>NW_005871287.1:1867211-1880457 GCF_000147115.1 Myotis lucifugus
TCGGGCTTGCATGAAGGGGACGTCCCTGCTTTATAGTCCCGTGGCTCAGCAGGTCCCGGGCACTCGGCCCAGGCCGGTCCTCGGAAGGGAGAGCACGTAGCGCGGGCCAGGCTGGACATGCAGCTGCCTGGGCCCTGCGGTGCCAGGCCTGCCTCCTCCTTCTGGGAGCGATGAAGCAATAACAGCAGAGCCAGACATGGCCCTCAGGCGGGCGAGGCGGAAATCGGGGTTTGAACCGTATCTGCACTTGGCAGCCGGGACCTCAGGTGGGCAGCATGCTGCGCCTCCCCTGCTCCCGCCTCTCGTTTGCAAAGTGGGGAGAACCAGTTTCTGCCTCTCCAGGCTCCAGTGAGGCCGTGCAGGCGCTGGGCAGGGTGGAGGGCCCCCTGGCACCCACAGCCTCTGCCCCCCTGGTCTGGGCCCTGAGTCAGAGCGTGAGTCATGCTGCTTCTTGCAGCCAGGGAGCCACCTGGGCCGGCGCCGTCCAATTACTCAGCGCTCGGCCCTGCATGCCACCTGGGGACCCACGTTACTGTGAGGCCCTGTCCTTAGTGGAGGGACGCTCAAACTGCCCGCTCAGGATCGGGGTGCGTGCGTTGGGGTGCAGCAGTCCCCCGCGGCCCTGGAGATGCTCTCGAGAGCACCGCGGTGGCGAGGTCGGCCTTCCTGAACTTTCCTCGCAGGGACCGCAACAGAAAGCTGGGCTCTGGGATTAACCCACTTGGTGTTCGAATCCTCGCGCCGCTATGCACCCGCCGTGTGACCTGGGCCCCCCACAGTGGGTGCTGGTGCCTGGACCCCTCCCTCCCCCCACCAGGAAAAGGACAGACACCAAGAACCAACACCTGCCCCCGAGGACAGCAGAGGCCCGAGCTCTGCCGCTCTCCCTCTTTGGGACCCCACCCTTCCTGGGTGCTCCTGGCCTCGGGCAGCCCACAGAGGCCCGGGCTGTCACTCCCGCGTGTTCAGGGAGGACGCAGGCGGTCTGGCCGCCCAGGGATTGGGGGGCCCAGGAGAGGAGGGCCATGGCAATCGTGGCTTCAGAGAAATGGTCTCGGGCTGCTGCGGATTAACCTCGCAGGCCCGGGCCCTCCCAGGTGCGCCTCCCACACCTGGTGCAGCCAGAGCCCATGATTCAAGGCAGCAGGCCCCCCTCTTCCCGCCAGAGCCGGCTTCCAACCACCACAGATTTCCCAGCCAGGACGTCTCTCCTGACACTCGGCTCAGTTTCAACCCATTGCTCCTCGTTACTCCCCTGAACTGCTCTGGATAAAGCTTCGCCTCCTCCACGCCCGGCCTCAGAGGTTTGCGAGGAGACTCATTTCCTGGCTCAGGGACAGGCCATCAGTCTTCTTAATCGGTCCTCACAAACCAGCCGCCCAGGACTCCCGGGCACCCCACTGCCCTCTCCGGCCCTGAGTGCTCTGGGCACCTCTCAGGGGCCGCACAGGCCTGCGGCATCGCCCTCCCTCCCCCTTGCGGGTGGGAGGGGTCACAGGGCTCCGCCGGAGCCTCGCAGGCAGCCTGGCAGCTGCCTCTCCTGTCAGCAGGGCCTTCTCCTGGAACGGAGCGTCTTAAGCTTGTCGGGCTCAATTGCCCGTGGCGTCCCACTTAATCCTGCCGCCAGGAGACGGACAGCTTCAGGGGAGAGGAGGAGCGAGGAGGATTTTTTGGGACCCTAAACCAATCCTTAAGGGACATGGCCTTCGGGGTGGGGGCTTGGAGGAGGAAGGGCAGCTAGAAGAAGCACCCTGGGGCCTGTGACCTCATTTTTTAGAAAAAGTTCCCAGGCTGTAGCCCTGGGGAGCCCTGCTTGTCCCAAGCAAAGGGCCGTAGGATGGGCCTCGTCCAGCACCAGGCCTGATGCACAGGGGCACCCAAGAAGGCCTGCTAAGAGGTGGAGGAGATAATGCTGACTCTGGTGAAGAGAGAGAGAGAGAGAGAGAGAGAGAGAGAGAGAGAGCGCGTGCGCATGATTTCTGGAGCGTGCCACAATATATACACTTGAAGGCTTAGAAAGTCAGTCATTCAACTAACATTGATTTACCATCTGCTCCACTCTGAGCAGGTAGCAGTGAAAAGGTGGAGACAAGGATGAGGTGTGCATGCTGGAAGGCTTCCTGGAGGAGCTGCCAGCCCTGCCACGGGCTGAGAGACGTGGGATCATTAGGCTAACGCGATGGTTCTCCGTGGTGCTCTGGGGCCAGCAGCACCTGGGGACTTGGAAATGCAGACTCTCCGGCTGCAGCTGCGTGGACTCGGGGTGGGGCTCACCGCCTGGGACTAACGAGCCCTTCAGATGTGTGTGCATGCATGTGTGTGTGACCGGCCCCGAGGAACCAAC
Source organism: Myotis lucifugus (assembly GCF_000147115.1). Classification (NCBI taxonomy): domain Eukaryota; kingdom Metazoa; phylum Chordata; class Mammalia; order Chiroptera; family Vespertilionidae; genus Myotis; species Myotis lucifugus. The sequence continues at coordinate 1,869,556 of NW_005871287.1, forward strand.
ATGCTGGGAATTCTCTCCTTTGGCCGAGTCTGGGCTCTCCAGGCTCCCGTCCAGGCGTTCAACCATCCTACAGGTGGACAGTGAGCACTTGGGCACAGGCAAAGCAGAAAACAGTTTTTCAAAGAATTCCATATTCCGTGTTTTTCCCAAAAGCATCAAAATAGGCATCATGGAAAATACCAGAACCTTGCTGAACATGTTATCGTTTCAGCCCCCAACGAGACGGTATTAGAATTGCTCTGTAACATCAGCGTATGTCTAGGCTTCCCCGCACCCCGGGCCCGTCTTGGCCCTCCTGCTCTTGCCTCGGGGGCTCCTTCCTTCAGGAATCACCTCCCTTCACTAGTAGGAGCGGCTCCGTGAGGGGCGCTGACACCGGCATGGTCCTGGCTTTGTCTGGAGACGTCTCCATCTTGTTCTTGAGAAACGTTTTTACTCGGTATCGATTCCAGGTGGACAGGTCATGTATCTGTTACTATTTGGTGATATTGCGTCCCGGCTCCTGGCCTCGGTTACGCTGAATGGAGTTTGCCTTCCAGCGACTTGCCATTCCCGGGAGGATCCGTCTGTCTCTTCCTCCGGCTTCTTGTGAAATCTTCTCTTCTGTGGCACTGAGATGGGTCCACGTGGGGGTGGTTTTCTTTATCCCTTGCTAAGATTCAATTGTGTGCCCTGATCTGAAATTCATGACCTTTCTAAATTCTGGAAAAGCCTCAGCCATCGCCTCCTTGAATAATGACTCTGGCCCGTTCTCTGTTCTCCCGCTGGAACTCCAAATAGATGTGCATTTTTCTCCTCACGCCCACCTTCTCATCGTTTCATATCTTCTTCCCCGGCCCTGCATTGTGCATCCTACTAATCGCTTCCGCCGCATCTTCTGGTTCCGTGATTCCCTCCTGAACTGTGTGTGTCTGCGGCTCGACCCACCCAGTGACTTTCAGGTTTCAGTTATTACAGTTTCCACTTCCAGAGGCCCTACTTGCTTCTTTTCCATCTCTCTCTGGTATCGTCTTTGTTTCCTCATGCACGTTCTCAGTTCTTCTCTCTTTAGAAACATCTTTACCTCGTTTTCATTCTAGTGCTGCCCATGCAAACAGCTGAAATCGTTGGGGCTGGTTTTGCGGGGGCGGTCGGCCGACCGACTCGCATGGCTGCTTCCTCCTGTGCTTTGCCGTTGGAGCCTGTGGGCCTGCTGGTCTTCGGAGCGACCCTGACCCGGGTGGGCTCCGGCCACGTGCCCCAGTGCGCCAGCCCGACATCACTTCAGGATAATTTCTTGGCTTGGGGTTTTCCGGACCCCACATCTGGACCTCGACTTACAAGTGTGGGCCTCAGCACGAGCGGAGGGCAGCGTAAGCAAACGTTCCCGTGAAGGGGGCTCCCATCCTGGCACTGCCGCGGCCGGGGCACAGGGTGCCTCGCTCTCTCTTCGCTGGAGCGCTGGGGTTTATAAGCCGCCCTTACACTCGGTACCACTTTGAAGGTCTCAGCTCCCATGGAGGCCTCACTTCCTACGCCCAGTCTTGTATGAGCTCATGGTAAAATGACGTCTTCGTTCCTGCGTCGTGTTAAAACCCCAGGTTCCAGGTTCCCGTGATGGGCAGCTGCCTCGGTGCAGCCGCGGTCAGCATGTGCTTCCTGGTCTGGTGTCCCTAGTTTCTTGGGAATTTCCCGTGGTTCCCTGCCAACTTAGCTGGTCATGGAATGAAGACTTTTGTGGTAACTGATCCTACATGTTTAAGTGTTTTGTAGCAGGAGTGCCTCCTCCGTTACCCCCCACTGCCCCCAGAAGATCTGACTGCAGCAGAATAGCTCTTGCTGGTCCCCAAACATTTCTCCTTCCTTTGGGGTTCACAGCTAGATCACACCCCCAGCCCCACTCCCCCCCACACACAGCCAAGATTGCTCACGTGACTGCGTTCTGTCCGGTGGGACCCGTTTGAGGTCAGGCCATTGAAACCTCCCCCACGATCCACAGGATGAAGATGGAGGAGCCACTGGATGGATGCGCCCGGATCCCTCATCGCTGCTGGGAGAACTACCTTCGGTTTCAGACTTTCCACGAGCAGGACAAAGGCCGCTGGGGTGTGGGGGTTCCCTGCTGTGGCAGCCGGCGCTGTTTGAGAGTACACCGGCGCCCACGCTGCCGGAATCAGTCCCGCATATAGTTGTTGCTCCATTTGGTGTTACATACAGGATCTCCGCAGGGCTCCTGGCTCTCAGGAGGCGGGACCACGGTCCCAGAGCCCAGGGGCTCGCTGGCGTGGCAAATGGGATGATGGTCCGAGAAAGACCCTCCTCCCCTTCCCCGCCTGGTCAGCACCCTGGGCCGGCCACCGAGTCCCCAGACCACTCAGGGAGCTCCTGGGGATCGAGGGCACAGGCGCAGCCACAGGTGACCCCCGGGTGAGAAGGTGATGGCTGCGGTGGGTGCGCGGCAGGGGCAATGGCCCGTTGAGGCTGAGGTTCAGGGCCACACGGAAGACGGAGAACCAGGGCGGCCTTGCCCCAGCCGAGCAGGTGGGATTCGGGGGCAGCAGCCGGAGGGGCCCAGCACGTGGCCCAGAGCTGGCGAGGGCACAGAGCATCACGTCAGCCCACGGCGTGCCTGCCACACTCCCCGTTTCCCGCGGCCTGGACCGGCCCCTGACCGTGAGGAGGGCCTATTTTGGTCACTGCACTGACTCCTCCTTTGCACCTCCCTCCCCTGGTCACCCCGTTTTAGAGCGGAGCCTCTGGATTTTTAGGGGTCAAGAGCGGTGGGAAGGCTGTGATGCAGGTTCGCCCACTCCCTCAGAAGCCCACAGACTTCCAGGCTGGGTAGCTTATGTCACCATGTTCTCCTTGGACGGGAGGAGCCGGCCAGCAAGAGGACAGGCCTTGCAGTCGCTGGTCAGGGCCGGAGTCACGTCACCTCTCGGAGCCCCAGCCCCTGGTCCACGGAGTGGGAATGACAGGGTCCACGTCACCGGCTGGTGCGAGGGTGGAGGGAGAGCAGCCCAGGCCACTGCAAGGCTCACCGTGCGCTGCGGGCGTGGTTACAGCGGCAGCTCATGCGTCGAAGGGTTAGGGTTCGATTCCCTGTCAAAGAGCACACCTGGGCTGCAGGCTCCTTCCTGGGTCCCAGTCTGGGCATGTGAGGGAGGCAACCAATCAATGTGTGTCTCTCCCTCTCTCCCTCCCTCCCTTCCACTCTCTCTAAAAATCAATGGGAAAATATATCCTCGGGTGAGGATTAACCAAAAAAAAAAAAAAAAAAAAAGTGCTCCCCCAGCACCCGTCCCTCTTCCCAGCCCTGTATTCCCACCTCCTACTCCCCTCCCCACATCTGCCCTCACCTGCAGAAGCCTGGGGGGTGCACAGGACCTGTAACAACTAGCATTTTCCCAGGGGGTGAGGGACGTTAGGGCGGTGGTCAGAGAAGGTGACCAAGTGGTGGGAGGGGTGTCGGGTGGGGGCAGCACAGGCTGATGGACCACGCTCCCACCGTCCTCTCTTCCTGCTCCTCGCGGGCGGAAAACTGGGCTTCGAAGGCATGATTCCAGGCGCCGGTGCTCTCACTCGGGGAAGCCTGGCCTGTGTCCCATCGACACTGCCAGGAGCAGGGCTCGAGGCCTAAACGATGGCCTCTTTCCTGGTGAAGAGAAGGACTGGGCGAGGCCCTGGGGACCTGGGGCTATGGTGTGTAGTCCCTCTATGCCAGTCACTGCCGATGGGGGACCCGGCCACGTGGGAGTGAGGTCCCAGAAACCCCCGGCCGGGCGTCGGAGCAGCAGGCCTGGAAGAGAGGAGGCCAGCCTCTAAGGAAGAACAGGCCCGCAGCGACAGTGGGGTCACCCCACCTACTGCACCTGCTCTGGGGGGGGGGGGAAGCAGGGCCGCCTAAGGCTCCACAGCCTCCCCCTGCTACACTAGCGGAGCCTGCACAGACACAGCCCTGGAGAAGGCAGCCACTGTCCCTGATTTCACCCACGCGGCCGGTTGCATCTCTGCTTCAGAGATTGGGAAACTGAGGCACAGAGGGGAACGGCACCCCCAGGCCGACACAGCTCACCCCTTCTGAGCACTCGTACCCGGGGGAATCCCAACTTTGCAGCTTTCTTGATGCGTGACATGGATGGATCAACTCACGTATGCCTCAGTTTCCCACCTGGAAATTAGGAACCAGCATCGCGCCCTGGTGTGCTGGCCGTAAGGATGAACCGAGGTAGCACGTGTGCGAGAGCCTCATCAGATGCTTAGCCCGTAATAAACCTTGATTGCAATTATTATCAGACCACAGAGCCATTATTCTAATCTCCTCCCATTAAGCACTCTGTGAGTATTTGCAAAGTAAGTAATTCTTCCAACATTTCATTATGAAAATTTCAAACACACGGCGAAGTTGAATTTGTAGTGACTACCCATCTACTGTAATGGCAGACTTCTACCATTTACATTTCATAGCACTTGCTTTATCAATATCCACCCATCAACCCATCTTATTTTTTGACATCAGTCCAATTTCCCCCTAAACAATTTAGTGTTTACTGTTTTGCATATAAAATTTACCTATAATGAAATACACAAATCTTGAAAGTCAACTGTTGAATTTTGACAAATGCTTGTGCCTGTGTCACACAAGCCCCTATCACAATAAAGGACATAGCCTTCCTTCCAGAACGTTCCCTCGGGCGTCTTTCTCTCAGTCCTGCCCCTGCTCCCAGGAGGTAAGCACCCTTCTGATTGTTTCCCATCATGGACTCTTCTCACTAACCTTGCCTGTTGTAGAATTTTACCTACGACAGGACGTGATTTCGTAACACGGTACAGTTTGTACTTGTATCAGTTATCTATGGCTGCGTAACAAATCACCCCAAAATTAGGCAACTTAAAACAACTCTTACGATTTCATGGTTTCTGCGGGTTGGGAACCAGTCATGGCTTGAGGGTCCCAACTCTGCAATTGACGTGTTGGCTGGGGCCACATCTCGTCTCCAGGCTCAGCCGAGGGAGACCTGCTAGCGTTGGCGGCATCAGTTGCCCTGGGTGGTGGCACTGAGGGCCTCCTCCCCCGGGGCAGGAGACATGTTCAGTTCCTTGTCATGAGGGCATCTCCAAGTGCCATGGCAGGCGGTTTCCAACAGAGCAAGTGAGTGAGAGGAGCTGGGGTGGCCAGGTGAACGGGCAGGTGTGTGCCCGCCTGTGCGTCTGATGGCCTGGGCACGCCACCTCCCCTCATAGGCTTGCCAGATGCAGCAAATGAAAATGTGAATTTCAGACGAACCAGGGGTAACTTTTTAGTGCAGGTCCCAGACATTGCATGTGACATACTTACACCGAAAAATGTGCTTGTGGTTCATCTGAAATGCACATTTAACTGCGTGTCCTATTTTATCTGGCAGCTCTACTCTGAGGAGTGGCAAGGCTTTTGCATGGCTGACTCCCTCTTGTCCTTTGGGCCCCAGCTCAAATGACCCCTCCCCTGTGAGGTCTTCCCTGAGAAGGACCCTGTGAAAGGACCTCCCCCTCCTCCCCTGAGTCACTCCCCACATCACCTGCTCCATTGCCTTCCGGGGACCCAGGCTCTGATGTGTCTGTTTGCTGTTTCTTACCTGTCTCCTGCTCTGAGATACAGGTTCATGAGCTCAGGGACCTGTTGCTGCTGTATCCTTAGCACCTAGCATAGGCCTAGCACATAGTAGGTGCTCAACAAATGTTTATTGAAAAATGAAAGGGATGCCTCCCTGGGGACTGTGAGAGGATGTGGGGGCGCTGAGCACTTGCTGGTTCTGCCTACCCCACCTGCTCCCACCAGTGACTTGCCCATCTCCTGTGAGGTTCAGGGACAGAGCTGAGCCCAGCCCCTCCCCAAGGACCAACCAGCCTCTGGTCCACAGATTCCCACGATAGCCCAGTTACCATGGCAACAGCAACCCGAGTTCACGGTGCTGGGAGCAGGAGGACGCCTCTCTCCTGGAATGCCACCCCTGAGTCAGAATCTAATTTTCATCACAGCCATAAAAGTAGTTCTGCATAATCGTACATATATTAATACCGAACACGCCAGTGTTTATTTGGTTAAAATTCATGAATTCAGGTCTAAATAAAAAGTGCTGGTGGCTAAAGTTTTTCATTTCCTTTAAATGTTCCTGGGTGTTTTTTTAAAGTCAGTCACTCCCGTTGGCAGCAACTTGCTTTTAATCCCATTGTTAACGGGTGAGGGAGGCCAAACAAAGCAGGTTGCACCCAGGGGCGGTGACTGCAGTGGGAGAGCTAGGTGCTCACTCCCCCCTCCTGGAGGGGCAGTGTGGGCACCGGTCACCCCAGCACCTCCTTCCTGTGTGCCCTGCGAGCACAGTGCCACCTCTCTGGGCCTCAGTTTCCTCACGTAGATAAATGGGGGAGAGGCGTCATTGGTCTTGAAAATCCCTTTGGCTTCCAAAACACAGACCCATCGCTGACTTTTGCTGAGGCTCAGCCCTGCACTAGGCCCTGGGCTGGGAGGAGGGACCATGGTGGCTGCCCTTGGGCTCTGGGACTCAGTCAGGAGACAGACAAAGCCATGGGAATCCGGGAAGGCTGCCTGGAGGAAGTGACGTTTAAGCTGAGACCTGAAGGGACAATTAAACATTAGCCAGGGGAAAGGGGGAAAGGGAGGAAGGGAGGCTAGAGTGGGCCTGGTTTGTAGGACACTGGGGCCAGGCTCAGGCCCTCGGGGCCAAGGAGGTATTTAAACAGGATTGGGATTGGGACAGAGAGAGTGAAACCGGTGCCCAGACACAGTGAAGGGGCTGCCATTGCAAGGCCTGGGCCCCCGATCAGAATATGGCTGATTCCATGGGCTTTGCCTGACTGTCAGGAGAGAAGCCCTCATTCACTTGGGGGCTGGTGGACAGGCCTGAAGCCGGGGCTGCTGGTGGCCACAGGAGAGGAGGGAAGCAAGCATAGACGGAAGGAGAGCCAAGAGGCGGAGAAAGACTGTGTCCTAAGTGACAGCTGGAGCCCTTGATCCAACTGTACCTGAAGCCAGACCACCTCAGGGCTCTTCACTAAGTCATGTCCTTCTTGTTTTTCTTTCTTCCCTCCCTTCCTCTTCTCTCTCTGGCCCTTCCTTTTATTCTTAAGCTCCTTTGAGTTGGTTTTTTTGTTTTGTTTTGTTTTGTTTTGTTTTGTTTTGTTATTTGCAGCCGAGAGAGTCCTGATAATACCCATAATACAAATTCAGGAAATAGTGCCAAAGATAGTAGGTTATGATTCCCGTGTGACCCATCACCCAGGTCCAGCATCTTAGCTGCAGAACCAGAGCATGAGAGCCAGGCCCTGCCTCCTCCCCAGCCCAGCAGCCCCTGACCCATACCCCGGCCATGAGAGGTCCCTGCCATGGGTACTTCTCTAGGTCCCAGACACCCCAGGCCCCAGCCTGGGCTTGAAGGAGGACCCCACCTCTGGGAAACCCCCCAGCTCAACACCCACCTGTGGAAAGAATAGCACAGACGCAGAGGGATTCTGAAATAGGCTTCTGGGTTTTATTCGGAACAACACTGGTGGCGGCTGCCACAGGGTTCCTCTGTGCCCAGGCCATCTGGGCCAGCAGGGACCAGCGCCATCAGCAACTAGGAGGGAGGTTCATTCACACCATAGAAACTGTACAGCGACTGGGAGTGCAGTGGTCACAGCAGCAGAGCCAGGCTGAGGGCTTCCCGGAGGAGGTGGCTTCTGCCCCCTCCTCCGGCCCCAGCTCAACCCGGCTCCACCAGAAACACTGATTATTGCACAAAGACAAAGAGAGTATGTGTAGCGGCTTCTAAGACCCCAAGCCCTTACACAATGCAGCAAAGGGGACCCTGGAAACGAGGCTCCGGGGAAAGGACCTGAAGGGAAGACAGCAGACGGACTGGCACTGTGCGTACTGCGCCTTCTGGGGTGCTGCCTGGTGCAGGGGGGCGGGCGACGGAAGAGGCTTTGGCTGGGGTGGACCACACCCCTGGCCGGTCGTGGGTCCATCTGTGCAGACACCAACGTGCCTGCCAGCCCCCGCTCTGCAGAGCCCTGCAAACAGACAGCGTGGGGAGCTCCCCACCAGCGTCCCCACTCGCCCCAGGGCCGGGCCTGTGGGGATGAGGGCAAGTTTGTGCTTTTGTGACGGACAGGCCGTAGGATCAGGAAGGGCCAAGGGGCCATCACCTAACCCTGCCCATTGCAGCTTGTCCTGGCCAATCACCGCTTCTGTGCCCCAGGCCTGGGAACAGCACTGGGCCTCCAGGAACCAGACCCGTCTCCCATGACTCCCCAGGTGAAACTCCTCTCCTCTAGGCTCAGCTAGTCCCACCCTCAGACACGTCTGCTCTCTCATCACTTCCCGGGTGTGTGCGCACTGCTCTGGGCCACGTGCCTATCGAACAGGGTGACCCTGTGCCCAGAAAGAAGCTGCTGGCCAGTGTCCATGACGTCCCCTGGAGCCCAAGCCCAGTCACCCACTTACCCCAGACAGGAGCCCACTGCCCTCCTCCAGGCTCCGGCACACGGGTCCCTCCAGGAACATGGTGACTAATGTGTGTGCTGCTCCCTCTAACTTCCACTGCTGGGACTGCCCCCCAGTGTGGGGGGGTGGGGAGGACGCGTAGAGCCAGACAGGCCTACCTGCCCCATAGCGAACCCATCAGCACAGCAAGGGAGGCGGCCCCAGGTGCTCTGCAGCAGCTTCGGACTTGTGCCCGGCCTCCCCCTCCAGGGATGGGCCGCCCAGGGGCAGGACAAGACCAAGAGGGAGAGCCTGGCGAACCCCTCACCCTGGAGGCTGCCGTCCTGTACCCTCACCGAGGCCTGCCATCCACACTTTGGGGTGAGGAGTGAGAGCGCCGGCGGTGCAGGGGCAAATCCAGGTCTGACTGCCTTGGCGGCCCAGCTCCACGGCACCAACAGAGGCCTCGGCCAGGCTCTGCCTTCCCTTCCCACCCTCTTTGGACTCAGACCAATTTTTCACATGCCAGGTACTCAGGTGCCGGCCCCCGGGGGTGCCCAGCCTCTTGGCTGCCAGGGCCCTGAGGGATTCTGAGTTGGCCGCTCTGCCTCTCCAGGCCTCAGTCTCCTCACCTGTAAAGTGGGCCTGGCCACCCTCTCCCTCCCTCCCCCCCACCAGCTACTAAGGGAAGGGCTTTGCAGGCCACCAAGCTTACGTCACTCATTACCTCCTTCCTTTGCTGCAGAGCCCCGGCCCCAAGGGTCCCTGTGCCAGCCTGGGAGACACCCAGAGCCTGTCCAAGCAGCGACCCCCACCAGCACCACCTGCCAGCCCGGCCTGAAGCCACGTTCTTTGAGGTCAGGGTTTGGGAACAAGGACAGGCCCCCTAGGCAGGGACCAGACAAACCATCTGAGATCTCAGAGGGAAAAGGCCTGGTTATTGCTAAGTGCAGCATGTCCCACCCCCCATGGCTACCGCCTTCCCCAGTCCTCTTTACACTGACCTGTCTACTCACTTTTAAGAGCTCAGCCCTGACCTAAGCAGTATGTCTGTGAAGTCAGGGGCTCAGTTACTGCCGCCTTCCTAAGGAATACTGAAATAAGTGCACAACTGTTCAAAGAAAAATGCCGTCTGCAAACGGCGTGAGCAGCACTGCTGTATGAAATCCGCTCTGCAGCTTTGGGAAGGTGGGAAAATGAGACGGGTGTGTGTGTGGAGGGGGCGGGGGCTGGCTCCAGGTGACAGGGTGTGAAGGGGGGTGTCCCAGGGCCCAGGCAGGTGCCCACGCCTGCTCCCACCGGGAGGGGAAAAGCCACGGCCAGCACAGGCCAGGGGCAGCCTTGACCTTGCCAGCATCTCAGGGGCTGTCCTGTCTCCTGCTGCCTCCGCTCCTGCCCTCGACCTCCCGGGGGCAAGGCCATAGCAGACCCCCACCCCGGGAAGTGCCCACTGGGGCAGGGGCCTCACCCGGGTCAGAGCCCCCTGCCAGCCTCGGAGTTGCTCGCCACCCCCATCCCAGCCCTAAGAAAATACAACTATCACCCCTGATGTTCTAAAGAAACACATCTAACTGGTTGACTAAGAGTCTGTGGACTCTGGGTGCCTACAAGACTGTTGACACAACTAGACAGTCAGGAACGACAAGACAGACACCCCACTACATGGGGGCAGGGGGAGGGGGCGGGATCTTAGCAGCATTTCTTCTTTAAAGGAAAAAACCGCACCCTGAATGACCTCGCTTTTTCTGAGCCTGTCTCCTGGGCTGTGGGACCCTCGGGGGCCTGAGAGCCCTCTCCAAGCTACTCCCAACCCAGGGGAGACACCAAAAAGTAGGGGCGCTGGTGCCCCAGCAGGACCACCTGCCCAGGGCGGGTCCGGCCTGGGTCCTAAGCATCAGGCAAAAAGCTCTGCCTGGGCCCCAGCCCGCACTTTAGCACTTTCCGGAAGTCATATGCTCTCAGTAAAAAAAATAAATATAGATATATGTCTGTCTCTCTCTATATGTGCATATATATATATACATGTGTCTGCGTGGGGAGGACCACGGCCAGGCCGGTCTGGGCTTTGTCTGGGCCTCAGCCCGCCCAGACCCGACTCCATGGTGCTGGGTGGCCGGGTGCTAGGTGGCCAGGCGCTAGGTGGCCGGGCGCGGGGGCCCGCGGAGTCCAGGCTGTGGCCCAGTATTGCTGTCTGCCCCTGGCTCCTGAGGTAACGAGGTGAGACGGGAGGGCTCTGGGCGCGGCGGCCCTCATCTCTTCCTCTTGCTGGCAGCGTCTGCGGGCTGCAGCTCTCCGGGGGGCTGGGGCGGGCCCCGCGGGTCTTTGCTGTGATCCGCGGCCCAGGAGGGGCTCCGGGCCAGGCCGAGGGCGCGGCGGCCCGGGGCGGCCGGGCCGGCAGCCAGGCTGCTGTGCTGCTGAACCTCGCGCGGCGGGAGCCCCGAGGTGCGGCCGCGGGCAGA
>NW_005871287.1:1881142-1891868 GCF_000147115.1 Myotis lucifugus
CTAAAGGGTAATAAGGAGATAGCTGTTCTCTCCCCAGTCCCTTCTCGAGCTGCCGGAAAACTGAAAGATATTCAATACAGCCCTTTATTTTTCATCCAAGTACTCCTTACTCACTTAATCCCTGCCTCCTGCTCCCTTCCTCAGCCACTTCCCCTGAGCGTCTTTATGGCTCTGCGGACAGTCACTGAGGCGCCTCCGACCGGCTCTCGCCACCCTGCTCTCTGCCCCCAGAGGCAGCCGGAAGTGGCCTGCTCAAACCCAGTCAGACCCTGGCCTGAGGGTCCTGCCTGCCCCTCCGCACCAAGCTTCCCACCACCCACCGCCCCCCACCTCTGCTCACAGGCTGCCTGGAAAGCCCATCCCAGATCCCCCCGTGCTCCCACCTCAGGGCCCTCCCAGCCCCTCCACCTGACTCCCAGCGCCCCTGCTCCCGCCATAGACCCCTCTCCTGTGCAATGTTCTCCCCAGTGAGTGTGTACCAAACAGACTATATACTCTTTACCCATTGATCTTGGCATTGATCTATGCACCTCCGAACTCATACATTAAACACAATGCAAGCCCCAGGGCAGGGACTCCACATTCTGTAGCTGCTTCAGCCTCGAGCCCAGCACATAGTGGGGCACACAGTCGGGGTTGACCGGAGGAGCCCGGGGCCCAGCCCTGCCTCCACCACACTGTGCCATCTGGGCAGCTCCTGCCTCTCCCTGAGCCCTGAGCCCTGAGCCGGGGCCCACAGAACGGGGTCTCGGGGCTGCAGGGCCTCTGCATGCCCGGGTGTGGCCCTGCCAATCCAATGCAGGTGGCCCCCAGACCAAACCTCCCATCGCCCACCTGCCCCTCCACCTCCAGCGGGAACTCAGATGCCCCCCGGGAGGGGCTCCCGGAGCCAGGGAGGGGCCTCACCTGCCGGAGGAGGGTGCAGTTGACGCTCGGTGACCGCAGGGATGCCCAGGAGCCCTGCAGGGCGATCTTGGGGAGGGCCCCGGCCCCGGCGCCCTTCTCCTGCCCCTTCTGGCTGGAGGACACGGCGGGGTGGAAGAACTCGGCTGGCATGGGCAGGAGCGGGCTGGAGGCCTCTGGGGAGAAGGGGCTCGAAGGTGCCGCTGGGGAGGGAGGAGAGGGAGCTGGGGAGCAGGCTCAGGCTGGCGGGCCCCTGGGGGTGGGCTGGCAGGGCCGGGCTGTGAGATTATGGGCAAATCTCCCTCTCTGAGCCTCGGTGTCCCCACTGTGAGAGCGAGAGAGAACAGCGAGCCTGGCCGTGTGGTTCCTGGGAGCACAGGCACCAGGCAAAGGCACAGCTTCTGGAGCCAAGTGGACTCGGCGCCAGGACCCCTGGTCCCTGCCTCTGTGAAAAGGGGACCAGCTGCTCCCGTGAGGGGTGGAGAGGAGGTTGTCAGATCAGAGGTTCCCAGCCCAGTCCCAGGAGCACAGCAGATGTTATGAGTGCCACCCCCAGGGCGGCCGGACCCCGTGGTGTGTCAGGCCCTGGGGCCCGCCTAGGACAGCAGGCAGGTGGGCACTGCATGGGCTGAGCACACAGATGCTGCTGGGTCTGCCTGGTCTGCTCCCCTGGAGGCTGGAGAGGGGCCAGGACGGGGGAGGGGAGGGCGGGGGAGGGAACATGTGGGCGGGGCGGCGGGGCCTGCCAGTGGCCTCTGCCCACGGCCCCCTCCGTCAGGGCCTCCTAGGGCGGGGGTGGGACGAACGAACTGGGGGACATGTAACCAAGGTGGCTGGACAGCATCCCCAGGTGCAGGGACTTCTGTTCTGTCATCTCATTATTGAAGGAAAACGCAAACGAATGGTTCACTAAAGGGGGATGAGACGCAGATGCCACTGGTTTTAGGATGAGTCCCCGGGTAAGTCGCTCCACCCCCAGCTCCTGGGAGGTGTTCGGTCACTAAAGGGGGATGAGACGCAGATGCCACTGGTTTTAGGATGAGTCCCCGGGTAAGTCGCTCCACCCCCAGCTCCTGGGAGGTGTTCGGTGCCAGGCCTCCCGGGAGAGTACTGAGTGAGCTCAGGGTCTTGGGGGCCCCTCTGCTGCTGAGCGGGTCTCTCTGTCCCCCTCCTCAGCCTGTGCTGTGAGCCCAGGTTCCTGTCACCCTCTAAGAGGACTCGAGGTGACAGTGGGCCCTAGTGACGGACAGGCCAGCTCAGTCCTCTGTCCTGGTGCCCATAGCTAAGCCTGGAGCCCAAAGCACAAATGCGGGATGCCAGGGGCAGGGCCAACGGGTAAACGTCAGGACATTTTACAAAAGGGCTGCCTCCCGCCTGGGCCTCAACCAGGAACCGGACCCACAACCTAGGTATATGCCCTGACCGGAATCGAACCCGCAACCTTTTGGCGAATGGGACGACACTCCAACCAACTGAGCCACCTGGTCGGGGCTTTGATATAATTTTTATCTCCTCTCGAAGTAGTAGTTGGCTCTTGATCTTTTATCATTGTTATGTCAGACCTGAGGTTCCTATCTTTTATCGTCCGTTATTTATCTAGTTCTTTCTCCACTCCATGTAATAGTCTGGGGGGGGAGGGGGGAATACTGAGGGAAACACTCAACCAGCTGCCTCTGAGCCGGCCACCCGAGAGCAGGGCTGCGGGCAGCTGGGGGGGTGCCTACCCCTCACCTTGGCTGCCCTCCTGTTTCAGCCAGGACTGGACGGGGTTGAACGCAATCGCCTCCATCTCGCACAGGAGGGTCTCCGGACCCGAGGAGACGGCCGTGTTGGACAAGGGGAAGAAGCATTCGCCCAGGTCCCCCACGCGAATGGGCTCAGCCGGGTCCGGCTCACCCTGCGGGAAACGGGAGGCAGACAGGTTAGGACGGTGGAGGAGGAGCAGGGGCCAGGCCTACCATGCTGCCCTCCTGCCTCTGACCCACATGCTCTGCTGGGGCCGCTCTCTACGCCTGGGATGGCCTTCTCCTCACCCTGTCCACCTGGCCGACAATCTCATTTTCCAAAACCCCGGTGGGAGGGCCCCGCCTCCAGGAAGCCTCTCTGATGTCCCAGGCAGGTCACAGTTCACGCCCCTCTGGACACTGAGGTCCGTGAGGGCAGCGGAGGGTCCTCTTACTTAGATACAAAGTATCCAAGGCAACAAGGAGCAGCCGAGGCCGCTGGAAGCTGCGCTTGGGGTCCTGGCTGAACTTGTTGCTGTGTGACTCCAGGTAAATCTCTCCACCTCTCTGAGCCCCGCTGCCCGCATCTGACCAACAAGAGCCGAGGGCCTGGTCCACAGCAGGCGCTGCTCAAAGGGGGCCCGGGGAAGAAGCAGTGTCCTGGCTGAGCGGGCGGAGGCCAGCCTGCAAGGACAGACTCGCTGTCCAGGAGCCCACAGGGCCGCTCACCTTGCTGTCTTTGGAGCGAAGCGGGCAGGCTGTGGGGTCCTCCAGACTCAGGTCATCGCCCAGCAGGATGGACGAGGACTTGTCTGAGTTCAGGGAGAAGGCTTCTGTCTCGGCCAGCTGCACCTGCAGGGAGAGGGGGCGGCCTCGGGTCACCCATGGGGCGGGGACTGGCAGGGCTGGCCCCCCAGAAGGACACAGGTTGGTGGTCAGAGAGGATCCGAGATCTGTTGAGCATGGATGGCATGCCCACCTGGGGAGGGGGCCCAGCCTAGGCAGGGGCGGGGGTGGGGGTGGGGAGACACAATGGTGTCACAGCCAGTGAAGAGCCAGGCCTGGGCTGGGCCAAGGGCAGGGGAGTTGCCGGGAGCCGGGAGCTCCAAAGCTGGTTCACTTGCTGGTCCACAGACCAGGTGTCCCTGGAAGCTGGCCATCGTGAGTCAGGGCAGTGTCTGCCCAGCGCTGGGCTCGCGCCCCCCCCCGCCCCCCCCGCCCTAGGCCAGCCCCCGGCAGGCGTCAGCTCACCTCCTGCTTGTCATGGCAGCTCCGGCAGCCGGCCGGGGAGGAGTAGTGGTGGAAGACGGACCCGGACAGGTTGTCAATGATGGTCAGCTCCCCCTCCAAGGAGTCCTTGATGATTAAAGAGACGCTGTCCAGCCACAGGTTCTCCTAGGCGGACAGGACGGGTGGGGACAGGTGGGATTATCACTGGTGGGGCCTGCGGGGTGGGCGGGGCACAGCTGCCCTCGGTCCTCTGCACCTGTGGCCTGGGCCCGACCCCTCGTCACAGGGTCACTCGGAGCTGAGCAGGGGGTCCCCAAAAGACAGAAGTCTCTGCCCAAGGCTCCCTGGGCGGCGTCCCTGGCCGCCCCAAGATGCCGCCCGCGGCGACCCCAGCCCCTGCCCACCTGGGCTGGAGAGTAGCAGTGCGGGCACAGGTGGCCTTCGACATCGCCCCCTCCGCCTGGCCCCCCCGGGCCTCCGACGGGCAGCCGCGGGCCGGGCCCCAGGCCCTGGGCCATCTCGAGCTCCAGCTCGGCGTCCATCTCTGCGTCCTCCTGCGCCTCCTTGTTGCTGTCGTCCAGGTGCTTCATGAGCACGGCCACCACCACGTTGATGAGCACGAACTGGGCCGTGAGCACGAAGCTGACGAAGTACAGCGGCGACACGAACTGCAGGCTGCTCAGGCAGCTGCGCTCGTCGTGGGTGCAGTCCCGAAGCGTGTCCTGCAGGCGGGCGGGCGGCAGTGAGGACCAGGGTCTCGGCTCAGGCCTCTCACCTCTGTCTTCCAGAAGCCCACCCCGTCTACCCCAGGCCGGAGCCAGAGGGCCTCCGTGGGGTGATGGGCGGGGCAGCAAATGCCAGGGCCTGGCATCAGGAGGAGCAGTGACCGCAGCCCCTGCCCCGGGCTCTGGCCCTGGGGAGAGTCATGTCCCCTAACACCTGAGCCCTGATCTGAGCTTGTAGGGGCGGACAGCGAGCCCCTCTGGCTTCACCTGCACATCGCTGTGCTTCTGGGCCCCAGGCAGGGCCCCCTGCTGCTCCGGGCCCTGTCCCCCCCCCATGTACAATGGGCGCTGGGCAGGCAGAGGGCGGGAGGCCTGACCGCCGGGTGTCACCGGCACCCTTGCTCTCGAACCCAGCCTGAGTTCTCCCTGCCCAGCCTGCCCACAAGTACCTTCATGATCCCGTTCCAGTTGTCGCCCGTGGAGACCTGGAAGAGCGTGAGGAAGGCCATGCCGAAGTTCTCGAAGGTGGCGTGCCGGCTCATGCCCTCGCACGGGTTCTCGTCGTTGCAGACTGAAAGGAAAGGCGGTCAGCTGGCCCGCTGCGGAGCCCGCCGGCCTCCTCTCAGAACTCCCACGACAGCCCTCGTTGGTGCGTGTGGACTGCGCCCTGCCCCCAGATGGAGAGACTGGGGCTCAGAGAGGTGGCACACAAGCTGGGGCTCAGGCTCAGGTGAGCCTGGCTCCTCCCCCAACTCCAGTATCAGTTCCAGAGGGAGAGGATGGGGTGGGTGCGGGCCGGCCGCCAGGGGAGCCCTGCTTTCTGGAGCTGGCCCGGGGTTGCCCTGGCTGTCCTGCTTGCAGGGGTGGCCCTGGCCCAGGATGGGCACTGGCTGGTGGGCTCGGAGGGGGCATCTCGAGAGGTCAGACAGCGTGGGGGCTCAAAGTGGGCATCCACGCGTAGGCCTGGGGTGTGCACGTGGACCCAGGCTCGCACCTCTCAAAAGCTCCTACTCACACGGGAAGGGGTGCGGGTGGCGGAGGGCCTCCCACCCATCCCCCCAGGGCCTGCTGTTGGGGCATCGCCCCAATTCAAAGACCCTGATGTGCCGGCCGGCGTGGCTCAGTGGTTGAGTGTCGACCTATAAACCAGGAGGTCATGGTTTGATCCCTGGTCAGGGCACATGCTCAGGTCGTGGGCTCAGCCCCCAGTAGAGGGTGTGCAGGAAGCAGCCGATCACTGATTCTCTCATCACTGATGTTTCTATCTCTCTCACCCTCTCCCTTCCTCTCTGAAATCAATAAAAATATATTTTGTAAAAAGACCCTGATGTGACAGTCTCAGGGGGCTCTCAGGCCTCCCCCCAAAGGCCCTTCTCCAGACCCTGACCCCCCCACCCCCCCCACCCCCGCCCCCCGGGCCTGCTTCACTCACCCAGCTTCCCGAAGAGCTCCACGCCCAGGGCGGCGTAGATGAAGAAGAGCAGCATGAAGAGGAGGCCCAGGTTGCCCACCTGTGGAGACAGCAGGTGGGCTGGACTGGGCCTAGGTGGGGACGGGGGAGGTGAGGGGAGGCTGCAAGGCCAGGGAAGGGTTGGGGTGGGGGCCAGCAGGCTCCAGTTAAAGGGCCAGCCTGAGGGTCAGGGCAGCTGAAACATTTCACAGGGTCCGTGTCCATGGCTGCCACCCCCGCATGACCTCCTCGGGGGCAGGCTGCCCAGCACGGGGCACAGATAATGGCAAAATGCTGGTGAAGCCTTTACTGTCAGCAGCCTGGATCCAAGCATTTCATATTCATTAGTTCACTTATCCACACGCTGATCCATAAACTCTCTTTTCCCCCCATTCTTCAGATTGAGAAAGAAACATACTGGGTGGTGAAATCCTGGCCCAGGGTCACATCGCTAATACTAGAGTAGGACTGAGATCCAAAGCCAGCCCACTGGTCCCAGGGCCCATGAACACAATCGCTACGCCATATACCTGTGTGTGGTTAGTGCCATCCCCTGGGTGAATACAGAGAGGAAGGGACGGGTGTCTCTGCAATAACGCCTCCTCCTCCACGAAGCCCGCCTAGATTTCCTCCAGGCAGACTGGGTTGCAGTCTGACAGTGTGAGTGTAACTGGTGTGCCCCTGCCACTGTCTCTGTCGCTCTGGGAAGCTCTTGAGAGCAGGAACATGACTAGATGAAGTCACATCTGCTTCCTCAGACCAGCACGGAGCGCAGGCACGGAGAGGAGTGGACATGGGAATCATGCAGAACTGTGGGCCCCAGAAGCGTCCTGCATGCCCAGCCACCCCTGTCCCACGGCTCCTGTGGGAGGAACACGTCCCAGATTCCAAACGTGTTTCCAATCTATCTGTACGCCAGAGACCGCTTCTTTCTACGGATAAGAAAAGGCTCAAACACATTCTTGCCCTGGAAGTGAAATATCTCCTGGAGCCCTCAGAAGGCCGGCGTGAATAAGTCCGAAGACGCTGGCATTAATTGCTGAAAAGTAAACCGCGTTAATCACAGCCTCCTAATGCCTTTTTGCACCAGCGGTGGGTTCCCTTCCGAGCTGCTCCACAAGCACACCGACAGTGTCTGACTAATTAAATGATGCTCATTCATTAATGAAATGAGCACATACCGAGCACCTATGAGGCAACGTGTGAGGCCCCGGCAGCGAGGAGATGGTGCGGGAGTGGCCGGGCCCTGGGCTCCGCTCCCCGCCTCTGCAGGCCCCAGTCAGGAGCATTTGTGAGCCAGCGTCCACCTCACCCTTCCCATCAGTCCTTCCCTCCTCCCCTCAGCATCTTCCAGAGCCTGTACGGCTGCAGCCACCTCCTCTCCCACCTCCCTGCCTCCAGCCTCTCCCTCCAGTCCATCTTCCTCGGAGTTGCCAGAGCAACCTTCTAAAAGGGTGAGGCCATGCCTGGCCAGCGTGGCTCAGTGGTTGAGTGTCGAGCTATGAACCAGGAGGTCACGGTTCGAGGAGGTCACGGTTCGATTCCCGGTCAGGGCATATGCCCGGGTTGCAGGCTCGATCCCCAGTATGGGGCCTGCAGAAGGCAGCCGATCGATGATTCTCTCTCATCACTGATGTTTCTACCTCTTTCCCTCTCTCCCTCCTCTCTGAAAGCCATAAAAAATATATTTAAAAAAATAAAAATAAATAAAAGGGTGAGGCTTCCCTTGTCTAGAACTTCCTGTGGTGCCCACTGCCTGCAGGACAGAGCCCGAGTTTGCTGGCCTGGCATCGAAGGCCTGACCCAGCCCTGCAGACCCCCTCCCAGCCTGACCTCCTCGCTGACTCCAGCCACAGGAGACAGACCCCACTTGCATATTCTGTTCCCGCGGCAGGAAAGACCCTCTCTCCGTCTTTGACTGGGAACTGCTCCCTCCCCACCCCTCAAAGCCCAGGTCACCAGTCACCTCCCCCGAGGAGCCTTCCCCGATGCCCCTTCCCTCTGCATAGGAGGAAAGGGGCTAAAGTTTAATTTTTATAGCACTTTACAGAGAACAAGGAACGGTCCAGGGTCAGCTAATAGATGTTGACGGGTAAGCCTGCGGCCATGCCACATGCTGGTTGGCACTTGAGTCTCTTAAAGTTGCTGACATAATTGTAATTACTATTGAGCCAGGGAGCACCTGGGCATCTTCATGTGCCCTCTGCCAACTCAGGGATGGTCTGGGGAACCACCCAAGGATACCCAGGGGTCAGAACAAGGAGGTTGGGGTGTGGGGGAGGGAAGAAGGCCAATATAGCTGGGGACACACACCACCCATCCCCATTCCTAGCAGACGCTCACACAGCATTTCCTATGACCCCGGTCCCATTCCTTTCCTATAGGCAAGGAAACCAAGGCAGGAGAAGGTGAGTCACATGCCCAGGGTCTTACAGGGGACAAAGCTTTGATCCCAGGCAGGGTGATCAGAGTCTGGGCTCCACCCACTTCCTGCCCGCACACCCCGCAGGCCCAGCACTCACCCCGTCTTCCATGCGGCAAATCTTTCGAAGAGACTTAGTGTTAGGAAAAGCCACATCTCTTTGCATGAATGCCCCTGCTTTCAATCAGACCTGGTGAGAGTCATGGCGCTTTCCCTTTGCAACTGGGCTGCTGGGAAGCTCACACCAAACTGGAGAACGGAACTCGCTAACATTCGTAGCCCAGGTCCCCGCGAGAACTAGCTGTGCTTTCGCCTCCCCTGAGCTGTTCGTCTTTTATCCTCATGTGCAGTGTGCTGTGTCTGTGCCTTTTATTTTAAGACTAGAGGCCCGGTGCACCAGATTCATGCACTTGGGGGGTGGGGGGAGGGTTGGTCCCTCAGCCTGGCCTGTGCCCTCTCACAGTCCAGGAGCCCTCAGGCCTAAGCCATCAGTCGGACATCCTTAGCGCTGCCATGGAGGTGGGAGAGGCTCCCACCACCGCCGTTGCACTTGCCAGCAGTGGGCCCGGCTTCTGGCTGAGTGGCGCTCCTCCTGCATTGAGTGTCTGCTCCCTGGTGGTCAGTGCACGTCATAGCGACCGGTCGATTCACCATTCGGTCGATTTGCATATTAGCTTTTTGTTATATAGGATACTTGAAGTTCCTTAAGACTAGATGAGTCATAACGAATAAACGAGTGTGCGTGAGGCACACCTCAGAGCAGAGGCCACCCTGGGGGGAGGGAGAAGGGGAGCCTCAAGTAGTCAGGACAGCGGGGGAGGGAGAGACTGGAATCTCAGACTTCCCGGGAGGATCAAAGATGACCCCTCTGTGGCCCTGACCCTATGTCCCTCCCACTGACCAATGGGATAATTTCCTAGGATCTGTACCCATACCAGGGTCTCAGGCTGTCCCCTTCTAGAATCTCAAAACAGAACCTCTCTGTCCACATCACCACCTCCTTCTGCCAAGCCACCCTACAAGGTCAAGTTCAAAGTCCTCCGACACCTTCCCTGATTTCCCGTCTGTGTCAGGGCTCCTTCCTTCTCCCCAGCACAGTGCAGGCCCCTGGCCACACTGCCCTGCAGCATCTGTCTCCCCTACCAGCCCGCTGACCCCTGAGGGCGGAATGTGGGTCCCCAGGGGCCAGCCCAGGGCCCGATAAGGAGCGGGGTTGGCGCGTACTTGGTGACATCAGCAAGAAAGAGGCAAGACACCTGCTCCCTCTCCCACAGTCCCAGCTCACACTGCTTCTCTGGAGACAAGGTTCTGCGCTGGCTCTGGGCGGATTTTGGGAGAAGGGGAGTCGGGGCTCGCCCCCCAGGGCCCAGCCTGGCACCAACAACAGGCAGGAGGGGCCGCCGGGGGAGGCGGCTCTTACCTGGGGCAGAGCCTGCACCACCGTGTCCAGCAGGGCCCGCATGCCCGTGGCCATCTTCAGCAGCTTCAGCACTGTGGGGAGACCCAGCGGCCACTCAGCCAGTCCCGTGGTGGGGCGCGTGCACATGTGCGAGTGCCACAGAACGTGGTGCAGGTACAGGGTGAGTGGGGTGTGCGCGAAAACTTGTGGCACGAGGTGTAGACATCGGTGTAAAGAAGACCGAAAGACAGAGGGCACGCCCAGTGGGAACCAAGGGATATAAAGTATATGAGTGTGGTGGTGGGGCAGGGGGGAAAGCATAAGAGTGACCCCCTAATTCACCGATGAGGAAAAATGACCACCCAGTGAGTGCCCAGGCCTCTTCCTGTGGCTCCAGAGGACTCCAGCGTTACCCCGAGCTCTGCCAGCCATCCCCACCTCGGGACCTGGAGGCCACAGCAGGTGCAGGGGGAGGGGAAGAGACACCTGGGGAACAGGGAGGCAGGGGGTCTTTGAAAGAAGTTTGGGAGCAGCCTCGGGGTGGCGGGAGGTCTGGGAGAAGAAAGGGGATTTTAAGAAGCGTTGAGGCCCCTGTGTCCCAGCTGGTGTTGGAGAAATGAAAGGAGAAATGCCGGTGAGGATTTCAACCTGAGGCTGGGCCGCATGGGTCGTGGTGTGATGAGGGGGGGGTGCCGTGTGCTGTACAGAACGGCCTGTGGACGGTGACACCTGAGTGTATGTTGGGTGTGAGCTCCTCCTGGCTCTGCTCTCCCTGCTCAGCAGGAAGCCCATCGTGCCCAGTCCCCTCCCCCATCATGCCCACGCTCTCACCTGGCCCCCATCATGCCCAGTCCCCTCCCCCGCCGGCCCCCC
>NW_005871287.1:1892090-1895168 GCF_000147115.1 Myotis lucifugus
AAGCAAAGTGAGAGCCACCTAGTTAGACACACCTCTGTTTGGAGGAAGTTCCCAGCTCTGCCCCTCCTGCTGTGGCTGGCAGAGATGTGTGGCCACCTTCCGACTAGCCCTCCAGACCCCACCGGGTCCAGCTCCCTCTCTGCCCTTAGACAGCCTCCAAATCCTCAAGCAAGAAGCTAACCGGGCTAAATAAATATCTTCGGCCTCCTGCAGGAGAGAAGAAACGGACTCTGACTTCTGGCTGTAAATCCTGAGCCCCTGTTCCCTCTGGGTGGCCCAGGGCTAGTCTAGCAAGCCCTCTGAACCTTATGTTCCCTCTGAAAAAGAATGAGGTGTGCCCTGCTCTGCCCGTAGGGTGTGGAGGACCCATGGGAGCTGTGATGAGGAGACTTGGTAGAATGCCCTGCACCCACCAGGTAGTACCATATCGACTTCCTGTTCAGGGCTGCAGTCAGCACCCAGGGTCCCCTGGTCATCAGTGCCCAGACACTTATTAGTTCCCCTCCTCTGGCTGTCCCAGGCTTCCCCAGGGATCAGGCCTGCTTCCCCATCCTGCAGCCCCGTCAGTGCTGCTATGGCCTGGCCCAGCCACTCACCGGTCCTTGAAGAAACGCCTCAGACCAAATGCCACCAGCTTCAGCACAGCCTCCAGCACAAAGACAGTGGTGAAAAAGTAGTTGCAGTACTTGAGGGCTATCTCCAGGGACTATGGGGGGGCGGGAGGGCAAAGAAAAGCATGATCCAGGCCCCAGGACCTGCCCCACCCCCATCTTCCTCTAGTCAGAAAGTCTCTGCCTTTTAAGAGGAGAATTTAACCCATTCACCTTTAGTGCAATGACTTATGTGTCTACTTTTATTCCTTCCATCTTACATAATGTGCACTATTTCTCTCACTGCTATTTCCTTTTCCTTATTTCTGCTGGTTTGGTCCAGGTACCCCTCTTTGGAAGCAGTGTTGGTTAATAGTTAAGGGTCATGTTTAAGAACCAGACTGCCTAGATTTGAATCCTGGCTCAGCACTTACTCCTTGTTCACTATGACTTTGGGCAAGTCACTTGGCCTCTGGGAGTTAGTTTTTCAATCTGTAAACTGGGGGTGATAACAGTCCCTTACCTCAGAAAGTTGCTGTGAAAATTAAATGAGCCAATAGCCCTGTGCCAGACAGGGTTACATATTTAAATACTTGGTAAATGTGAGCTATTATTATTCCATTTCTTCATGTTAACTTGGAAGTTCCTTTCTGCCAATGGTTGCCTTCCTTTCCCCTGCATGCATAACATTCCTCTCCTATCATTTAAAATAACTCCTAACCCCTCACCTGGAGGCTCTGCTCCCCTCTTCTTCCCCCATCTATATATATAAAAGGCTAATATGCAAAACGTCCCCTTGGGAGTTCAACCGTGAGTTTGATCACTCACTTGCCATGACGTGCACTGACCACCAGTGGGCGGCACAGAATGAAGGAAGGCCCTGGCCAGCAGCCAGCAACCAGGTAAGGGAGGCCCCAGCCGGCAGCTGGAAGGCCCCGATCAGCCCTGATAGCAGGCCTAGAAACCCTACCCATGCACAATTTTCGTGCACTGGGCCTCTAGTCTCTGATAAGCTTTTGGGATGCACTTGCCCCTACAAGCCCCTGACATGCCCCTCATGGACACTGCCTGCAACTAGCTAGGAACTGGTCACCCTCTCCCACCTCTGTGTTTGCCCCCAAAAGTCCTGCTACCTGAAATGCCCCTCCCCCAGGCTCCATATGCCCAGCAGCGAGGGGCCACCTGGCAATCCTTGAATACAAATCAAAGTCCTGGCTTCACTGCTCTCTGGCTGACTAATTGGGGCAACATATTTTCTCTCTCTGAGCCTCAGTTTGTTTGTCTACAAAATCTGGAGAAAGTCCCCTCCCCCACCTTAAGGTTGCTATGAGGATGAGAGAGTTAAAATCGGTACATGCCTTGCAGAAAGTCATATGAAACACACCCTGGCTACTGTTACCTGTATTCAAGGTGAGGCCCAAATGTCACCTTCACCCACCAGAAATCGGAGACTTTTCCCTCTGGCCCCTCTCCTTCAGTCACGTATCCTACCAGGCCGTGAGCTTCCTGGGCATAGGGCCCAGCATGGCGACTCAGATCCTGCCCACCCTGTCCCAGGGGAAGGGTCCTGCTGAGGGCCTGCTCCCCATGAAACCTCGGCCCCGGGGGGCAGGGCTGGGGCTCACCATCGGCTGGTTGTAGTGTTCCAGGGACATGGTGACCACATTGAGGCAGATGACGAAGGTGATGAAGATGTCCAGGTAGTGGCTGGTGCACATGGAGTGGATGAGCAGCCGGGTGGGACAGTAGGTGGCATAGTAGGGCAGCCGCTGGGCCTCTGCCAGGGGTGCACAGGGGTGTGGCGCAGGCCACAGAGGGTGGCCAAGGCGGGCACAGAACATGTGGAGGGAGAGGGAGAGGGGAGAGAGGAAGCAGGCCCTGGGAGTCAGACTTAGGTCCCCTCCACCCAGCCCCGGGGCCACAAGGGAAACGGGTAAGATGTGGGGGTAGGTGGCAGAGAGAGCAGGACACTGATTCTCTCCATCCACCTCGAAAGTGCCCATGGCAGGGGCTCTGGTCTGCTGGGGGGAGAGCAGGGGTCCCACAGCTCAGGGTCAGGCATCAGGCTCTGCCTTTGCCCTCTGCCTGGACGGAGACACCTGGTTGGCATTGGTGTCACCATCAGACTCCAGGTGGACACTGATAGGGCTCAGGTCACCTGGACAGTCAGACACTGGGAAAGGGGCAGGGCCAGGGGCACAGGGGCAGACCCTCCGTCCCTTCCAGCTCCGAAGCCCAGAGGCTGGTGTGGGACTCAGGCCTCAGCCCTCACCCCCCGAAGATCAGCGGCAGTGGACAGAGGAGGCCGGGGTGGGGTCACCCACTCACTCCGGCGCTTCTTTTCCAGGCGCCGCAGCCGCTTCTCCTCGCGCCGCCGCGCCTCCTCGGCCTCCTGGTGCTGCCGGCACTTGTGGAAGTTCTCCACCACGACGCCCACGAACATGTTGAGCACGAAGAAGCTGACGATGAGCAGGAAGGAGATGAAGTA
>NW_005871287.1:1896959-1919805 GCF_000147115.1 Myotis lucifugus
AGAAACCAGGGGGGGGGGAGGGGCAGAGGTAATGAGCTACCAAAACGTCCGGACCAGCAGAGATGTCCCGGCAGCCACACACCTACTCTGGACACTCCTCTCCACGAGCCCCCCCGCTCCGGCTCCACCCTGTGCTTCCACCACACGTTCATCTGTTGTAGCCCAGGGCCCTGGGCCAGGACACGAGGTTCTGGGATGGGTCTCCTGCCGCACTGGCCCCTCCTTCCTGTCTATACAGGCTGCAGACCCGTCCTCTGCCCTTCCAGCTGGGCGTGATGCCAAGGGCTGCCCGGAAAGGGTTCCGGCACAGGGGCGGGCGGGCAGGGGACACAGAGGAAGCCTTCCTGGCCAGGGAGGCACATGAAGCTCACAGGCCAGGGGACAAATGTCCCTGGAAGCCCTTGGATCACAGAGGCCTAAGGTGCAGAGAGCCTGCGACGGAATCACAGACCTGCGATCACTGTCCCCATTACAGGGGAGGACACGGAGCACAGAGCGTCACGGGGGCTTGCCTGAGGGCACACAGCTGGGAACGAGCCTGGAAAGGGGTCAAGGCTCTGGGCCCCCCACTCACCCCCTTTGGCTCTGCGTGCTGAGAGCACACGCTCAGGGCCCGGGGCATCGTCCTGGCATTGAGCATGCTCAGAATGGAAGGGGTGGATGACCCATGGAGGCTGCGGCTGGGCCTGGTGCTGGGGTCAGGGGTCAGGAGCAAGCTCATTGAAAGCCCCCACTGGCTTTCCCTCAGCTTAGTGGACATCTGTTTAAAAACATCTGTTTTTCCAACATGGAGTTGATAATAAATTGAAAAGGCACTGCTTCCGGGGAATCTGGAGGAGTTGGGGGAGCGACTGCGCCCCGGTTCCTAACCCCCTTCCCCGGCCACTCACTGCTCCTCTGTGGCCGTGTGGCCCATCTCCCGGGGGGCATGGGGAGTGGATCTCTGGTCATGTGGGGTGAGACTCCAGTGGGAACCCACTGGAGGATCCCAGCTGAGGGGCGGGGCATGGGCCCTGGGCCACTTGGACCTGGATCCTGCCCCTTCCCTGTGTGACTGGGGAAGGCACTCCCGTCTGGTCATACCCAGCACCGGGTGGGCCTTCAAGAAATAGGAGCAGTTGGGGGGCTTTGTAGGCAGCCGCCGGAGGCTCTCAGCTGGCCAGGCCTGGCAGGCCCCCAGGAGAGGAGATAACGGCGAGGCCGGAAGTGGGCAGGGGCCTGCCTGTGAGCGGAGAGAGCAGAGTAGAAGGGCGAGGAAACTCACCCTGGGCCAGGCGCTGGGTGCACTTTCATCTCTCCACAGCCTGCCTGGTGGGCTGTAACATTCCCATTTTACAGACAAGGAAACTGAGGCTCAGAGAGGCCACCCCTACATAAGTGGCAGAGCCGGGATTCACACCCACGCCTGGCTGACTTTCAAACTCTGTCTGCGTCCCATGGGTGGGGGTGGGAGCCAGGAACCAGTGTCCGCTGAAGCGCCTATGAAGCGCCAGGCACCTGGGGACACGCACTCAGAATCTCTCATCCTCGAATCCTGTCGAGGTGGTGCTACTCCTACCCATTTCACAGAAGAGGAAACTGAGGCTTGGGAAGGAGAAGTCCCAGGGTCAGTCCTGGGAGGGCACTGCAATCCTGGAGGCTGGTCTATAATCCCAAGCTGCTGGCATTGAAGAACTGTCACTCCCCGCACTGGGGTGGTAGGTGAGGAAGGGGTAGGTGGGCGGAGCTCACCTGGCCCAGGTTGTCGAAGTTGTACTTGTGATGGACCCAGCGGTAGTTGGCAGCCATGCAGTCAGAACGGTTGGTGATGTTGCGGGTGTCCACACCGAGGCAATGGTAAAACTTGCCCTTGAAGAGCTGTGGGGAGGGACACGGGGTGAGCGACCGTCCTGGCAACGCTCCCGGGGGTGGGGATGGGGGTGGGTGCCAATCAGAAGAGGGACTGCTCCTCAGCAGACACCTCCTCTGTGCACAGCCCGGGCCAAGCACTCAACCACACCATCGCCCCACGTCCCCCCCAGGAAGTGGCACTGCTGGCATCCCATCTCACAGATGAGGAAGCTGAGGCCCGGGGTGGCGGGTAATTTTCTCAAAGTCACTTGAGGTTTAGGAAGTGGCAGAGTCAAGGTTCACACCCTGGTTTGTCTGATTCCTGGGCTTTGCACAGACCCGAGATCAGACCCCAGTACCTGCGCTGGAGATGGGGCAGGGACCCCACAGGAGGAGATGCCTGCATATCCCCAGGGGAGGGCAGAGAGAGAGAGAGAGAGAGAGAGAGAGAGAGAGAGAGACCCTCTCTCTCACCAGGGACCCAAGCCTCCTCCATGTCAACTGCCTGGAAGGGTCAGGGCCACTGTCCACTCGCAGCCCCTCCTGCCCAGTGGCTCCACTGTGGCTCTCAGCAACCCCAAAGGATACCTGTGCCCGGGGCTCCTCACCAGCTACAGCCCAAATGCAGGACCAGGTGAGGAGCCTTGGGGCCTCGGGGCTCAGACGCCCAAGAAACAGGAAGGGTCCCAGTAGCCGCTCAGACCCCAGAGGACCCAGGTCACGCTGGCCATCCCCGTCTCACACTTTATGACCCAACCCACCCCAGCCCTGAGGCCCATCTTACTCCTGGGCTGGGCTCCACACCAAAATCCGAGCCCCCTCAAGGCCCTGCCTGTGTCAGACCTTCCGTGGCCCCAGTCCCGGAGACGCCAAGCCCCCGCTCCTTAACTGCCATCCCAAGTCCTGCCCCCTCTGACCCCGCCCACCATCACGCATCTCTCTATGCCAGTCAGAGCTCCGGCTCACCTCCACATGTGCCCATCCCCCCCTGAACCACCTGCCCGCCCTGACCTGTCCAAATCACCTCTCCTTCAAGACCCGGTGCAAAGGGCACCTCCTGCAGGGTGCTTCCCCCATTGTCCCCAGCCCAGCTCCTTGTTGCTGTAGCTTGGACCCCTGGGATCCAATTTACCCAGCCTGCCTTGCACGCAACCATTCTGGCCATGTCTGTCTCCCTCCTGGACTGGGGACTCGCTGCTGATAGGGACGTGCCTGCTCCACCAGGGCCACCTGAGCCTCCAGGGTCGGAGGAGCTGAGTGCGAGTGAGGAGCCTTTCTTCCCACCTTAGAGCCGAAGAAGGCACAGCAGATGAGGACAATGTTGCCGATGGGCTTAAGGGAGGAGATGAGAGTCTCTACCACCAGCTTCAGGCCCGGGGCCCGGCTGATGACCCTGCAGGCAGGGAGGGGCCAAGGGCACTGTTGGGCCTCAGCCAGGCAGGACGCAGCCCAGTCCTCCCAGAGGCACCAGGGCGGTGGCCCCAGGCTCAGGCTCCAGAGCTGTAGGCGCAGCAGGGCTCTGCGCGGGGCCACCTCCATCCCCGTCTCCCAGTGTGAGAGTGTCTACACACACGCGCGCGCACACACACACACACTCATACACACACACATACGTACACACACACTCATACACTCACATACACACGCACACACACACTCATACACACACACACACTCATACACACTCACATACACACACTCACACATACACACTCACATACACACACACACTCATACACACTCACATATACGCACACTCACACTCATACACACACACATATACAAACACACACACACACACACACACACACACCCTCAGCCTGGAGTCTGGCCCTGCTCAGCTAGTGCTGGGCACGTGCTAGCAGAGGACTGGGTGGGTGAGGAGGGCAGGAGCGAGTGGCCCACGTAGACCCCAGGCCCGCCCCCCAACACGGAGGACTCCTCACCGCAAGGGTCGTAGGGTGCGCAAGAGCCGCAGGACCCGGAGGACCCCCAAGATCTTGGCTCCACCGGCCGAGGCCAGGGAAACCACGATGTCGATGATGGACACGAAGACCAGAAAGCCGTCCAGCACGTTCCAGCTGCTGCGCAGGTACGCCTGCTCCCCGAAGTACAGGCCCAGCGAGACCACCTGGGGGCGGGGTGACGGGCCAGGTCATCTGACTCAGCCACAGAGGTGGGGTGAGGGGGAGTCAGGCAGGTGGGGTGGAGCCGCAGGAGTCACATGCCCCATGGCCCACTCAGAAGGTGGGTGGCAGGCAGGACCTGGAAGGTCTGGGCGCATGAAGCAGCCCCACAGCCTGTCCTGGTCCGCTCTCCCCTCACATCTGCAAACCCAGTTCCAAGCCGCGCGCTCCGGGAAGTGGCCCACGCCTCCAGCGGGTACCCCCATTGCACTGTGAACACTTCCCTGCATTAGCCTTTCTGGCCGGTTGTGACCTCCTGGAGAGCAGGATGTGGCTGATCCCCCACCCCACCCCACCCCATCACACTAGCCCAGTGCTGGTACCAAGCAGGGGTGGTTCTCAGGGGCCCCTGTGGAATGCTGCTGACCAGCAGGTGAGTGACAGCTGGGGGAGGGCAGGCCATTGGGGGTGGGAGAGGTCCCAGGTGAAGGCGGGGCTACCTTCAGTGTCATCTCGCCCACGAAGATGGCGGTGAAGATGTAGTTGGACACGGTAAGGAATATGCGTTCCTGAAAGAGCAGGAGACACCATGGGCCTGGGGCTCCCAGAACTGCGGGTCCCCTCTGCCTCTGGCCAAGGGGCAGCCAGGGGAGGCCCCTTCACAGTCCAAGGAGGTGCCCCTCCCCAGAGACAAGCTCCCCGCCACACCTTCCTCCGCAGCATCGACATCCACCTTCTGAGCTCCGAGCCCCCGGCCCTGCACCCGACCCCACAGCAGGCCCCATGGCCCGGCCCTGCCTGGCCCCGGCCCTGCCCGACGGCCCCAGCCACTCACGGTGCTGCCGGCCTCAATCTGGGGCCGCTCCAGGGCGATGGTGATGCAGTTGAGGAAGATGAAGGCCAGGACGACGTAGTCGAAGAGCTTGTGGGCAATGATGGTCTGGCACAGGACCCGGAACCTGAGCAGAGTGGGCAGGGGCCATGAGTCTCGGTTTGCCCCTCACCCCGGCGGGAGGAAGCCAAAGGGCTTAGGCCTGGGGATGGCCTACAGGAAGCGGACCCTTCTTTTCTCCGTCCACAGCCATTTACATCCGCTCAGGGTGCCCACCTGGAGCCGCCTCCCGTCCACACACCCACGGCAACTCCCACAGCCTCAGCATGAAGGGCACCCTCCTTGCGCTGGCACGCGAGGCCTTCCAAACACTCGCCCAAACCCCAGCGCCCTGCCCTCCGCCACACGGACACACCTGGCCTGATACCCCGAGCTTCTGCCTCAGACCCTCCCTCGGGCTGCTCCCTCCACCTGGTCCAGCCTCCGCCTCTACACAGCCCTGCTCCACCTACAGATGCCACAAGGCCTCCTCCCGCAGGAAGCCAGAATGCCCCCTCCCATGGGAGTGCCTGGCTACTTGAGCATCTGTCCACCCTGGTGCCAGCACAGGGATGGCCTAGACCCGTGGTCGGCAAACTCATTAGTCAACGGAGCCAAATATCAACAGTACGACGATTGAAATTTCTTTTGAGAGCCAAATTTTTTAAACTTAAACTATATAGGTAGGTACATTGTTATTAACTTAATTAGGGTACTCCTAAGGCTTAGGAAGAGCCACACTCAAGGGGCCAAAGAGCCGCATGTGGCTCTCGAGCCACAGTTTGCCGACCACGGGCCTAGACGAAAGTCCCCATTCAAACACTCCCCCTGCCCTGAGCCCCTCTACACAGGAGGGCACCAGCCTCCATGGCCCGACCTGCTCTATAGAAATCTCTCCCTCCCAGACCTGCTCACCCCCTATCCAAACCTCCCCCCCGAGCCGGGCCCGGCCCACCTGTTCTCAGGGGAGAAGAGGTAGACAGACCAGTCCTCGCGGATCTCGCACAGTCGGGTTTGTATGCGTCGATCATCTTGCGCACCCGGAAACACAGAGTCTGGCAAGGAGAGGAGGGGGTGCGGACTGGTCAGCGCTGCCCAGAGCTGCCCGTCTCTGCCCTCTCCAGCCATACAGCAAGCTGGGGTCCCCGGGTGACCTCTGAACTCTCCCAGCAAGATCAGAACCCACACCCCTCCCAGGGCTTCTCTCCCAGGGGTGGGCCCACCTCAGCTGTGGGCAGCTCCAGCCACCTCCCGCTCACCCGCCTGAGCCCTGCCCCCTGGCCCTGGCCCTGGCCCCTCAGCCCTGCCAACTCGCCAACTCACGTAGTCCACCTCCTCCTCATCCTCCCCGTGGTCCCGGCGGTCACCCATCTGCGTGAAGACCTCCTTGGCGATGTGGGGCATCCTACCATTGCAGTCCTCGTGCCCGGGGCCTGGGCCCGCTGCCCGCCAGGCCGCCCGGGGGTGGGTGCCCACAGGGGGTCCCAGCTCGGCCAGGTCCACCGCGTCTCGGGTGTCCAGGGACAGTGTCCGGCGGTGGTGGTGGTGGTAGTGGTGGCGGTGGGTCGAGTGGGGCCCGTGATGCGCGTGGTAGACGTGCGGGGTGTGCAGGGGCACGGCCCGCGGCGGCCCTTCGTCCCGGGCGCCCTCGCAGGCCCGGGCCCCGCCGCGCTCCGCCGACAGCAGGGACTCGTGCTCCGCCGACAGCGGCTTGTGCTTGAGGCTGTTCCAGCTGGAGCGGCGGCTGGCCCAGGCCCCGCTGCGGCCCCACGGCCCACAGTAGGAGCTCCTGGAGCTGGACTGGGAGAAGCCGGGGCGCTGGTCAGCCCCACGGTTGTGACTGAGGCCCTAAAGGCGCCACTGGCCTGGCCAGGGGGTGGCAGAACCAGCTGGACTCCAGAGGCCCTCTCCCCACCCAGCCTCTCCCTCCCCCACATCCATGGCCGTGGGGGCTTGTCCACAGTGTGTGTGCCTTCATCTCCTCCTGCCACCCCATTTCCTTGGAGGAAGGTACACAAGTTAGGGCCATTTTCCTCTTTACAGGTCAGGAAACTGGGGCTCAGAGAGGGCTGTGACTTACTGGTGGGATCTGCCTGCCCCCCCCCCCCCAGCTCAGCTCTTTACCCTACACATTGGCGCCAAGATAAAAACCCCATTCTCCACACCAGACCCACTGGCCCCACTCCACTCATTCATTCATTCATTCATTCCTTGGTGTCTGGGCCCACGCTGGCACCGGGAACCCAGAAATGCAACAGAGATCATCCCTGCCTGGTTCTGGCTGGACACTCGGTGCCCGAGGCCTGGTACCAGTTTGAAGCTGGACTGGCAGGCGCTTCTCCCCAGGGTCCCTCCGCACACCCAGCGGGGAGCAGCCATCAGAGCCCCCACAGGACTCACCAGGGAGCGCTGGTCATAGCTCACCCTCCCCAGCGACATGACACTGCTCTTGCGGGAGCCCAGGGCCACCAGCATAGGGTCCGGCTGCAGCGACAGGCGGGCAGGTGCCACGGTCCCAACGGGGCCCAGATGTCCACACAGGGGAAGACTGAGGTCCAGGTGCCCATTGGGAGTCAGAGGAATTGGGTAAAGCTTGGGATCTGGAGGGGTGAGATGGAAACAGAGGGAAGGGCAGACAGAAAGCCAGAACAAGAGCAAAAGAAGCCATGAGACAAAGAAACAGACATGGACCATTAACAGAAATGGAGAGTTTTTCTGGGGAGACCTCCTCCACCAGGAAGTCTTCCAGGTTGGAGCCCACCACATGTGCCTCCCCTCTGCCCCGCCTACAGGGCTCTCAGCTTATTTTTGTTTGTTTGTTTTTTGTTTGTTTTTATTTTAATTTTCTCAGCTTATTTTTGGGTAAGTGACACCCTTGCCTTCTGTGTTCAGGGCAACCATTGAGCTTCACCCGGCATGAGAACCTCCCTGCCATGCCCGCCGTGGAAAGCAAGGCAGAGACCGCCCAGCCGGTTACCAAGGACATGGCGTGGACGGGGAGGTTTGCGCCAAGCTGCCCATTGGTGCCAAACAGGACCAAAGCCCAGGCATCCTGAGGCCCAAAGCCCTTCTCAACAGGCCACTGACTTTTTTTATTTTTAATATATTTTTATTGATTTCAGAGAGGAAGGGAGAGAGAGAGAGAGAGAGAGAGAGAGAGAGAGAGAGAGAGAGGCATCAATGATGAGAATCACTCATTGGCTGCCTCCTGCATGACCCCACTGGGTATCGAGCCCGAAACCCGGGCATGTGCCCTTGTCTGGAATCGAACCCAGGACCCTTCAGTCTGTAGGCCGACACCCTATCCACTGAGCTAAGCCGGCTAGGGCTGGCCACGGACTTTTTGAGATTTAGCATTTCTTTCCATTATGAATGTAAACAACAAACCACAGAAATGAGCAGCCACAGAGCCTGGGTTTGAGGGGAACCTGGGCCGTGCCCTTGGCCCACCCGGATCTCTGGGGAAGGGTCCTGGCCCCAGGTGTACCTCCGAGGCTGTCCAGGCCCTCCTGCAGCTTGTCAAACTCCTCCGTGTTCGATAAACTCTGGTCCTCGTCCGAGTAGGAGCGATTGGCGTCACCCTGGGAGACCGACCCTCACATTGGAACGCATGTCAGCTCTACCCTTCCCTCCCTCGTGAACTTTTTCATGGGTCCCCCCGACCCCACCCCCATTTTACAAATGCGGAAATTGGGGCTCCGGGAAGGGAAGTGAGAAGCTAGTGAGGACCTAGCCCACAAACCCACGTCTGCTGACTACACGTTCCCCAAAGCCTCAGAGGATGGAGGAGGCGGGATCCAGAGCCCCGGTCTTGGAGACTTTAGCATCTCAGAGACGGAGAGGCCTAGTCTTACCCCCGGGGGAGACGCAGGGACCCCGATGCTGCCTCCGTTTGCATGCTTCCTGTGACGGGGAGCTCACTACCTCACTGGCGACCCCCCCCCTTCTGGAGACTCGCCTGCTAGATGTTTGAATGGCAGCCCTCCCCCGTCCAGACCCCCTCCCCTCCCCCAGTCTCCTGCAGGCCCCATGGGGGTGCTGCCTCCACCAGGGTCCCAGTCACCTCCGCCTGGAAGCCCTCCACCAGGATGGCCACCAGCAGGTTGAAGAGCACGTAGTTGCCGAAGGTCATGAGGGCAACAAAGTAGAGGGAGGCCCAGGGGGAGGTGGAGGCCATGCCGTTGTAGAGGACGACGTTCCAGTCCTCCTGGGTGAGGATCTGTGCGGGGAGGAGCGCGCAGCTCAGTACAAGAACATCCTCAGCCCCCGCCCACCCACGGGCAGGGGGAGCCCGCTGGGGGGAGCTACAGGCACATGGCAGCCCATGCCCTCCTGCAGCCTCCGCTCACAGGCGCTCGGGCACTCCCAGGGACCTCGAGTACCACAGCTCTCGCTGGGCGCGCCCACCTGGCGGAGCCGCGGACTCTCCCCGCCCGCCCCCCACCCACCCCCACACACACACACTGCTCACCTGTGCTCCCAGCTTGCCCACACCTGCAAGCCTGTGCCGCACACTCCTGCCCCGACATTCACTCCCCGCTGAGCGGTGCTCCCTCCTAGCTGCTCCCACAACCCCATCCTCCATCCCGCTCATGCGACCCACCTGCACCCCCAGCACAAGCCCACCCCCACCCCCCCGCTCCTTCTGCCCTGAGCTGTGTGTGCACACTCATTCAGCCATGTCCACGTTACCGGGGAGGAACGGTCTTAGGGAAGACTCTTAACGTGCCCACAGTCTCAGGGTGCGGGCGGAGGGGGCAGGGAGGGGCACTGGGCGGCAGCCCGGCTCCCAGAGCCTGTCCTAAGCCTGCCTGGCCACACCCCCCAAAACCGGCCCACTAAGGTGGAGTTGAGGGGCCGCCCTGTCAGGCCCCTCTTCTCTGGATTCCCCGAGGCTGGCGATCCTGGGTGAAACCGCGGCCCCGGGCACATACGGACGTGTGCTCACCTGGAACACCGTGACGATGGCCCAGAGCAGGGAGTCGAAGTTCTTCCTGTCGGGGATTGTATCTCCCGTGTCTGTGCGGAGGCTGAATTTGCAGCCAAAGATGTGCATCCCGAGAATGCTGGGGGGGAGGGAGGTGGCTCAAGGGACTCCTCACACACACCAAGCTCTTGCCCATCCGCCTGTGCCATTCCCTAAACAACCCCGCAAGATGGGAGGGAGCCACGCTGGTCCCATTTTACAGAAGTGAACACTGAGACCCAAAGGGGAAGTACACGCCCAGAGCCACCAGGGATTAAGTGATGGTGGCAGGATTCGCACCCAGGTCCAGGGTGTGGCCTGAGCACTCAACCGGCCATGCTCCTCCCTGGGCCCCGGCAGGGGTGGGCCCCGGGGTGGCAGGGCTCACCTGAAGATGAAGATGAAGAGCATGAGCAGCATGCAGAAGGTGGCCACGTTGTCCATGGTCTTCATGAGCACCACCAGCTGGCGCCGCAGCGCGGGCATGAAGCGCACCAGCTTCAGCACCCGCAGCAGCCGGAAGGTCCGCAGCACCGACAGCCCGCCGTCCGCCTGCCCCACGATCTCCCAGATGCTGCACAGGGAGGCGTCAGGCAGGGGTGGGGAGGGGAGAGAGGCAGGAGGAGAGCAGGGCAAAGGAAGAGATGGAGAGTTTCATTCATTCATTCATTCATTCATTCATCCAACCAACAGTATTTCAAGGTCATTGCTGCTCCAGGCACCCTAAGTTGGGGGCTGTTAACCTGGACTCCATGGACCCCCCCCCCCAAGATGTCTAGGGACAGAATTCAGGGGTCCACACGGTCACTGAGCTCTTTTTGAGATTTAACTTTCTTTTGAGTATAAATGGAAACAACAAAATACAGAGAATTAGCAGCGCCCATGGCCTCGCGGTTCATGGAAATCGCTGTTTTTACATCACACGACGGTTGATGCGGATATTTTCGAGCAGAGTTCATGCTCCTCCCTCCTCTGGGATGATGGTAGTCACAGACCCGCTGCTAGACCTCACCATTCAATGCTTTAACCCAGAAGCACGGAAATGGCTAAATCACACATTTTTAAACATTTTCGTCAACAGTACTGCAGTGTGATTGGGTTCCTTTGATCGTAGGCACTTCATTTACAGGCTGGGCCAACCCCCTCTTCCCTCCTGTGCCTCCGGGCCCCCGGCCTGGGGAGGAGCGGGCGGGCGGGGCACCTGATGATGACGATGATGCTGTCGAAGATGTTGTAGGGGTTGCGCAGGTAATCGAAGAGCCCGAAGGCGGCCAGCTTCAGGAGCATCTCCAGGGCGAACATGCTGGTGAAGACCACGTTGCAGATCTCCAGGACGTTGGTCAGCTCCTCGGGCTGTGGGCGTGGGGCAGGGACGGAACCGTCAGGCAGAAGGCAGCCCTGGGACCCTACGGAAGCCCACTGGCTCTAGGACTCCCCCGCCCCCCGGGAGGTGGCAAGGCCTGGCCCTGGTCAGTGTCCGCGTGTCCTGGAAGGTCAGTGTCCGCGCTGGTGCTCCATCTCCCGTTACACCGTGGCCTTGAAGACCTTGCAGTTCTGCCGCCCGGATCCTGCGGGGTCCACTGAGATGGTGGGACCCCTCGGGGCTGACCTTCCACGAGTTTGGAAATGGTGCTGTAGCTGCACATCGAGGGGGGCAGTACGAGACCCACTGACAAAGGGAGACACTGAGGCTCAGAAGCTGGTCAGAGCGAACAGCGGAAGGCAGCGTGTTTTGCAGACGAGGAAGCAGGTTCAGAAGGCCCGTTTCTGCTCACCGTGGAGCCAGGCTGCTCCCGCCCGAGCCACAGGCCAGGGAAGGACCATGTGACAGGCCTGACCGCGCGCCCATGCCGGGCTGGACACCCAGCACAAGTACGGATGCCGCGGGCAACCTGGGAGGCCCGTTCCACAGGCGAGGAGAGGAGGCTCGGAGGCTCCGAGCAGTGATGGGACTTGCTCAGCATCACCCAGCCAGGCTGTGGCCGAGCCGGGCCCTGCACCAAGTCGGACTCCCAGCGGCTCTCCTGTGACACACAGACCCCACCCGGCTCCTCCACTCCCTCCTCCACGCATCCCTCCTGCACAAGTGCACGCATTCCACAGGCCCGCGAGCCGCCCAGGTGCTGGCGTGTGCTACCCCGGTGGCCCGTGGAGTGAGTTGGGATGTTCTTCCTGCCCCTGGGAAGTGCGGGTTCAGGTGGCAAAGCCCTGACACGCAAGTTAACTAACACACCAGCCAGCAGGGGCTAAAGGCAGGAGCGGTGAGGGTGGTTTGGGGAGCGGTGATCCTGGAATCAGGAGCAGCTTCCTGGAGGGAGGGACACCTCAGCTGAGGCCTCAGAGCTGAGAGGAGCGGGTGGAGGGACAAGAGAAGGCGTCCGGGCCAAAGGACCAGCCAGAGTCAGGGCGGGAGGGTGCAGGGCTGCCAGCCATCAGCACCGCCCGCCCCAGCCCAGCCCCTCTACCTGACAACTAGACACCTAAGAGGCCTGACTCTAATTCCACTTGGGTTAAAAGGAGAAGGAAAAAAAGAAAAACCAACCGTCCGCTTCCCGCCTGGTGCCTGGGAAATAGAATAAAGCTGCCAGCTCCGCTCTAGCCCAGATGAAAGGAGAAAGCCCGGCTCCCGCTGTAATTACATCTGACTCACAAAATGGTCCCGAAAGGGGAGTGGGGCCCCGCGAGGGGGCCCCTCGGTGGGGAGGGCTGGGGCCCGGCATCAGGGCTAAGTCGGGGCCCAGATGCTGCTCGGAGCCACCAATTTCCCCGCAGGCCAAACGACACTCGACATGCGGGAGATGAAAAATGTGGACGCTGACAGCCCATAATTGCACATCGCCCGCTCCGAGCCCCACGCGCTGCACGCGCGCTCCGCCCGCAATTGATGGCAGAGCCGCCGCTCCCGGAAAGGTCACCCGCTCGCTCCCCGACTCCCTGGCAACAGCTGTTTCTCCAGTCAAGTGCACACCTGTTAATCTTTTCCTAATGCACCATCCATCACTCCCGCAAGCCTTTCCCTGGGAGAGAGACGGTGAGCGGGAGAGACAGACAGACCGACAGACGAACGTAGACACAGTGAGACCAATTGGGGTGAGGGAAGAGAAACGGGGGCAGCCATGAGAGAGATGGGCAGAGAGAGACGGACAGACAGACAAACATAGGCATGGGGAGTGAGAGGCAAAGGCAGGGTGTGGAGAGACAAGACAGAAAACACAGATCAACACATAATGGGCCAGGATCATGATACCATGGGAGTCAGCGAGAGAGCAGGAGGGCAGACAGACAGACAGACAGGCTGAGGAGAAGCAGCAGAGATGGCACAGACCCACCCAGTGGAAGAAGAGATGCCAAAGGGCAGAAAAGCCAGGTTAAGCCAGAGGCAGGAGGGTAGAGGGCAGGAGAGGGGCAGGGGCAGGGCCAGCTCACCCCTGCCAGTGCCAGGCGTGGGAGGCACCAGGCGGCCCCGCCTCTGGCCATTCCTGAAGAGGCAGATAAAGGACCAGCTGGGCAGGGGTCTAAACTGCCCCCAGGAACCCTGGGGCCCAGGCCTCCCCATGATAGTAATGGACGCTGGTATTAACGTCTCCTACACGCCAAGCGGTGCTAAGCACTGTCCATGAATTACCTCATCTCAGCCTCAAGCATTACCCTATGTCCCCATTTTACAGACAGGAAACCTGAGGCTCAGAGAGGAGAGGTGACGGCCCAGGGCCATGGCCGGCCAGTGGTGGCATCGGATCTCAAACCCAGGTCTCCTCCCAGGGCCCACACCCCTTCACCTGCCCCACTTTCCTGGCTGGAGGGTCCAGTTCAGCACAGACATGTCACCGCCCTGCTTACAAACCTTCCACGGTTCCCCACCGCCCTAGGGATAAAGCCAGCCTCAAAGCCCTCCATGGGTGGACAGCTCCCGGCCTCCTGGGCTGGCTGCCCGCCCCGTGTGCACATCCTACTAAGGACTCCGGGCCCTTCGGGTGGAGCCTGTGCCTCTGGTCCCTGCTCCTGCCCCTCCTCTGCTCACTGATGGACCCGTCACCCTTCAGGACCCATCTCCAGTATCACTGACTCTGAGAAGCCTTCCCTGACTGCAGCCCATGGTGGTGCCTCCCTCCCTCAAGCCACCACAGAGCTGGACTGTTGGGCCCTAAGCCACCCCATCCTCATCTTCCCAGGGTCACCCCAGACCTGGGTCGGCAGTGACTTGGGGGCTGCTGAAGGGAGAATAGCGCCTGCTTTGACCCACCCGTGAGCTGGAGGCCTCGAATGCAGTCCCCAGGGAGCTGGGGCCAGGGGACATCCCCCGCCTGGGTCACCCCTGCCCAGGAGGCTCCCTGTACGCCTGTCCTGCTGCCCATTCAGCCCCACCCTCTGTGTTCTGCTGTCCAGCTTGGCGACCATCCTCCAACTACAGGACAGTGGAGCCCAGCTCCGGAGGGGCCGCTGGCCTAGACAGGTGACTTCCGGGAGGGGGAGAAGTGGGTGTCTCCCCATCCCACCTCCTGTCCCCTTAGTGGAACCTCCAATTCAACCTCAGAACCCCAGCTCCAGCTCTGACAGCTGCTCACCGCCACCTGGGCAAGCCATCCCCACTCTCTGAGCCTCAGTTTCCCCATCTGCCCAGTGGGGATAAGACGCCCACTCTGCCTACCGCCCAGGGCGGCCATGAGGGTCACCCCGGGAAGAGATGTGACCAATCCTGACAGCAGGTGACGATGGCGGCTCCGGTGCCCAAGCTGACCTCACCCACATGCTTGTCACTCAGCCTCAGTTAAGGACAGTCTGGGCCCACCCTCCCCCCAGGACGGTAGGGGGAGGGAAGGGTAGATGTCGGCCATCTGACCGCCTCGTGGGCCACAAGAGACCCCTGCCCGGCTGACACGCCTTCACCTCTCTCCCAGGCCGGTCCCTGAAAGGAACATCCTCCTGAGGACTCTGCAGCCTCGAGGAACCTGGGGATGCTCCCTTGTCATTTGGGCAGCAGTGGCCACCTGAAGGCCACGGGGACCTGTGATCTCACCTCTCATTTGAGTACCGTGACCCGAGCGGCGGCAGCCCCCCACTTTACAGATGGAGTAGGGCAGGAGTGCCCGGGCTCTGTGCCCCCTCACCACCTGCCTCCGTGGTGGCCACACCAAGGTCCCTGCCAGCAGAGTGGGCAGCCGCAGTAAGGCGGGGCCCCTAGGACGCCTCCCCTCAAGGTCATAGCCCCGCAGGAGGGGGCCTGTGCTCACCTGCCTTCTCCCCTTCTCTCCCTGCTCCTTCCGGCCCTGGGCCACCTCTCTCTGCAGGCGCCTCCCAGACAGGGCAGCTCAAAATAAACACAGGGCGGGCCGCTTCCCACTGAGCAGTGTCTGGGAGTCGGGGAAGAGGGAGCAAAAATACCCCCGCGCGGAGCTCTGCCGAACAATGGCTGCCACTCGGAGCTGCTTTAAAAAGAGCATTTTAAAAATTCTCCCTCCCCCTCACTGTTCCTTTCATTGATTTTTGAGGTTCCAGGCAGCAGATGGTAAAGTCACCCTGAAAGTGGTGGTGTAAGGCTCCAAGAAAAGATTCAGAAACAATTCGCGAGCACCTACTATGTGCCAGGCTTCCTAACGCAACTCACCCTCCCAGCCACTCTAAGAGGAGGTTGTGAGGACTCAGTGCACCACGCAGGCTCCGGGCCTGCCGCGTAGTAGGTGCTCAGTTAATGGGAGCTGATGCCTATGAGGGAAAGGGGAGAAACCGAGGCAGACCCTATGGAGGGGCAGGTGACTTGCCAGTGAGAACAGCTTCTCCCGGCCTGAGGGGGGCCCACGGGGCGCCAGGAAGAAGAGGCTCCACCACATCCGAGGCTAGAAAGCTTGCTCAGGCAGGATATGGCGGAGGCGGAGGTTTGGGCAGGGACCCTGGCCCAGCCTGAGGCTGGAGCCCGACAGGTAGAGGGAGAGATTGAACCCAGAGCACAGAGCGGCCCCAGCTGCTGTGTTGCCCTGGAGGGGACCACTGAGAAGACAGGGACCAGTATTATCCTGGCAAACAGGCCTCTGAAGAACAACCCTGACGGTAGCATCCGCCAACTCCCATGGTGTAAACACTTCCTCCACGGCCAATTTCAAGCTCCCAGCTGTTTCTAACAACGGCCTTGCAAAATTCCTGCATGAGAAGATTGCTCCTGCCAGCCGGTTCCAGCAAGCCACTGGGGGGCAGTGCCCAGGCTCCGTGACAGGCCCCCTGGGTGCCGCCCCACTAGCACCAGCACCCAGAGCTCCTGTTCCCTGTGGGGCCTCCCCCAGAAATGCTGGCCTCCCGCAGGCCTGAGCCAGGCAAAGGCCACAAGGCTGGACCCCAGGCCAGGGGTCGGCTGCCTTCTCCCCAGCTCTCCCCCGCAGAGCCTTCCCCGGCCTCCCGAGACCTTTGTAATTAAGCCAGATCGGCTGGCAACCCAGCAGCTCTGCGTAGTGTCACGGCAGCCCCGGGGGCCGCATTGAAGTAAATGGAATGGGGCCTGCGCTTGGCAAACTAATGAAGAGGGAAACGAGAGTGTGGCCCACCGCGGGGCGCTGCGGGCGGGCGGGGCCTCTGCAGAGGGAGGGCGGCAGGGGAGCCACGGCGGCATCCAAGTTCTAAACCGGCAGGGACTGGCAGGGGACCTGGGGCCAGTGACATCCCTCCCTGGCCCAGCTGCCAAATGCCCTCCCAGGGCTGGGGTCACTTATGGGCTGGGGGACACTGGGAGCCAGAAATAGATGTTTTTCCAAATGGAGCCAGGGCTGGAGCGGTCACCCAGGCTGGCACTGTGGACCGGGGACATCTGGGCTACAGCCCTCCATCCTGTGTCCCTACAGTTTCCTCAAGCTCCCCGTGTCCCTGCCACCTCCTGGGAGCCATCTCTCTTCCAGGTGCTATTCCCCTGGGGGACCCCTCCTCTGAACTCCTCTCCCCTCCGAACCCCAGCTGTACCCCTGATGGCCTGGGACACACCCTGTGGCCGAGGAGGGAGAGGGGTGACAGCCTTCACAGGGCAGCCACAGGACACCCTCAGTGCCGTGGGCTGGGGAGGCTGGGGAGTGGGGCACCAGGGACAGGAGGACGCCCTGCTCGCTGAGCGTACGTTGTGGGCGGCGCACGAGGAGAGGTGAATGTCAGGGGAAAGGTCTGTGCTCGGTGCCAAGGGCGATGGGGCGCTGCAGAAGGTGTGGGCAGGGGAGAGCCCAGCCTCGGGAAACCTCACCCCAGCTGCCCCGGGGAGGGTGACAGGAGGGCTCACATGGAGGAGCCGCGAATGGGAGTCAGATTTGCAGGGACTAAGAGGGGGGGGGGTGCTGTGGGCACCTTGGCGTCCCTGCTGAGCTGCAGAGGAGAGGACCCGATCTCCCTTTCTCCCCCCAAGAAGATGAGCCCCAAAACTGCTGCACTCGGGCACTCATTCACCCACTCACACCCTGAGCTCCTGCCTGGGCTGGGCCCTGGGCTGGGCACTCAGGCCACATGGCTGAACGGGACCCAGCCCTGGTCAGGGGGAGACAGAGACGCGTGGGTGTTCCACACACCCAGCTGCGTGGGGCTGGCCTGGGTGGCCCGCCCCCCGCCCCCGCAGTGCCCAGCCCGGCCCTGGCGCCCGCCCACTGGCCTGCTCGTGGTGCTCGATGCCCATGCTGACGGTGTTGACCAGGATGGCCATCATGATGCCCCGGTTGAAGTACTTGCTGTCCACGATGCCTCGCAGCTTGGCGCGCATCTCCCGCCACACGTCCCCGCAGAGCCGGGCGGCCCCGTCTGCCTGCTCCTCCTCGTCCTCCTTCCCCAGCCCCGAAGAGGCCCCGTCCTCGCTGCTCCGGGCCCCGTCCCCATCGGCCTCATCCTCTCCACCGCCGGAGCCCCCCGAGCCCGAGCCCTCCTGCCCCGAGTCGGTGCTGCCCAGGCCCGAGGGCCGGTGGCCCCCTTTGTGCTGGCAGCGGGGGCAGCCGGTGGGGTCGGAGGCCAGCAGGGCAGAGATGGGCTGCATCAGCATGGGGGGCGTCGGGTCCAGGGGGCTGTGTCCCGGGCACAGCTCTGAAAAGCAAACAGAGGGCAGGGTCGGT
The DNA here is from genome assembly GCF_000147115.1 of Myotis lucifugus. NCBI lineage: Eukaryota > Metazoa > Chordata > Mammalia > Chiroptera > Vespertilionidae > Myotis > Myotis lucifugus. The sequence continues at coordinate 1,914,816 of NW_005871287.1, forward strand.
GCCTCAGGCCACACTCAGGGCTCTCAGAGGCGGCAGCACCTGCACACCAGGCCCCGCCTGACCCCGGGACATAACCGCGAGTGCTCCAGGCTCCTGTGCCCACGGGGTCTGCCTGCAGTGTGCCAGCCCCAGGCAGGAGGCCAGGTGGCCTGCGGTTCCTAAGGAAATGGTTTCGCCTTCTGGGCTGTGCTGGTCCCTGTGCAAAAGCATAAGCTGGGAGCACCCACCCCGCGGGGCTGCGGGTTCTCTATCGGCTAGTTTGCGTGATGTGCCTAGAACAGTGCCTGGGGCACACATACATGTTAACTGTCCTTGCGGCATCACTTCCTGGCCTGCGGCTGTGCACTGAGCAGACCCTCCCCAGGCCCCAGACCCTCCCCGCCACCCTGGTTGCTGACATTGTGGCTTGGGAAATGGCTGAAGGGCTTCTCAAACAGCCAGGCAGGGGCTGGGGGTAGGTGGCCTTGGCGTTCCTCAGGCTTCCTGTCTGCACACGGGGCCTGTGTCCCAGGGAGGGAAGGTGGCAGGAGCCCTGGGCAGGGGGCAAGCCCTCAGGCCCCAGGACCTCCCTCCACACAAGCCAAGAGTCAGGCTGGCTCCGGGGAAGGAGGCAGGACAGGCCACTGGGCCGCGGGATGAGGGTCAGAGCTGCCCAGGGAGGGGCCGGGACCTGAGTCATGTGATCTGTAAAGCCTCTCTAAGAGGAGCCGGAGAGGCTCTCCCTGGGTGGTTCGGTTTCTTCTTCATGTTTGTCTGTATTTCCCTAGAATGAACACGTTTTGCTTGTGTAAAGGAAAGAAAAACATGTAACGCCGACTTTCACTTCCACACTTGCCTCCGAATATCTCCCAACGCCCTGGACAGGAGTCGTGCCCGGGAGCCGGGCCAGGTGTCAGAAGCCAAGGGGTTGGTACCACCTCAGCTGGCGGACAGGGCAAAGCCTCCCCCCTCCCCCAACTCCCCTTCCCCACATGGACTCTGGGCTGGGCTCCCTGACACTTGTGTCCCACGGGGGAGGGGCAGGCACCGAGGCCCAGGGCAAGGGCACCTCTCTCCAGGAGTCCCCTGGGACTTCCCTCTGCGCAGGTTCCCTGGAAAGGGGCGTGGGCAGGAGCAGGAATCCCCTTGCAGTAAACACCCTGCCCCATGTCACCCAAGAATGCTGGTGCCAGCCTTGCCCAGAACCCAGCTACTCCTCATCCGAGTGCTGGGCCCGCCCACGGCCACCTGGAGCTCCTCCCCCCCCACCCCCCATGCCACAAGACCACACCTGGACATGTGGTGCCCCGGCCGGTGGCTCCGAGCATGAGTTCTCCGCCTGCCTCCTAAGAATCGCAGGTGCCCGGAACGTGGGACCCCAGTGCACAGGGTCTCACCCTCACTTTTCAGGGGGATACTGAGGCCCACAGAGGGGCCAGGGCTGTCCCAGGTCACACACCTGCGCCTGCTCCGGGCGCAGTCCTGACACCTGCTGACTTCCATCTTGGCACCAACCGGGGCGGGCCTGGGCCTGGGGTGGGGCCCACCTGCTGGGGCACATTTGCCTCCTCCCGGGGCTCATTTCTCCACTGAGCCCAAACTCTGACATCCCGGACACTGAGCTTTGGGCACTGACATACTGTGCGGCCGAAAGTGGTCCCTTCACCCTCTCTGGGGACAATACTGCTCACTCTGCCCGCTCTCAGGTCTGTGACAGTCAGGTAAGCGAAGAAATGGGCCTCAGGCAGATCGCGGAGCGGCCGGTGTCCCCACGGGCCAGGCCCTTGCAGGTGGCCCGGCCCCTTTGTCCCTGGTGGCCAGGCGTCACTGCTCAAGTGTGCTCGCAAGCATGGGGTGGCAGCAGGAGCCCATGCAGGGGTGACTGCAGTGGGCGGGTTTTACAGAAAATCACTCCTGTCTCTCTAGTGTGGATCCCAGGGGCGGAGCCTGAGTCCACGTGCGAACCAGACTGGGGAGGGAATTCCTCCAGGGCCGGGGCTCCGTCCCCTGAGCCCAGGGCCAGCCCAGGCCAGGCACTGGCAGGTGGTCAGGAAAGAGGGGGAGGGCACGAGGGGTCGGGCTGGACCCCCCAGGGGAGATCTGGGATCTCAACCTGCTGGACTGGCCGGCTCTGCTTGTGCTGGGGAGACAGGGAGACGCGCTTGCGAACTGTGCCGTGGGGAGTCCCCGATGGAGGCCCACGCGGGGCACCGAGGCCACGGGAGGCAGGACCACTTACTGAAGTGCCTGGGCTCCTTGGCGCGGGGCGCGGGCTTGGCGGAGGCGGGGCCCCCCGGGCCCAGGGCCTGGCGCCGGCTCTGCAGGGCCTGGTAGAAGCCCAGGGCGCGGCGCTTGGCCTTGCGCAGGATGTGGCAGACGTACTGGAAGATCTCCTCGTAGCAGTCGCCCGGCTCGGCGTAGCTGGCCACCGTGCTGGAGGACAGGTAGCGCTGCCGCTGCTCCAGCATCAGCCGGTGCTCCCGCTGCTTGGTCTCCGAGAACTGGGTCGCTATGACAACGAGGCACAGGTTGATCATGAAGAAGGAGCCCACCTGTGACCAACGGGAGGAGAGGACAGGGACGGAGGGGACAGAGGGTGGGGAGAGGCAGAAGTGAGGGTGGGGCGAGAGGGACACAGAGATGGAGACAGACAGGGACACAGAGATGGAGATGAGTGAGGAGGCAGAGCAAGAGCAGAAAGGGAGACAGGAGGAGGGGCAGATACGGGACAGAACAGGGGAAGGACCGAGCGGGGGGCAGACAACCAGGGACAGCAGGTGCACAGAGAGCAAGAACAAGGAGAGACACCAACAGAGAGAGAGAGAGAGAGAGAGAGAGAGAGAGAGAGAGAGAGAGAGAGAGGCTCAGAGAGGATGGGGACAGAGGCCACGGGAGACGCAGAGACGCAGTGACGGGGCAGCAGAGGGAGACGAGGAAGGAGGTGGAGGGCCCGGAGAGACGGAGGGGCACAGCACAGGCAGGGACAGGAAAAGAGCGCTGAGGCCTTGCTCCCAGAGGATGTCAGGGCCGCAGGCGGCCGTGGCCCAGGCAGCTCCCCAGGCTCCACGGGGACCTGCTCCACACCCGCTCCCCTCGGACCCCAGCTCTGGCCTCTCTGCCCTCCCACCAGGGACTCAGCACTGAGGCCCCTCCCAGGCCTTCTGGGCCCTGAGGCCCATGTCTGCTCTCTCTGACCTTGCCTTTGGCCCCAGCTGGGCATCCAGACAAGAGCAGAGGAGCATCCCTAAGAAGCTTTTGCTGGTGGGGCCCTATCTGGGCTTGGATGGGGTGGGGGTGGTGGGGGAAGAGGCCCAGTGGCGCTAGGAATTCTTGCCACCTCTAGTCCCAGGGCTCAGCTCCAGGGGCCCCTCCTGCTCTGGTTTCCAGAGGGTGGGCCCCTCCCAGGCATTTACTAAGCCTTTGCGTGGGCTCAGGCCCTGCCAGTGAGGGGCGGGGTGGTTGCTTTTCATCCTCTTCCAGGCTGCCCACCAGGAGTTCCTGCAGGCTGAACCCGTCCCTGATTCACCCTTCCCGCCTCTCCCCGACAGCACGGCTGGGGAGCTGGGGTTCTGGGGCCATGAGGTGAGAGCTTCCAGGCCGAGAGGACTCTGGGAAAATTCCCAGGTAAGAACAGGCCCCACTCGTTCACGCTTCCTGGGGACCTGCTCCGTACCAGCCTGTGAGGAGTTCAGATCCTGCCCTCTGGAGCTCACACCTGTCAGCCTTCTACCCAGCCTGCCCCTGGGCCTCCATTTCCCCATCTGTAAAATGGGAGGCTCAGCAAGACCAGCAGAGGGAGCCCTGGGGATCTGGGTCTGAGGACTCCTCACGGGCATGGAGGGCACCTCACCTCTCCGGGGTGCCGGCTCCTCATCTGCGGAGCGAGCCGGTGGCCCTGCGTGGCCAGGGTTGAGGGGGTAAGTTCCCGCACAGCCCCCCAGGCTCTGCCTGGACTGGCCCTGCTCCCCATTTCATTGTGAGCTCAGGCGTGGAGGGGCCTGCTCTGGGCCACTCAGGAGTTACCGACCCAGAATCGGCCCCGAACTCCACCCGGAGGAGCAGCCAGGGCATCCCTCAGCCTCCCTCTGGGATCCCAGGCTTCTCTAGCCACCCCAGTGGGTCATGTCCCCCTGCAGGAGGGTCTGCCTGCGTCAGGGCCTCTGTGACCCGCCCCCCCCCCTGCCCAGGAAGCTGTCCCTCTGGCCGTCACACCCACCCCCCTTTTCCCTCACCCCCGAGCCTTTAAGGCTCAATTCTGGTGTCACCTCCTCCAGGAAGCCTCCCACTCCCCACCCTCCTCTGAGCAGACGTAAAGCCTTCTCGGGTGCCCCACTATCATGGCTCCTGAGGTGCTGTCACTGTACCCATCTTCCCCATGGGACTAGGAGCTCCCCCCGGCAGGGCCTGTCTGACCCCCGGCTCAGCGCCCAGCTCTCTGCCCAGGGCCAGGTGCAGTGCAGGCCTCCCTGAATGTGCCAGGGAGACACTGAACCAACCGGGGGTGAACGGCGGCTCTGAACAAAGCCTGCTGCTGCCTCCTTTCCCCCGGGGGGAACCCCTATGGGGTCGGGCCCAGCTTCCCCAGGTAGGCACGGAGCACAGCCCCATCGGGAGTGTGTGGTCTCAGGTCACCTGTCAGCTTTGCTCCTGAAACCTCCAAGTCCAGGGTGCCCCACAAGCCCAAGGATAGGAAGGCTGTCCCAGAAGGTCCAGAGAGGGCCTCTCCCCCACCCACGGAGGCCCCGAAAAAACCAGCTCACACCAGAGGGGCCCTCGCCATCCACTCCCCCACAGAGAGTGAGTCCCCCTTGAAAATTTGGGGACTGTGTTGAAGAACAATGGACTTCAGGCTGCATGACACACACTCAAACAAGTCGGAGTCCCTTTCTTCGGGGGGAAAATTTTGAGGGGTAGCCTGAACCGGCAGTGAAACGGGAGAGGGGGGAGAAAGGCCCAAAGGAACCACCCTCCTGTGACACTCAAGGGCCCCCCACAAAAAAGGGAGGGGCCT
>NW_005871287.1:1920191-1935540 GCF_000147115.1 Myotis lucifugus
TCCCCGGGGGACTCCCAAAAGACCCCCGCCTGCCCAAAGAAACAGTGGGTCCTCGAGCTTGCCCGGCCGGCCCCCGGCTCCTCGGACACTTACTATGATGAGCAGGATAAAATAGATGAAGTTGTAGAAGGAGTGGGCATCCATCACGTAGTACATGATCTCCACCCAGCCTTCCAGCGTGATCACCTGCAGCCAGGACAGAGCAGAGGGGAGGGCGAGCCTGAGCCAGGCCGATTCTCAGGAAGGGCGGGCAGCAAAGGCAGCGCCCCAGACAGAGGCCCTACTGTGTGCCAGGACGCTTGACACGCATTACCTCTCATACAGGCCAGCCGTCGTCATCCTCATTATACAGGTGAGAAACTGAGGTTCAGAGAGGTTAGGACACCTGCTCAAGATCACACAGCCAGGGAGGAGAACAGAGGCTTGGTCCGATCCCTGTCACTCCAGAGCCCACCCCCTTCCCAGTCTACCACACCCTGCAAGTAGGGGTCCCTGGTCTCCGGCTCCGGCTCTCTCTAAACCTCAGCTGCTTCTCCTCCGTGTATGGGGCTGTGGAGCCCACCCAGCAGGGCTGCCTGAGCTCAGCAGAGCCTTGGAGTGTGGCAGTGATGAGGCTGGTGTGACTCTGTCCCCACACACTCCTTCCGGGAGAGGGAGGCAGAGCGACACACACAGGGTCCTCCTCCCCGGCTCTGCTGTCTGCTCACTGCTGGCAAACACACGAGCAGGTGGCCCCTGGGCAGCCCGCCTCCCCTCTCCAGCCAGAGGGTCCCAGGGTGCAGCGCTGGGCTGTGGTCACATCACACCTGGAAGCTCTGAATTCTGTGGTCCTGCCGCTCCCCAGAGCAAAGTGAGCGGAGCAGCCCCCCAGTAAGGCCCACCCCCTCCTCAGGGGCTTCACGCCTGCTCCTGCCCCTTCTCCCTTCTGAGGACAGCAGGAAGGTGACCTTACGGAGCCCTCCCCGCACACGGGGCTGACCGCTCTGCCCACATCATCTGGCCCATTTTTCTCTGCCACTCAAGGTGGGGGAGCTGTTACCCATTTTAGGGATGTGAAAACTGAGGCACAGAGACATCAAGCAATATCCCCAGGGTCCTACAGCCCTTTCTTTGAACCTCAGTTGCTCTGTCTATAATGTGGGCATGACAGTGCCTATTGTGCCAGCAAGTCGGGCAGATTTCAATGAAACAAGTGGCAAATGCCTGCCTAGCACAGAGCCCTGACGGCCAGGTGAGCTGCTCAATCCACCCCACCCCACCAACCCCCAGCCCCCAGGCCCCAGCATCGGGGCTAGTGTCTCGCCTGGAAGATGACGATCCAGGCATAGCCGATGTTGTCGAAGTTGATGGCCCCCTTGTGGGGGTTGGCGCTGCCCGTGCGGCACACGTTGTAGTAGCGGTTCCAGTTGACACAGAGCCCGCTGGCGTTGAGGTCCGGGCGCCCCGCCCCGAAGTCGTAGACGTCGTCCTTGGACAGGCAGCACTCGCGGCCCTGCTCCTTGAGCGGAGGGATCTCATGGCAGCCCATGATGCCGTTGTCCCCCGAAAGGGAGCAGATGAAGGGCATCTCGTCGTCCTCCTCCGGCTGGTAGTAGGGGGGCAGGGCCACATCCCCTTGTCTGTCCGCAGGTGATGGTGGGCAAAAGAGGAGAAGGGGAGGGGTCACTGCTATGGCCTCCAGGCCTTTGCACATGCTGTTCCCTCTGCCTGGGATACCTTTCCCCACCTCTGCCATGGCCACAAAACACGACCCCCCCCCCCCCGCCCCACAGAACCACTGTGGTCAGTTCCAGGGTCACCCACCCCCCAGGAGGCTTCCCTGAGGGAGCCTTCTCAGGATCAAGCAGGACTGATCCTGGGCCCGCTGTGGCCAGACTGTGCCCTGCACACGCCTCCACTATTGCTCCTGGGGCACATGCTCTCAACTCCCCTGGGAGGCTGGGCTCTTTTAGGACAAAGACTGGGTCTCAGTACTAGTCCCCACACACTGTTTGGTCAGCACAGAGTAGGTGCTCAATGAACAGATGCTGAGATTTACTGACCCACCCTTCCCATTGATGGGCCTCGGACTGGTCACTTCCCCTCCCTGGATTTCCATTTCCTTATCTGAAAAACAGAGATGACAATCCCTGCCCTGCCTCCTGCAGGGGTCATCTGTGATTCACCAGAATTCCAACCAAAACCTCAACAGGATTTTGTCTGTAGAACCTGGCCATATAGTTCTAAGATTTATCTGGATGAGAATAGTCAAGACAGTTTTTTAAAACAAGAAATGTGAGTGGCGTACAGCCCTGTAAGACAGCAATATACAAACTATGAATGCAATGATATTGTAACCAGAACAGAAAGAATCCTGGAACATCACAGTGCACTGGGGAAAGCCCATGTTTAAAAGAGAACTTAGTATATTACGAAGATGCCTTTTCAGATCCACGGGGAATGGAAGGAGGAAACAATAAATGGTGTTGGGATCATTGCTATCCATTTGGAAAATAATAAAGAAAGATCCCTACCTCACACCATACACACAATAAAGCAAGTTGGAGAAAAGAAAATGTTATTAAGAAAATCCTGCCCTGGCTGGTGTGGCTCAGGTAGTTGGAGTGTCATCCCATGCACTACAGGTGCATGGGTTCGATTCCCAGTCAGGGCACATACCCCGGTTGTGGGTTCAATCCCAGGTTGGGGCCTATGTGGAGGCAACCGATCAATGTTTCTCTCACACATTGATGTTTCTCTCTATCTCTCTCCCTTCCTCTCTCTCTAAAATCAATTTGAAATTTTCTTTTCTAAATAAAAGAAAATCCTAAGGTTCATCTTAGGATTTTACATTGTCACAAATCTCCAAAAAATTTCCAATATATTTCTCAAAAACAACCTGTGTATAAGTGGACCCATGCAGTTCAAACCCGTGCTGTTCAAGGGTCAACTGTAGTTTGCTGCTTCCACTGTGTTGGCCCTGATTCCCAATTACCAACCGAAAACTGTATTAAGTGAGAGTCACTAGGAGCTGAATGAACATCTCAGGGCCCAGTTTAGACGGGGACTTTGCGATACCAGTTTTGAGAGCTCAGAGGCCTTCATGCTCATCTTGGCATCCAGCCAGTCAGAGGAAGCCCGCCACCAACTCACCTGGCACATCGCTGACCTCCCTACACCACTGGGAATAAGGATTGGGAACAGGGGCTCAGTGGGGAGACCTTCCTGGCCCTAATATACTCAGCACCACGGGTGCCCCAGGTGAAGCTGCCGGGAGCCCCCTGGGGGCGGGCCCGCACTCACATGGTGAAGTTCTCCTCCAGGAAGCAGCGGTTGCGCAGCAGGCCGGCCCAGAGCTGCACGCCGATGATGCCGAAGATGAAGAAGACGAAGAAGCAGAGCAGCAGGACGTTCCCCAGCATGGGCAGCGTGTCCAGGAGCAGGTTCACCAGGATCCGCATACCTGCAGGGGAGGGGGGGGGGTGGGGGTGGTCAGACAGGGAGCAGAGGGCCCGAAGAGGAGCCGGGAGAGCAGGGAGAGAGAAACAGAGAGGGGAGTGGGAGGAGAGGTGGAGCCACGCGGCCCAGACCTTCTCCTTGGTATCTGCCCCTCCACCCAGGGGCCATGGAAATGGCTCTGGGCCACACCACACTTCCGCTAGAGCAGTGGTTCTCAACCTTCCTAATACCGCGACCCTTTAATACAGTTCCCCATGTTGTGGTGACCCCCAATTTCACTGTTACAAATTGAACATAATTAAAGCATAGTGATGAATCCCAAAAACAATATGTAATTATACATGTGTTTTCCGATGGTCTTAGGCGACCCCGGTGAAAGGGTCGTTCGACCCCCAAAGGGGTTGCGACCCACAGGTTGAGAACCGCTGCTCTAGGAAGCAGCGCAGGACAGTCCCTGCCGGGCTGCTCCCCCGGGCCCAGCCTTTTTGCTCAATTAATTACATTTCCCTTGTTCTCCAGGATATTAAAATTCTGAAAGGCTCCTGAAAGCCTGCCCGGCTGACCTCCCTGAATGGCAGCTGATCCCTCCTCCCCCCACCTCCCTCTATTGAGCTGGGCCCCAGCTCACTGTCCTCCCTGGGGCCCCGGGAGTCCCAGGGCCATGGAGCCAAGGCATAATTAGCTAATTAGGAACTGAGAACAAATCCATCATTTCCGTGCGAGGGACAGCGAGCCATGGAATTAGGGACTCCAGGAGGACTCGTGAGACCCTAGCTAATCCTCTTTTTATGCCCACAGTCAAGGAATTAGCCAAGGCACTGGGCACAGGAGATGGAGGCAGAGAGAGGAGAGAGAAACAAAAAGACAGATAAAGAGAACGTGAAGAGACAGAGAAACATGGAGACAGAGGACAGAAATGGAGAGAAAGAGAAACAGACAGAAACACAGAGGCTGCCTTCAAGACCTGCCACCATCTGCTTCAGACCACTCCTCTCCTTCCACATCTTCCCCTTGCCAAGTCCTCCTCCTCCAGGCAGTCTTCTCGGATTCCCACCCCCCAGTTAGCCATGAAGCCCTCCTGGAGCGTACTCGGTTCTGCTCTCCTACTGACTTTTCTGGCCTTTAGCCTAGCGTAGGAGCCAGGTGGGCCTGGACGGGGGGGCAGTCTGCAGGCAGGGAGAGAGTATGGCGTGTCCTGTGGGTGGCACCAGGGTAGGGACCATCTCTGGATGGCATTTATTTTACTTTTAAATATTTTTTATTGATTTCATAGAGGAAGGGACAGGGAGAAAGGAATAGAAACATCAGTGATGAGAGAGAATCATGGATTGGCTGCCTCCTGCACGCCCCACACTGGGGATCGAGCCTGCAACCTGGGCATGTGCCCTGACCGGGAATTGAACCGTGACCTCCTACTTCATAGGTCAACACTCAACCGCTGAGCCACACCAGCCGGGCTGGATGGCATTTAAAGTCAGGAGCTGGGAGGAGACGGATGACAGATGGGCAAACTGCTGGAGCCGCTCAACCACTTCACCCCTTTTCACCAGGGACCCCTAGACAGGACCCTCTGTTCTAAGGGGGCCCTTTGGTGGCAGATGGGGACCTGGGAGGAGATGGCGGATGTGCTTCCTGACTGGCACCGCCCCTGGAGGTCCCAGTGCTCTCCGCAGACAGGAGCTGCCAGCCCAGATCAGCGCGGCCGCTCTGCCGGGCCCGCTCATGCAGAAACAGCCGGACTCGCAACAGCCTCAGCCGGGGGCACAGCCCACAGCCAAGAGGGGGGCAGTCAGGCCGAGGGCAAGGCGGCCACGGCTGCAGCCTGACCACGGGGCTCCCCTCTCCCTCTGGTCTAGCCAGGTGAATGGAGGGTGCTGAGTGGCCAGGAAAGGCCGAATGCTGCTCCTGCCACTGCCAACGCCAACTAATGGTGGGTGCCCAGAAGGTCGGGCCAGGCAGCATACGATCCAGCCTGAGGGCACAGATGCTGTCCCAGCCCAGCTGGGGACGACGGTGAGCTGATGAGGGGCCTCAGAGCCCACACCCCAGGCAAGGAGTGTGCACCCTTGCACCCTCCATCCCAGGAGAGGCCTTGGGTTCCTTCCCAAGGTCATCACGCTCATGCCCTCGGGTGTGGGTCCGGCCCATGTCCCACTGAAGGTGCCCACAGCCACTGTGGCACAAAGATCTACTCATTCTTCAAACGCCCTCCCCCACCCAAAGTACCTGGGGCCCTTCCCCGGGGCCCCCGCTGCCTCCATTAGAACACGTGTCCCACTGGCCCACACGGCTGCCTGCAGCAGTGGTTCTTAACCTGTGGGTCACGACCCCTTCGGCGGTCAAATGACCCTCTCACAGCCGTCGCCTAAGACCATCCTGCATATCAGATATTTACATTACGATTCATAACAGTAACAACATTACAGTTATGAAGTAGCAACAAAAATAATTATGGTTGGGTCACAACATGAGGAACTGTATTTAAAGGGCCAGAAGGTTGAGAACCACTGGACAGAGAAGGGACTGGGGTGCCTACATGCTAAAAGGAGAGAAAGGGGGTCATGAAAAGGAGCAACACGCTCGGGTTGTGCAAGCACAGGTTCCAGCCCTGACTCTGCTCCTGGCCAGCTGGTGGCCTCCGTTTCCCCATCTGTAAAGGGGGCCAGGATCCTAGGGCTGTCGTGGAGATGAAATAACCTCACCATGTAAAGCACCCTGGCGGTTTGTTGTAAGCACCCGACACACTGTAGCCATTTATCATTCGCAGAACTTTTCTGGAAGATTCGGAAAGTCACTCCCGCTCTGCCCACCTGCAGTCCCTCTGCCAGGACCACACTACTCCCAGGCCGGCTCCTCCTCTGCCTTTGCTGTGGGGGTTGTCTGCCAGGAACACCCCCTTAACCCTCTTGCGCTTGGTGAGCGTCTTCCAAAACCTGGTTCCGCAAAGGCGTCCTGAGCCTCCACCCTCAACGCTCCCAGCACCTCTTCATAATAACAGCGCCAACTAACCACTTACTGCATGCAAGGCTCCCCGCTAAGCTCTTTACACACATTACGGCATTGCACCCTTTCAAAACCACATGGAAATTGCTATTACCCCATTTTATCTTAGGAGAATGGAGGCCCAGAGAGGAGCGTGGCTTGCTTGCAGCCAGTGGAGGGACCTCCAGTTCCTGGGCCTGCAGCTGGGGTGGGACAGCAGCCTTCCCCCAGCTCGTCAGCTCTGCTGCCCTGCCCATGGGCCTGCCCTGGGAGCTCGCTCTCCACCTCTGCACCGCCCACCCCAGGCCCAGCCCAGAGGCCTCTGCCTGGAGATGAGCTGTTGCTGATCCAGGGATTGTGGCTGGACGGGGACGTTGGGGGTGGGCAGTGGCCCAGGCCAGGCTCAGCATCTCCCCCAGCTGCCCTTGAGCTCCCCAGGCCTCCGTACCCGCCGCCACCACAGCCTGGGCCGGGGTGTGCTGTGGCCAGGTGTACATGGGGCCAGCAGCTCAGACTCCGCCGGCTCAGGCCTTCGCAGTGACTGCCCTACTTTCTCACTGGAGAAAAAACAACCTTTCGTATTTAAATGGCTGGGCCAGTGGGCTTTGGAGGCACTACACAGGCTTAAGGGGTGTGTAGGCCAGGCAAGGCAGGAGTCACCGGGTGCCAGAAGGGGGCACTTTTATTTTTTTAAATATATATATTTTTTTATTTCAGAGAGGAAGGGAGAGGGAGAGAAAGATAGAAACATCAAAGATGAGAGAGAATCATTGATTGGCTGCCTCCTGCACACCCCACACTGGGGATCGAGCCCAGAACCAGGGCATGTGCCCTGACCGGGAATCAAACCGTGACCTCCTGATTCACAGGTTGACGCTCAACCACTGAGCCACGCCGGCCGGGCAGAGGGGGCGCTTGTAGAGATAATCAGCCCCATCGTGCCAAGGCCCAGAAAGAGCCAGCGACGTAGGAAAGGTCACACAGCCAGGAACCAGAGCCCAGCCTCTTGACGCACAGTCCAGTGTTCCCTTCTCTCCACCCTGTCTCCTTTCCTTTACCCATCAATGGGTGAGTGGCCGGAACAGAGACCTGCAAGGGTGGGCTGGAGGGACACCCTTTGCGGGGTTTCATAAAGAACACCATGGCTTCCAGGTCCCCGACCCAACCTGCACAACGTTTAAAACCACGCATCTCGTCGAACCCTGCCCCCTGCTTTGTGCCAGGGGGGGAACTGAGGCCCAGGGACCCTCGGGGGCCCCCCAGGTCACACAGCATGCTCCTGGCAGGGCTGAAAATCAGGACTTGCGCTCCTGACAACCCCACTGCGTCTCCCTGGCGGGTCTTGTTCTTAAACTACTTTTTAAACGGCAGGCAGCCACCCCGCTCTCCACTGCTGTGTAACTGGTAACCTGTCATTTGACTTTGCCCTTTCCCAGCTCTCCAGCCTGCCATCTAGTGGCGGACGTGAAAGCTACGGCTGCTGTGGAGAAGATGCCGCTCTAAGGAGGCGATCTTCAGAGGCACTTGGGGAGCCTGTGTCCCCCTCATGCATCCCCTGGTGACTGGGGCAGAGGGCATGCGCCTGGGCACCCAGCTGCCCCTCCTGCCAACGGGGCGCTGGACCAGTGGGCCTGCCCCAACCGCCTGAGGCTCCTGTCAATTAAGTTACTCAAGAATATGACTTTACCTCAGGTCCCCTTTCCAGGGGAGCAGGGGAGGTTTCTAGATCAGGGGAGGGAGTGCGTCGGTTATATTGTGGGTCCCAGAGTGTCTGGGCTCCCAACACGCCTCGCTAGTTCTGAGAGAAGATTCATTTGTGAACCGGCTGAGAGACGGAGCCAGCTCAGGGCGGACACAGGCACTCCCATCTCCCCACCCTGAGCCTCCAGGGTCCTATTAGCAGGTGGGGGGACCCCTAAGGAAGGACCCCAGCCCTCTGCAGGCCTGGTCCCTGCAGCCTCCAAAATAGGGGCCTCCAGGTTCTCTGGAGAACCAGGCAGGCTGGCGGGAGGGACTTGAATGTGACCTCCCGCCCCAGCTGGTATGGCTCAGTGGATAGAGCGTCGACCTGCGGACTGAATGGTCCCAGGTTTGATTCTGGCCGAGGGCACGTGACCAGATTGTGGGCTTGATCCCCAGTAGGGGGTGTGCAGGAGGCAGCCCATCAATGATTCTGTCTCATCACTGATGTTTCTATCTCTCTCTCCCTCTCCCTTCCTCTCTAAATCAATAAAGATATATTTTTTTAAAAAAAGAAAGAAAGTGACCTCCACAGCCAGGAGCCATCCAATGAGCTCCCACACAGTGGGAGAGGGAGGGAGGGAGACACACGTGCCCACATGCCCCATGTGTGTTCATGTCACATGTGCACACACCCCTATGTGCACATTCCTCACATGTGCACACTCACATTTGCACACCCCACACACACGCACACACCTTCACATGTATATACCCCTCAGATGTACACACATACCTTTACATGTGTGCACACAGCCACATGTGCACACCCCTCACGTGTGCACACCCATTCACATGTGCATACCCCTCACGTGTGCACACACCCCTCATATGTGCACACACGCTCACATGTATGCACAGCCTCACATCTATACACACACCCCCATGTGCACACACACCCCCACATGTGCACGCCCTTCACATGTGCACACCCATTCACATGTGCATACCCCTCACGTGTGCACACACCCCTCATATGTGCACACACGCTCACATGTATGCACAGCCTCACATCTATACACACACCCCCATGTGCACACACACCCCACATGTGCACACCCTTCACGTGTAGGTGGGTGATAAAGCTCAAGTTCGAAGTCACTTAGCACACGTGAGGGAGCCTGGGACCCTCCTTGGTGAAAAGCTGCACAAGGTCCTCCCTCACACTCCGCAGCTCCGTTCCACACCTGGCCCGCTGTGGCCACCGCCTCCCCCGGGAAACTCGCTCCTGAAAGCCAGGTTCCCCAGCGCCCTGCAAGCTTCAGGCCCAACACTGGCCCGTGAGCCCTGTGGGAGCAGGACCGACACCTGTCCGGTCACTGGGGGTCCCCTGCCCAGCACAAGCCTGGCCCCGAAAGGGTGAATGGGGTCTCTAGGGGCCAGGGGGGTGGGGCACCAACTCACTGGGCACTCGGTTGATGGCCTTGAGGGGCCTCAGGACACGCACGGTGCGGATGGCCGACAGGTTGATGTTCTGAAGGTCCAGCGAGTACTCCACCATCCTGTGGAGAGAGGGGAAGATGAGGACGGTGCAGGAGGGCCAGGCAGGGCCACAGGCCGGACCACAGAGGCCCCTGGCCACCCACACCCACCCATGTGTGCCCACGCCTGCCTGGGAAGGTAAGTAGGAAAAGGAGGTCAGAATCCAGGCGGTGCCCAGTCCACTGTGTGGCCCCGAGCTGTCTCCTCCTCTGAGAGGGGGTGGGGGCTGGTGACACCACCCTCCCAGGCTGCCCTGAGGATCAGGAGTTGTTGCTGGGGACAGAGGGATGGAGGGGCCGAGGCCTGGGCCCCCACTGTGGGCCGGTGGCTCCCGCCCCGCCTCCGGAGCAGCCTCTGGCCCAGGGAGGGTCAGCCCCATTCCTAGGAGGGAGGACTGAGCAGCGGAGGTCGCTGGGCTGGCCCAGCTGACAGCTGGACGTCACGGTCCTCATCTCTGTCCACTGGAACCTTCTTTACGCTTAAGGTCCCGTGCAGTTGCCCTGACGTCCACACTGAGCCAGGCAGCGAAGGGGAAAGTGAGCCCGAGAATGACTCAGACCCGGCCCTTCCCTCAGCAGTACCCACTCCGCAGGGGAGAGACTCAAACCGGAGCCCTCACCATGGCCCTGGTTTTCTTCCTCAGGGGGCCCCCCAAACAGGTCCACCTCCCCCTGCAGCTCTGCGGCATCAGACCTCCACAGGCAGCAGAACTCCAGGTCCCCTCTGTGGTTCCCTGCCCTTTCACCAGATCCTACCTGCCCCCCGCCCCCCACCCCACTGCCCCAGCGCCGGCAGCCCCAGCCTGACCCAGCCCCACTCACCAAACCTTTCCCCCAAACCCCCACCCCCACCCCAGGGCTCCAGCACGGAGGCCGGCTCCACCTGCCGCCTCCGTCATCAGCAGGAAATGAAGGCTTTTTCCACGCACCATGCAAACCTGTCCGATTGTTGTAAAGCCTCCACCCCCTACTGCTGCTTGAAGAGTAATTGAGTGAAAGCTTCCTTTGCCTGAAATGCCTCATCCATCCCCCAGCTTTCTAGGGCACAGGCTCTGGCTCAGCTCTCTCTCTCTCTCTCTTTCTTTCTTTCTCTCTCTCTCTCTCTCTCTCTCTCTCTCTCTCTCTCTCTCTCTCTCTCCCCCTTCCTCCCTCTTTCTGTCTCCCCCTTATACACACACAATCACACACCTGCACACAACCATTGGTGCACACACACACACTCACCCCTTACACACCCTCATTCACACACACACTCCTTCCAGAGCCCCAATTCAGATGAGGGGGCGTGACCCAAAAAAAGGTGACAGAGGCCTAGAACTAGAGACAGACTCCTGGGGGATCAGAGGAGAAGGGAGGCAGGGAGGGAGGGGTGCCAGGGGCAGCCGCCCTGCAGAGAGGGGGAGGGTTGAGGGGGATGGGGGGCCGTGAATGAGGGCAGAGGATGATCTGAGAGGGGGGCATCGAGAGAGTGGAGCTGTATGAGGATTCCGCGCGTGGGTGAGCCAAGCTGTCGTTTTCATATTTTGTAGAAAGAGCTCTCCAGGCAGCCAAGGAGATATGTGTGATGAAGGCGCTGTGGGGGTGGCACACATGGGCACACAAACAGGCGCTCTTACACTGATGTGCACACACACACACACACACACACACACACACACACACACCAGGCCTAGGAGAGCCACCCCATCACTCCATCACAGGCTCAGCTCCTGCCAGCCCCTCCCCCGCACCCCCCCAGGAATGCAGCCCGCTGCCTCCTGCCCAGGCTCTCTCCCTCCTGCCAAGGGGGCAGCACCAGGCCCTGGGAGAGCTGGGCCCCCCAGGCTGTGGATGCCTCGCTGGGTTGCTGGAGGTGGGGGTTCCCAGCCGTGCCAGGCTGAACCCACCTGGCTCTATGTTCCAGGAGCCCCAGGCTCACCTGGTGAGGTCCAGCAGGTGCCAGACCAGGATCGGTTCCCGTCCCATGAAGTCTCACAGTAAAAATAAACAGATGCTTCACCGAGGATGGTGAGCCAGAAAAAGCAAATGGCTTTGAAGGCCTGCTGCCTGCCAGGCCCTGCTCGCATTCTCGCCCCTCGTTAGCCTGTGTGAGCTCCCGCACCACCTGGATCGCACCTCCACCCTCTTCATGCTCCCCAGGACCAGGGCAGACCACGGCCACCGCCGCCAGGGCACGGCTGCGGGAGCCCTCAAGACGACGCTGCCTGGTCTGACTCCCCGTCCCTCCTCCCAGAGCCCAGGTCCATGGCCACTTAAGAAGGCACCCTCCCTTCACCCCGACCTGATGCCCCGGATCTTCAATGTGGGAACACGCCTCCTGCAAAAAGCCCCAGGACCTCCTCAGTTGCAGCCCTCAGGGTCCCCACTGAAAAGCTCCCAAGAAAAATCTCTTGGAAAATTTAGTGTCAAGATCTTAGCTCTGTTTGAGCTTCCTGGCTGTCAAGTCAAAAAGGGAAATGTGATGAGTTACTGAGTTCTGAGCAGCATGGAAGATCTTATGGATTCCTCCAGGGACTCCATTAGCCTACACATTCCTCCCAGGTCCTAATTCTCTTTCATCTTCCATGAACCTCATGGGGTGTTTGCCGCAGTTGCCTCTCCTGTCTGGGGAACAAGATGAGGTGTAAACGCATTCAGTGATAAAGGGCACATAGTAGGTGCACAATGAGAACTCAGAAATTCTCATTCCTCTCTGAGAGGAGGATCCCCTGGACAGGATGGGGAGGGCTGGGGAGAACATGCAGCTGGGAGGGAGGGTCTGTGGGTTTCACTCTCTGCCCCGGAAGCACACCGTCCTGATGGCGACTCCATGCACCGATGCGGACAGTCTGCCCACAGCTCCACCACCCCTGCCTGCGTCCGGAAGCCCTCCCTCTCCTGACACCGCAGCAGCCTCCCGGCTAGTCTCCGGCCTCCTGCCTCCTCCCCAACAGCCCACCTTCCGCAGGAGAAAACCTAAAACTAAAATCTAGCTGTGTCACTCCCCAAGTTCAACCTTCAATGTCTCCCCACTGCTCTCAGATCAAAGACCCCGCCCCTGGCCTCGGCCTTCAAGGCCCTCCAGTCTGCCTCGGTCCCCTCCCCCACCCTGCTCCTACCCCAGGCCTCCCAGACACCACGCCAGGCCCAGGAGCTCCCCACACACACCCTTCTCTCCCCCTGTCCTCTGCACAGTGCCCTTTCTCCTCACTCTCATCCTTCCTTCTCCACGAAGCCTTGCACCCCTCCCTGCACCCCAGGCTGATGTGCCATCTCTGCTCCGGCTCCTTCCTCACCCTGCTAGTCTGGGTTCCCCAAGCAGCCCTGAGCCAAGGACTGGGAGCAGCAGTTTACCTGGGAGGGGATCCCAGGAAGCACAGTGAGGGGCTGTTCACCAGCAGGTGACCCCTGAGGGCAATGACGGTGCCATCCCAGTGGGACCCCCCCCCCCCCCCGAGACCTTGTGGTCCCTGTGAGGGCAGGGGCTGCAGGATTATCCCAGGACTGGCTGAGTACTGGCCACGCCCTCTCTCCTCCTCAGACACAGCACCCGCACCAGCCCTGCTGCACACAGTAGGCACGCAACACACAGTAGGCACTCGGGGAACCTAGAAGCATGAGTAACACCTGTGACAGGTGCTCTCCTCCCCTCTCCTCCCACCCTGAGTGACAGCTGCAGGAGTGTCCCAACCCCAACAAGAGCAGGTGAAGAGGGGCCACTGTGGGTGAAGAAGCGCCGGGCTGGCTCCCCTCGGGCCCCAAGTTAAGACATCACTTGCGGGAGTGAGAAATTAATTCCTAATTGCACAGTTACATTATCACACGGCTTCAGTGCTAAAAGTCTAAAAAATCAACAAAACCCCCACTCCCTCCTGCCAGCTCCGAGCGCCTAATTAGGTAGGTGATTTTGCTGTAAAGCGAGCACTTCTGTCCTGACATCACCCCAGGGGAGAGTGGCTGCACCCGGTTCCCAGGTGTCATCTGGGGAGAGGGACGCGGGTGCAGCCAGGCTGGGGTGGGGCTGCAGGGCGGACATTCACTCTTGGGGCGCCGTGAGCCCCACTTAGTCCCGCTGAGGAGCCTCCTTCCCTCCCGCCCACCCTCCCCCCCCATCCCAGGAGAGGCCCAGAGGGAAGCCAACCCGGGCAGAAACCCAGGTAAGCCGACCTCCCCCGGCCACCATGACTGTTGGGATGGGCCATATGATCCCAGGCAGACCCAGCCCTTGAGCCAGCACTGCAGGGAAGAGGCGCCTCCCTGGCTAAGCCACCGCCTGGAAACCCGGAGGCGCTAATGGCCATCTTGCCTCTGCGGTGGCCTGAGAATTTTGCCAACACAAAGGAAGGCTGAGGCCAGAGCGGCAGAGCGGCAGGATCCTGACCATATGGTCCGACCACTCCCTGCAGCTGTACCCGGACCCCGCACCCGCCCTCTGTGCTTCCCGTCCTGTGAGCCAGTCCATTCCCTCTGGGACTTGGGGCCCGTGTGCACTGGCTTCTGTCACAGCAACCCGGAGTCCTGGCTGATCCACAGGGTCTCCGAGCACTCGCTCTGCGCCCCGCTTCCCGTGGTGGGACCAGGCGCCACCGAGGTGAGGAAGCCGAGGCTCGGAAAGCGCCCAGGTCACATGCCAGGGAGTGGGGGGTCCAGGGGCTCTGTGGGACACCCCCCCCACACACACACACACACCTCATCAGCCATCAGGCCAGGCCGCCTTCTGGCTCCTGAGCACCCCCCAGATGGCCAGTAAGCACAGCACAGATGGCAGCACACGGGATAGGGCCAGCACGGGGCAGTGTGTCCCAGTGGTTAGAGCCTGGGTTCCCATCCCGGCTCCGCTGCTAGTGCACCGCGTGACCTCGGACGAGTCACCAAACTGACCTCACGGGGGTGTGGGAGGAGGAAAGTGCTCCTTCATGGATTCAGCGCTTAGAACCGAGCCTGGTACAAGTCAGAGCCAGACAGTGTCAGCCAGTCTAAGGCACAGCCTCGTCCGCTGCCTCGGGTCCCGCTTGCTCACGAGTCACAGGACGCCTGCCTCAGCCCTTCCCTGGACCCACCTCCTGCCAGAGAGCCAGGCAGTAGGCCTCTGGAAGCTCCCTGGCACAACCCCAGCACTGCCCACCACTCGCCCTGCATCCAAGGGACACCCAACGTCTCCAGCTCCCAGAGAGTACCATGCTGTCTCCAGCCTGCACAACCCGAGTCCTGGCCGACTCACAGGGCTCTGCCTGGAGTGCCCTTCCCAGGTTTCCAGCTCCCACCCGGGGCAGAGCTGAGCGCTCCTGCCTGTGCCCCCCGTGCCTCTATTGGGGCACCCCTGGCTCTGAGGCCTGCTCTGTCACCGTCCTGTTCCGCAGAGCCAGGGCTAGCTCACTGTCCCTGCTGGGTCCCCAGCGCCCAGCCCAGGGCTCCCCACGCCAGCTTGTCAAACAAATGACTTGAAGGCCTGGATTGGCGGGGTTGGGGGGCGGGGGGGAATGCTTGGAGCTAACAAGAAACATCAATGACTGAGATTGAATGTCTTTCCAGGAAATACCCCTCCCTGGAGATGATTTCTGTGTGTTGCTGATAAAAATAGGGTGTTTCCTCAATCTTTTCAAGGGGCCCATGGGGCCTTTTCTTATAGTTTAAGATGTAGCTCATGGAAAGGGAAGCTGGAGATGCTGGAAACAGCGGATCGTCTGTCAGGAGGCAGCTCTGTGCTGACTCAGGCTGGTAACTAGACC
>NW_005871287.1:1935640-1945553 GCF_000147115.1 Myotis lucifugus
GGGCTGGGTGTCTACGCTTGCTAAATAAGAGAGGCGTAAGATGTAAGAAAGCGCATATTCACACGGTCAGGGGATAAATGAGGACGGATGTGGTGTCTGGGCCTTACTTCGTGCTCAGTGACGTGAGTAGGGACTAGGTTTGGTAAGGTGCCCGAGTCAGCTAGAAGCCCGTGGATGTCATAGGCCATAGACCGGGTCTTTTTTTTGAGAGCCATTGGGGTGACCTTTGAGGGTTGAAGTTAGTGAGGGACACAGCTAGATTCTTAGTTTCAGGTTTTTCTTCCACCAAAAGTGTGAGGGAGGGAGGGGAGGGAAGGAGGGAGGGGAGAGAGGGCATAATGGAGAGTGAAAATCAGTGGGTGATAACATTAACTTTGGCCAGGACTTATTGATGGATCAATTTAACCCATCTATCCTCACAGGAATCCTATGAGACCAGAAGAACAGGGGTTATTCAGCCCATGTGACTGATAAAGAAAATGATGCTGGCCCTGGCCGGTTTGGCTCAGTGGATAGAGCGTCGGCCTGTGGACTGAAGGGTCCCAGATTCGGTTCAGGTCAAGGGCATGTACCTTGGTTGTGGGCATATCCCCAGTGGGGGCTGTGCAGGAGGCAGCTGATCGATGTTTCTCTCTCATCGATGTTTCTAACTCTCTATCCCTCTCCTTTCCTCTCTGTAAAAAATCAATAAAAATATATTAAAAAAAAGAAAAGAAAATGATGCTGAAACCAACTCAGGTTAAGTTCGGAGTAAAGGGGGAATCGGGGGTCACAAAGCAGAAGGAAGGGCTGCACAGACAAAACCCGAGCTGGCGGGAACCAGGGCAGCTCCGGGGACCTCGCGGCAGGAGACCCTGGACCCTCTGCAAGGCTCCACTCAGGTGGTCGTGCTCCAGAGCCAGACAAAACACGAGCTGACCAGTTAGGCTTGAACTTCAGATAAACGACAATCTATGATTTTTTAGACCATGTCCCAAATATACCTCCTGTCTACCTCCCTTACAATTTAGCTTCATTTTGTCAGAGTCTTGGCACCACCACAAGGTAGAGACCCTCTGAGCTCTGTCTACCAAAGCCTGGGAGACATGGCCCTCTCCCGGGACCTCCTCCCTCAGGGCTGGCGAGGCCGCCCAGGTCCTGAGGGCAGATCTGGTAGAATATTGTGGCCTCTGAACTAGTCCAACCCTCACGCTGTGAGGCAGCGTGGGCTCCGGGGCAGTTGTACCCGAGCACATGGGAGATCTGCCTCGAGCAGGCGCTGGGACCTGGGGCAGGCTGCTCACCTCTCTGAGCCTCCAATTCCTCTCTGCAAAATGGGATTAACAACCCCAAATCCCCGGGAAGATGAGGATGTAAGAGCGCCCGGCCCAGTTAGCAAACACGAGTTCTGGTAAACCACCTAAAGCAGCGGTTCTCAACCTGTGGGTCGCGACCCCTTTGGCGGTCAAACGACCCTTTCACAGGGGTCACCTAAGACCATCCTGCATATCAGATATTGACATGACGATTCATAACAGTAGCAACATTACAGTCATGAAGTAGCAACGAAAATAATTTTATGGTTGGGTCACAACATGAGGAACTGTATTTAAAGGGCCAGAAGGTTGAGAACCACTGAGTCCTAAAGGATGTGGTGTCTGCCTGGCGGAGGTCCTTTCTCTGCTCTCAGGGTAAGAGCCCTGGATTTGCCAAGCTGACCCTCCCCACTCCCAGGCCACGTGGCGTGGACATGCCTGACCTCCGACCCACCGAGTGCTGCTGTGGGGCTGGATCTAGGTCTGGCCAATCAAAGTGCTGCCTCCAGGCTGTGGTGATTGGCTCAGAGATGGGCACATGACCCACACGAGCCAAGCCACACCAAGCAGGGTCAAGTCCACACTTGCTGGGAGCGGCTGGGGAAGGAGAGAGGGTTTTGCGTTGAACCTGAGGGAGTGGGCTGTGGACCCCGAGACTGCCCGCCGCTTCCCACCGAGAGGAAAGCTGCCAGAGATGGAGGTGGACGCAGAGGAATGAGCAGTCGTGAGATGGGAGGACACACTGACTGGTGATGCATTCCAGGATTCTGGATCAAGCAGGCCCTGAAGTCAGGGACCCCGCGGCTTTCGGTTTGGCGGATTCCCGTCCCATATTACTGAGAGAGCCCTGCTGATTCATGAGCGACTGGTGGCTGGCGCGTCAACCTGTGGCCTGAGGATGTCTGATGACTAACCCCCCTCCCTCATGGCATCTAGCATCCTGTTTCCATAGAAACGGACCTGAGCAGTGATCACCACTCTCTCTCCCACTCAACTCCATATGCAAATGAGACATCATCTACACCAAGGTTCCCACTGGAACCTTCCCAGGGCCACACCCACCCAATGGTCAGTTCAGCTCAAGACAATGGCCCCAGACACTCTCCCCCCAGCTCTGCCATGCCTGGACACACAGATATGAAACAAGCATGTCATTGAGCCTCCTTCTCCAGGCTGGCCAGGGGGAGGACTCCAGGAGGAGGCCTCAGGCTCGGCCCTGCCCTCGGAGCACCCGGTCCTTGGAGCAGACAAACCCAGGATACATAAGTCTGTAAGTCTGTAAAGTCAGCGCCATGACCTGAAGGGGGCCTGGGCCTGCTGGCACACGGAGTGTTCCCTGAATAATCTCAGCACAAATAGCACTGGAAACAGCCCCGGTGACCGGTGATGACCCTCTGATGCCGTAACCACAGCCAGGTCTGCTGGCAGACACAGCCTCGGTCGGTATTTGACTTTAGATTTTTCAACAGATCACACACCCTGCTTCATCGGAGTGCTGAAGGTCCGGACCAGAGCCTGTAGACATGGTAGGGCCACAGCTTTGGTCTAAAGCAGACAAAGAAATGAAGGCCCTGGGAGAGGAATGTAGCAGACTCTGAGAGTTGCCCACCCAATATGCATTCTCTTCTTCTAATCTTGCCTGGCCCCAGAGAACAATTCTTGGTTGATTTAGCCAAATTCAATGGTGTTTCCTATTTCCCTAGCTTCCCTTGCAGCTAAGGATGGCCACAAGATCCAGTTCTGGCCACGTGTGCTGGGACAGGGGAAAGATCTAGGAAAGAAAACGTTGTTTTCCTGATCCAACCGGACAGGTGCGGCTGGCAGATCCCTGTCTCCCTGTCTCCCTGCCTTCAATGCAGACATGATGCCCACAGCTTCAGCAGCCACCTTGTGACCATGGAGAAAGACCTAAAAAATCACAAGAACATCCCAGAGCCATCACCAGTAACCACTGACCTCAAAACTTCATGTGATATCAGAGAAAACATTCCAGAATCTGCTCGAGCCACTGTTGGCTGGACGTTAGGGTTACTTGCAGCCAAACGCATCCCTGACACCTACACCCCCTGCGAGTTACCCGGAACCAGGACTCGATTCCAGTCCATGGAGCCAAGCTCCCTGCATCCAACGCCTGCTGTGCCCCTTACCAGCCCGTGACCTTGAGCAAGTCACTCCCTGTGCCTCTGTGAAATGGAACTTGCCAGGGTCCCTCCCACACAGAGGTAGTTGAAAGATTAGACCAGATAATGCACAGCATCAGTCCACAGTAAGTGCTCGGCAATCAGCAGATGCTCTTATTTTCATCACACCCCGGAATGATGCCTAAGAGGATTCAATTCCCTTTGCTTTTGAAAGTCCCACTGATGGGGCACTTTGGACAAAAGGAACTCTCAGCAAGCAACCGCAGAGGGGTCGTGCCCGCCTGATCTCTTTGGAAAGCTCTAGCCCAGGGCCAGGGAATCATTCTTATTGACGTTTTCTTTCCCACGGGCCTGGAAGAGGCAGGGCGGGAAACTGCGCGCTCGGAGAAGAGGGTTCCAGGGTGTGATAAAACCCAACCCGGCCTCTCCTTCCCACCCCCCCGGCCAGGTGCTGAGTGACTGACATCACTGCTATTTGTGCTGAGATTATTAATAATAGAAAGTCTCATGAGGAGTCCCGCCGTTCTGTTCACAAAGTACATCTACTTGTCATGAAAATTAATTTAGATCCCGGATGCAGATCAGGAAAGGAGCCCTTCGCACGCCTCTTCTCCTCCCGGGCGTCCCCAGAACTGGCGCTCCTGCTCTCCGCCCGCCGCGCTCCCAGGGAGGGGCCCTGGACGGTCAGATGAGCGGGAGCACCTGCGCAGGCCACCTGGGCGTGGGGCTGCCATGCAGGTTCCCAGGCCCTGCCGCATCTGCTGGGTCTGGATCCCTGGGTTGAGACCCAGGAATCTGTATTTTAACATGTGCCCCAGTATGTCTGTTGTTCCTTGAATTTTAAGGAGCACTGAGTCGGGGTGCGTGTTTGAGGATTGGGGGTGGGGGGCCGCCCTTTCCCAGGCTGCTCGCACGTGTCCCTCAGCTGCTCCATTCCGTGCTTTCACTGTCGCAGTCGGAAGCTGTAAAAGGCTCTCAAAGACAGGGCCGCTCCTGTCCCCTCACTCCTCTAAGGCGGGGCCGTGCCCGCTGTGCCAGCCGTGCCCTGGGCAAGGCTCCGCCTCAGCCTCATGCGGGAGCGGTCCCTGCAGCCGGCCCTCCAGTCCTGGCTCACCCTAGAGACGCGGCAGTGGAATTCTTGGGGAAGCTTTTACTAGGAAGGTGCCCAGGCCCCTCCCCACAGCTGGCAGTGGCCATTTCCTGGTCTCGGTCAGGGGAGGCGGTAGAATTGGCAGCAGGATGCACCAAAGGGGATATGCAGGTAAAGAATATCTCAAGCTCAACAAGAATGTCATTGACTATTTCATGGCCTCCTAACGGACAGAGACAGGAAAGCGTGGCTTAAAGAAGACAGCGAGGTGGGCTCACTGTTAACTATTGTTCCGTGATTTCCAGGGCTTTGCCACGCGCCGGCAGAGGGGCCCCGGGGCTGCTCTCCTGGGCTGACCGCGCGCAGGAAGTGCAGGTAATGAGTCAGGTCTCCTAGTGATCATTGTAAGATGAATGTAACAGCAATTAATGCTAAGTCTGATATTTGGCTTTTTTAAAACATCAACTGTATTTAGTTAGTTCTGGGGTGGGAGAGACCTGGCTTGGAGACTGACCGCCACCTGGGCCACTCAGCAGGTCCCCACAATCCGACCTGACACTGGGGCAAAGGCAGCCCATTCTCGCGTCATCCCTGGGAGGCCGGGGTCCTGCTCCCCGCCAGGCACAGAGACTGCCGTGGTCACTTACAGCGAGTCGGCAGCTGAGGCCTCCTCCCCTGTCCTGTGACGAACGGGGGGACGTGCTGGGACATTTCACGTGGAGAACAGGAGACTCGGGGAGGAAGGGAGCCGCCTTCCAAGTTCTGAAGGACAGTCGTGGGTCTGCCAGGGACGCCCCTGCCCGCGGGCTCCAGGCCCCCCTGTGGGATCAGGTCCCTGCCCCCATCTCTGGCTTCATTCCTCAGCACCCACCTACCCCTGGGGACCCTGGGCTCCATCCCTGGGCCTCGGCTCTCCCTCCTCTTCCTCAAGCCGTCCCTCTGGGCCTCTGCATGTGGTCCCCTCCACCTGCGAGGCCCTGGCCCCGTCCTCTGCTTGCTCACCCCCAGGCCTCTCTTCCCCCATGAGGGGAGGATGTGCTGACACCCCGGCCTAAAGCAGGTCCCTTCTCCACGCCCTCACAAGTCTCTCTACTCCTTTGCAACAGCATTGATCCCACTTTAGAACTTTAGAATTTTATTACCTGTTTTACATCCGCTTTCTTTTTTAAAAAGGTTTTTTATTGATTTTTAGAGAAAGGAAGGGAGAAGGAGCGGGAGAGAAACATCGATGTGATAGCGAGACATCGATCAGCTGCCTCCTGCATGCCCCCTACCGGGGGATCGAGCCAGCAACCCTGATAGGTGCCCTGACCTGGAAGGAAACAGGCAACCTTTCAGTGCAGGGGAGGATGCCCGCCAACCGAGCCGCCCGGGCCAGGCTCCATGCATTTTCTAAACCGTGAGCTCCATGAGATCTCAGCGGCCTCAGCCTTGTCCCCGATGCCCAGCACGAGGCCTGGATCAGTAAATGCGGGTTCTGCCTTGAATCCGCGAATGAATGGCTCCATCGGGTGGGAGCTACAGGAAGACAGCGTTGAGCTCAGTGAAAATCCGCTTTCCAACACTCCCGCTGCCCCAGTGTGGAAGCGGCGTGGTGAGGCAGGTCCCACAGCGGCAGCAGGGAAGCGGGGCCACCCGGACGGACGTGGAGATGGAGACCCTGACCTCTAAGGGACCTTCTCATGTGTGTGGAGGTTCCATCTCCTCCACAGCCTGAAGGAGGAGCCAGTAATTTGGGGATGGGGAGGAGCAGGAAGGAAGAAAACAACCTCAGAATGTCAGGCCTGTCACTCGGGGAAACAACATTTATAGCGCAAGCCTGGTTGGGACCACGGGGGATGGGCGGGCAGCTGTGGGGACAGGCCTGAGTGGGAGCAGAAGGGGGGGGGCTGGACTCTGGAGCCCGGGGCTGCTGGCTCCTCGTCCCCCCCCTTCACCCACCCACAAAGGACGGCGAGGACCTTGAGGACAGGGCGAGGTCGGAGTCCTCTGAATCCCCAGCATCCCACACGCGGGTCTTCGTTCTTCCTGCCCCCAACCGGGACCACCCACATCATCTGGGGGGCCTGGTGCTAAATAAAAATGCAGGCCCCCCTTGCTCAAAATACACAAAGAATCTTTAAATGATAGCAGCATCGCATCAAACCAAGTGCAGGACCCTCTGCAACCCCACATCGCCCGGCTCTCCCGCACCCCCGGGAGGAGGCTGGGCTGTGGACCCGCCCGAGGACCAAGAACAGAGATCCAATAGGGACCTCACCACAGTGCTGAAGCCAGGCCGGGTCTTCGTGTATAAATGTGAGCAGACACGGGGTCACTAAGCAATAGAGAAGCCAGAAGGGCGGGAGTGGGGGCGAGGGTGGCAGGAGTGGGGGGCAGTGCGTGGAGCCAGCAGGACAGATGACTTCCTTGAAACAGGAATTAAGAAAAATTCTCCTAAACCTGGGAAATCGGGCAAAGGGAGGGCGGTATTTCTTGCACGCAACGTCGTTTCGGAGCCTTAACAGACTCCTCTGAGGATTCCGTTAGGGGAACATACGTTTCATTCCCCATTTACTGGTAGTTAAAGGTCTGGCTGCTGTGGATTTACATGTTAACGTGTGGATGTTTAGTAGTGATTTCTTCCCAACAGGAGAGATGATTCCAAAGGCTACGGTTTTGCGCCCGGAGTTGGTTACCGACCAGCTGTGATTGTGAGCTAGCGCGCTCAGCCCGCCTCCTTCCTCCAGCGCCCGCCCGTCTGTCTTCCTAACTGCTGATCCCGTCCTGCTGGCTCCCCGCTCGTGAGCTGAACAGACCCCGATGCCTCCTCCTCCTGAGACTGGAGTGAGGGTCGTTGCTTAAAACTATTTGGAGCCCTGACCGGTTTGGCTCAGTGGATAGAGCTTCGGCCTGCGGACTGAGGGGTCCCAGGTTCGATTCCGGTCAAGGGCATGTACCTTGGTTGCAGGCATATCCTCAGTAGGGGGTGTGCAGGAGGCAGCTGATCGATGTTTCTCTCTCATCGGTGTTTCTAACTCTCTATCCCTCTCCCTTCCTCTCTGTAAAAAATCAATAAAATATATTTTTTTAAAAAAACTATTTGGAAACTACACCCTGCCTTCGGGATCAGGAGAGGATTTCCAAGGAGATTCGAGGGAAACTGCATCCATAAAACAAGAACAGGCCCAAGCTGCCCTGAATAATAATAAGCGCAGAGCGGGAAGCGGTCTTGAGCATTAACCAGACGCAGAGGAGATGAACTGGGGGGGGCGGGGGGGGGGAGGAGTGGCGGGGGGAGAACATGGTCAGTGATGGAGAAGACAGAGGCCAGGAATTCCCTCCTCACACAGAAGAAATCTGCGAGGGGAAGGGGGCCGATGTGGCGAACAGACGGAGGGAAGGAACCATCGCGTGGGAAGATCAGGAGGGATGGGAAGAGAAAGGACGATGATCGAAGAGGAAATCGAAGGGTTTCCCTCCCCTGGAGTTCCGGGAGGTCCCACGGGAGCCTCCTACACCACGGCCCGGCCCAGTGAGAGGTCTGAACCGAAGGTGAGAAGCCCTGCGGGCCTCCAGCGGGGAAGAAGCGGCCGCTGCCCAGAAAGAAGAGGCAGGCCCGTCCGGGCGGCCCTCGCCCCGCGGAGAGCGAACGGCGCTGCGTGCCGGGTTCTGAGGGACGGAAGTGTGAGAGAGCAACACAGACAAAAACTGTCCTCACTCGCCACGGTCAACGGAAACACGTGTGCAGAGGCCAGGCTGAAAAATGACACGACTCAAATACCTGTTCTTTAAATTAGAGAGAACACACACACACGCACACACACGCACACGAGCGCTCGCACACACAATGACTTAAGGAGATCCTGGGCCACACCAGAATGGGGATACACGCACGCGCACACACAGACACAACGACTTAAGGAGACCCTGGGCCACACCAGAATGGGGATGAGACGAGGAACGTGGCAAAGGGAGGCGTGGCTCCCAGGAAACCCGTGAACCCAGCGTGAGTCCCCGCGAGGCCTACACCGCTCTGACCATGTGGCGATGAAACTGAACACGCTCTTAGAAAGGTGCCTCGAAGGGTGTGACATTTCCTTGAACACGAGTGGACACGTCCTCTCGCTTCAGAACTGACCTGTGGAAGTCCACGCAGACTGAGTGGTACCGACTCCCTCGCAGCCACGTGCCTGTCCGCCCTCCCTGCCCCTTCTCGCTGGCATCACACACACGCATGTGCGCACACACACGCTCTCACCTGCGATGACACCCACGCAGGCCTCCAGCCTTTTCCCTCCCCCTTGTCATTCTGCCCCATGGCCCCCTTGCTGGGCATGGCTGACGCCTGCCTGTCCTTCGGCTCCTGCGCCACTTCCCTGGGAAAGTCCTCGAGCCTCGAGCCCCAAGCCTGGCTCAGAGATGCGCTCAGAAAACCACAGCACCTGCCGGGCTGGTGGCTCTGTGGATTGAGCATCGTCCCATAGACCAAGAGGTCCCGGGTTCAATTCCTGATCAGGGCATATGCTCAGGCTGTGGGCTCAATCCCCAGCAGGAAGAGTGCAGGAGGCAGTCAATCCATGTGTCTCTCTCATTGATGTTTCTCTCTCTCTCCCTCTCCCTAACTCCCTATGTAAAAATCAATAAAAACTTTTTTTTTAAAAGAAAGCCACAGCGCTTTGCCCAGAACCTCATCTGTGTGCATGACACGTTCCCAAGTAGCATTGGCTGCCTCTCCCCAGACGGGAGCCGGGAAGGTGGAGGCCTGTGTCCGGGTGTGCTGTCCTCCGTGCCCCGCTGTCCTCCACAGGCCCCCAGCGCAGACACAGGGAGCTCGCCCTCCCCTGGGGGTCGGAGGGATGAGCCTGGCTGGGCCCAGGAAAGCAGGAGCCAGGCCCAGGGCGGAATCAGACACAGGCGCTGCGAGGGGCCACGCTGGGACCTGGGCTCTGACTGCAGCTTCTGTCCTGGTAGAAACGGTCACAGTTTGGAGTCAGACAGTGCGTGACTCTGCTTCTCTCTGACTTGCTGAGTGAACGAAGGGTAATCATACTGCAGCAGCTAACATTCACTGGGTGCTCATTCTGACGTAGCTACTCTTATCATCCCCATTTTACAGATGAGGAAACTGAGGTTCAAAGCGGGTACCTGGCTTCCTCAAGGTCAGGCAGCTCGTGTGAAACAGACCCCGTAGCCGCTGACAGTGCAGGCGGACACACGACTTCCCGGCGAGGGAGGAAGGGGTGTCTGTCGGCCCCAACATGACCACGCAGCTTTGCCATTGTCACCAGGATGCCCCACGGGTTGGAAATCCGTCTGGCAAGCACCAGAGGCACCACCTACCCAGCCATGACGATGAAGAAGTCCAGGCGGTTCCACGTGTCACCCAAGGTAGCACTTCTTGCCAA
>NW_005871288.1:0-64436 GCF_000147115.1 Myotis lucifugus
TCAAATTTGTAGCTTATCTCCCTTATTCTCAGTTTTTTCAAATCGTCAAATAGTTGCCCTTCTAGATTTTCCTTGTACTATAAGCAGTTTGAAGATTCCTGTCCAAATTTCTTTTTCTATTAGGCACAATTCCAGTGCACGCTGTGCTTGAAATTTATTTCGATAAGCCCCAAAGTAGTTAAAAATGGAAAAGCTATAGAATTGGAGTTTGAAGAAGTGATGTGTGCTTAGAGTGCTGTGGTTTGGAAGTGAATATTCCCATGAGAGGGACAATTGAGGTAGGAATTGATTTTGATATTCTTTAATGTAAGAAAAACACTAAGCAAGTGATTTTTTTTCTTATAAAAAGATATTGGGCGATATAAATCTCATGTGTGAAACTTAAAAATACTTGCTAATAGGCTTTTGATTTCTGATTCAATAGACTGAAAAAAAAATAATGTCCACATTCTCCTTCTTGGTTCTGTATTTTATTAATGTAAAATAATTAAGGCTACATTTCTTGCTTGAAGGATCCACCAGTGCTATTCAACGTAAGATCAAAGGTCAAAGTTCAGCTAGAAATTGTACTAAGCAGTTTAGAACAATTTTGAAGGGACTGAATGAGCCTTATTTTAATGTGTAATTAGTGGATTTATCACAGTCCAGATTCTAATCTAGTTTCAAAAGTAAATAAATTATTCATTAAATGCAAATGGTTGCATTTTTCCCTGCAGTGCCCTAGTGAGAGAGAGGAAGCATTAATTTTTATTTTAGTTATTTATGAATGCTACCCAAATGTCAGCCTCTGAGCAATGCATGCTGGCAGCATGCTGACAACTAACAGACCATCTCCATGTGCAACAGTTTGAATCTTGATTGAAAAAGTCATGGACATGGCCTACAGAGGAGGGGGGCCTTCTGGGAGAAGATGATAAGGTGAAGCCAGGGTCTGGAACCATGTGAGTTCCTCAGAGTTAAGCAGGTCAAACAAAGGAGGGGTTTATGGTTGGGACAAAGAATCATTAAGATATGATACCTGTAGCAAACAAATGCAGTACACAGCAGGGTGTTGGGATGTGTAAGGAGATTGATCACATGACATGCTAAGGGGTGCCTGGGTGGTGGCCTGGAGATCAAGAATCCAATAGCAAGGAAACTGGGTTGTACTTACCTGTGTGGGTCATATCCATTCCCTGCCCTCCCTCAGGGTCACAGGGTCTGGCTGCTCAACACTACATTTCTTTCTTTTTTCTTAAAAAAAACAAACAACTTTTATTGATTTCAGAGAGGAAGGGAGAGGGAGAGAGAGAAACATCAATAATGAGAGAGAATCATTGTTTGGCTGCCTCCTGTACGCTCCTTACTGGGGATCCAGCCCGCAACCCGGGCATGTGCCCTGACTAGAATCAAACCGGGGACGCTTCAGTCCGCAGGCTGACACTCTATCCTCTGAGACAAACCGGCTACGGCCACACTACATTTCTTAGTCTTCTTAATTCATTGGCTTCCAGTTATGCCAACAGGAGGAAGTTGAGGGAAGTTAGAGGAAGGCAGGGGGAGAGGAAAAGCAGTGTGTGTCTCCTTTGTAGTTCTCACTGCTGCAGATGTCCCCTCTGCATCCAGTTCCTACCCCTGAGCTCTAGTAATACCTTTCCCTTTGCGCTCAGCCTGAGGGGTGGTAGCAACTTCCTATAGTGCTGGGGTCCAACCCCAGCAGGTCCAGGGGTCCCCAAAGGTGTGGACGGAGTCGGCGATGAAGGAATGACATGGAGACAGCCTTCAGTTGATCAGCAGCCTAGCCAGGATCTCTAGCCAGGAACTCCAGCCAAGTTCTGGTCAGGATCTCCAGCCAGGTTCTGTGTCCATGTTCTCTTGCTAGGTTCTCCAGCCAAGTTCTGTCCAGGTTCAGTCACCAGGTTCTAGTCAGGTTCTCTTGCCATGTTCTATCCAGGTTCTGTCTCTAGGTTCTTCAGCCAGGTTCTCTCGCTAGGTTCTGTGTCTAGGTTCTGTCTCTAGGTTCTCCAGCCAGGTTCTAGCCCGGATCTCCAGTCAGGTTCTGTCGCCAGGTTCTCCATGTTCTGTCTAGGTTCTGTGTGCTGTTGTCTTGTTACATCTGTATTTATACCAGTTGATTCCAATCCTATCAATCTCTATTCCAAAGGTTAGGGCGTTTCTTATCTCCATTCCATGGAGTAAAGATTATGTAGCTTAAGTGTGATTGTTTGTAGTTAAAGTGATTAACTACTCGCCTGGCACTTAGTTAAGGGGTTTTATCCCCTCCCTAACTTCAGGGAAAAATCCCTACCTGGGGAAACAACCTTTCTCGGAGAGGTGACCTTGGTTAAAACACATAGCGTCAAGAAGGTGAGCAAACATATTAAGAACAGTATGCCATATATGCCAGGTCCCTTGAAACAGCAAGGATGGACCGGCTCCCGGCACCATAGGATTTACGTTTCACCACTCTGTACTGCTTACATCTGGCTTGCTTCAATCATTTGTATTATCTACCTGGACTTCAAAGTCACTTGGGTTTGAGATTCCTGGTCTGAGCATATAAATGTTTGAAGGGCCTGCCTGTCTTATTTATTTTAAAGTTTCTGTGCTTAGCAGTGCCTGGCACACACATGAGTTCAGAAATGTGTGTTCAATGAACAAATGGATGAAGTGGTGTGTGGGTGGAAGAACCACAACCTCTGACTGTCAGGTCAGGCCCGGGGTTTGGGAATGCTCCAGATCAGAATGGGGCGTGCAGAGCAGTGGGGCGGGATGGTTTTTTGGAGGCTGTTTGGATTGGCACCGGGTGGGGCAGCTGGAGCATTTCCTGCTCTGCAATTGTATCATCTTTTCCAACAAGGTGCTTCAGGAGAAACTCTGTGACTTCATGAGACATGAAGTATTAAAGATGACTGATGTAGAGGCCGCATTTGTCACATGAGTGTGATGACAAAGACGGACTCTAATCCCAGCTCCAGACAGAGATGCTGCATTAGTTACTTCTCTGAGCCTTTGTTGGCTCTTCTGTGATATGTGGACGAGACTGCCCAGCAAATAGAACTACTTTAAAAATGTATGTAAAGTGCTTGGGACAGACTAGGTATTTAATTAGTAGTAGTTATTATTATTGTTACAAAGTTAAGTTCTAAAAGGAGGTATCTGTTTCATGGAATAATTTCAGTATTTTTATTTCTTGTATTCTAAAATATTAAAATACATGCATGCGCATGAACTTGATTACCTATAAATAGAACTTCATTAGAAATATTTTCCAAATTGCTATATTATACACTTATTTTAACTACTAGACCTGCGATTATTTAAAAATGCACTTTAAAAAATCTAGCAATCTCATTTCAAATTTATAATTATTTTTATCTTATTATTTTTTTCTTTATTGGTTAAGTTATTACATATGTGTCCTTATACCCTATTGCTCCCCCACCCCCCACACTCATGCCCTCACCCCCCTGATGTCTGTGTCCATTGGTTAGGCTTATATGCATGCAAGTCCTTTGGTTGATCTCTCCCCCTTACCCCCACCCTCCTCTACCTTCCCTCTGAGGTTTGATGGTCTGATTGATGCTTCTGTCTCTGGATCATCTTGTTATTTTTGATATTATTTATTTCAATATTATATTATTTTACAGAAAACAAAAGTGGCTTACAAGTAGCATCTTATTTTAGTGTGTATCATGTACTATCCAGTCTGTATAATGAGGCCATTTCTGTATTTTTAGCTACAATGATGGTTGGTTTATATGAGTATAGGGCTACACTGCTTCTCCAAATCTTGTTTGAGAGATATTCATACAAATTCTTATTGTTTTAGGAATAAGTCCATTTAGCAGAATATTGCCTTTGCCAGAATATCTTTTCAGATGTATACACACATAATCTTTAATTATGCAGAGTTTATGTATATAGTTAACACTGTGGTGCACTTTATCTGATATCCGGACAATGGGTTTCTGTTTATTTGGATATGTGAATGATAGGAGGTCCCTCCTCCCTTCTATAACTTCTTTACAATTTCTTCATACCTTCAGTTTCTCCAAAGAGGTGCTAATCTGACCACATTGAGGCTCTGGTTGGCTGTCTTGGTCATGGGTGAGCCAGACATGCGGTGTTGAAAGGGAATGTCTGGCTGTTCAGCTCTCCCTTCTCTTCCTGTTGCCTTCGTCCCGAGGTTGTGAAAGATGAACCATGGACTCCTTTGGGCCTATCACACTTTTTTATTTTTAAATCTCTCACAAAAGCTCTTAGGTGCTTGGTAATACTCATTTCAGGCTGTAGTTGATAATAATGTTGAGATATAACATGGCCAGAGAAACCCTGCTTTGGCTCAAGGTTTCAGCCAGGTGCTACAGTCAAGATTTTTTTTTTTTTTTAAATATATTTTATTGATTTTTTACAGAGAGGAAGGGAGAGGGATAGAGAGTTAGAAACACCGATCAGCTGCCTCCTGCACGCCCCCCACTGGGGATGTGCCCGCAACTAAGGTACATGCCCTTGACCAGAATCGAACCTGGGACCCTTGAGTCTGCAGGCCGATGCTCTATCCACTGAGCCAAACCAGTTAGGGCTACAGTCAAGATTTATCACAGATCCTATGCTGGGAGCTCTGTGCCCCCAGCTAACAAGACAGTGACAATCAGATTTTCTGTGAGTCATGACCTCACGTGGTAGCTCTCAGGAACCTGGAGGGAGAAGGGTTGACCTGGCCAAGGCAGGATTTGGTCCTCACCCTTGGTGGATAACACAGTTGAAGCCTTACTTGCACTTTCAGATGAGTAAATTAACTTTAGTTTATTAAAAATTTTAAGTGTCATTTTTGATAAAAATATTATTGGTTCTTTTCTTCTGGATTATCACTGCAGCTTAAATGAAATATCTCAGAAAGATATTAGGTAGTACTTGGTAGTAAATCTATATGAACTTAAGTACCCCACAGGCAATCATTGATTTGCTTTCTGTCTTCTGTCATTATAGATTATTGTGCATTTTCTAGATTTTATAAAAATGGAATCATATGGTATGTACTTTTTTGGGGGTCTGGATTCTTTTACTCAGAATATTTATTTTGAGATTCATGCAAGCTGTTGCCTGTATCAATAGATGATTCCTTTTTATGGCTCTAATAGTATTCCATTATATGGATATACCAACATTTGTCTATCTACTCATCTGTTGCTAATCATTGGGGTTGTTTTTAATTTTTGGCTATTATAAATATAGCTGCTATAAATATTTGTGTATAAGTCTTTGATGGACATATCCCTTTCTTTTCTCTATTTTATTTAGTTCCATCTCCACTTATAAACAAAGAGAGATACATTTAGAAAAATCACCTTGGCTAGTAACTTATCCTGTTCTTGGAATTAGCTAATTGATGGAAAAATATTATTTAATTGGTACCAAGTAGACTGATAAGGGTTACAAGAATAAGCTGCCAGGCTCCAACGACCAACCCCATGAAATCTGAGAGTAGAAAACTCATTCTCTACATCTTTCTTCTTTATGAATCTTTTACATAATTAGTATTCAAATTATCACTCATCAGGAAAACCTTTTACACGCAGTTATTTTTCTTTTAATTTAAAGAAATATGTTGTTTGGGTTTTTAAATACCATAATCCCTCTAGCCAAATGTTGGACATATTATGTTTACGTATTTGTGAATCTGTTTTTCTTTTTTTCATAACAAAGATCTACAGAATTTCTAACACTGATTTTGCTAATGCATATTTAATAAATATCTTCAATCTCTTAAGTAATGTTAAATCCCAGCCTTTGTTTATATTTCTGGAGATAATGATGCTTTGGTGTATTATGCCTACTTAACAGAGGCTGCTAAGATAGTGAAGCACATGCCTTTTAACTAAAAGCAATTGCATTGGGGATTTTAAGATAGCATTTGAATTTAAGTGACATGCAATTAAATTAATAAATAATTAAAAAGCCCACAAAATTTACATACAAAATGAATTTATTTGTAAATTACATTTGTGATTCTGCATAATTTGAGTTTCCAAGAGGAAAAGATCAAGACAACTGGCAAAATATTCTATTATAATATATTTTCTAAATGCAGTATTTGTTATATTGCAGAAATATTAATGAAGGTAGAAAGGAGATAAACATGGGTTTAGTCTATAGATCTATCCTACAGTTCTCAGCTAAACTATTTCCTCTGGAGACTTTATCTGAGTCTTTGAAGTAAGTCCCCTTCCTCATTCTGCACCACAATTCTCTATTCATTGCTTTCATAGCATTTTTTTTTCAATTTGCAATTATATAGTTTTTAATCTATTTCTTTATTAGGTAAAATCTCACCCTCAGATTTTGAAGGTAAAATAGGCAAAAGTTTTTCAATGAATCTAAATTATATTGGTGCCCAATGTGAATGGGCCAAATGGCCATTTGGGATCATAGAGCCAAAAATATCAGGGCTCTTGGCACAGCTGAGGCGCTTGGCTTTATAGGTGCTGCTGATTATTGGGAAGAGGGATCATCTAAACAGTGTATAAGCCTTTCTTGTTTTCTCTTTTTTTGTTTTAAAGGTGTTTGGGAATGGAATAAATTTTGATACCAAAGTTTATTTTTACTTTTCCTCTTTTTCTCAGCTAAGATAAAAATATCAGGCCTTTAAACCGTGGAACAGTTACATCCCTTGTGCTTGAACAAGCACCACCATGTGAAATAGTTCACCTTCAGGCATGGCATAGGTAGGTAAAGTGGGGCATGGGTAGACAGTGCTGGGCAGACTTTCCTTAATTGCACCTCTTTATCTTAGTTTAAACAAATTCTAGGCCAAAGAGAGACTTGGGTTCTGATCTGTCCAAAGGCTCCTGGAGTTTCCCTGCCCTCTGAGTCCATATGTTCTTATATTGGCTCTGAACTGGCTATTCACTGGGTTGTGGATTTTTAGGAGCTCGGATTATGAATTTAATCATTGAGGGGTGGTGGAATCTCACTAATAAAGAGATAAAGAGGAAAGGGGAGCCTCATTATCCAGCAAAGATGTTATTTTCTTGGGTGATAGATAAACATGTTAAAGAATTTTACAAACCCAAGGATGGAGAGGAAAATTAAAAGGCCTGTGCTTAAAACATTGTGTATATGAGTCAGGTTTTTTCAGAGACAGTGGGAATAATGGCCCCCTTATAAGGAAACAGCTTTAGGTCTGGCATCAAGAAAAAGTGAAAGGTGACAGAGAAAGGTGTATTGATTGAGAAACAGTAAGAAGAGAGGCACTTTCTCATGAAAAAAATTGTGATTTTAGAGCTCACAGTAGTCACAGATGAAAGAGAAAAAGAAAACAACAACAGATGCATATCTAAGTACTCTTAAAGATAAAACTAGGAAAGAAGATTCAAGATTTTAGAGAATGAATGGGGAGGACTTCTCCCTGGCCCCTCTCCTGCACAGAGGGAGCCCAGAACACAATAAACTATTGAAAAGCACCCTTGGAGGCTGCAGGCAGGGAGTCAAATAATAAGAAAATTTGGGAAACTTGCCCTTGGTGACTGAGACAGACACTAGAGGTTGTATAAGATTTGGAAAATTTGATATTGAGGCTGGAAAAGTAAGCATAGAAAACGCCAGTCATTAATACAGTTTTTTAAGGTGCTGTGGTCAGCTAAGTTTGGCTCATGCCATGAAGGAACATATTTGAGAAATTTATGGTGATAGAACTCTTAGAAAAAGAGGCAACAGGATAATAATACATCTCATGGGAGTCCGACAGCATTCCAATACATTGAATTCAGACATGGATTAGGGATGGGACTGATGGATGGTTTACTTCTATGAGAAGGGAAGGTAGACAGGATTTGTTTTGGCAGACGTGGGACCCATTTGTCTCATATCACTTTCTATAAGGAATTGAAAAAGGAGGAATCTGGAAATAGACATTAGAACAAAAGAATTCTTGGTCAGAAAGCAGAGATCACAGAGAAGGAAGAAAGAAAGGCATTCGGATCCAACAATCAATGATAGATCTACGCAAATCAAGAAAAAAAAGCCAATGGCTGATTTTCAAATGCAAAATTTATCTAGCTGTGCCTGAAAAGACTCTGAGATGGGCAGAAGAAAGAGGGATGCTAGAGGGAAGATGCAGCAGAGGGCAGTTTGAGTGTAGCCACTGAAAGAGAGTGAGGTATTCTGAGCTTTGAATATGTGAAAACGATCCAAGTCCTCCTTCCTGCACATGACAGCCTTGGCAACCCAGTCTATGGGAAAAATGATAGTCACTTTGTTGGTCAGAAAATCATTGGCTGCCATCGTTGTTTCATGTGGCCGCTGTAACACATGACCACAGACTAGGTGGCTTAGCACAACAGAAATTTCACCTCATGGTTTTAGAGGCCAGAACTTAACTTAGTTACATCCGCAAAGACTCTTTTTCCAAATAAGGCAACATGAGCAGGTCCCAGGGATTAGAAAGTGGACATGTCCCTTTGAGGCCACCATTTGACCTACGGCAGGCCTGAGGGGGACTTGTGCTTCCTGAATCTAAGTGCTAGGCTTTTTCTTGTCCTTGTTGCTTTCTCTAGTGTGGGAAGCACATCTGGTCAGGGTCTGCTTCCTGCGGTAAATTCAGCTATCTTCCACTTTCCTTGTTTCTATTTCTTTATTCTCGACTCCTCAGAGAGGTGATAAGTCATGCCAGCGTTTGTACCACTGAACTGTCCATCTTAAAGCTGGAGAAAGAGAGCAGGTAGCCTCTGCCAGAAGACAGTCCTACTTGAGTCTCTTGCGTGTCTGCACCTCCTGCAAGAAGAGGCACTGGCTATAGTTTTCAAGGATATTTGTATAAAGAAAAGCCTTGGGAGACAGAGAGAGTGTCTTTCTCTGGAGCAGAGGGAAGTTTTATTCATTATCCAGTATAATAAAGATAGTGCCCCTGTAGGTAACGTTCAGGCATTTTACTTGTAGATCATTATAAAGATTGGGGTCCCTTAAACTTGAGTTTCCTCAGCTGTGATGCAACCCACTGTGAGAGCAGCATCCACCTGGGCTGCTCTGTGTTAGCCCCTGGGACTTGGGGGTCAAGGGTAACTGACATTGCCATGAAGCCCATGCTCTTTGCTATGCAGAAGTCATCCATCTTTTGTCTCTGACCTAAGAGTCTTGTATATTCTGCCAGCATCCACAACACTGTAGCAGGCTGGCTTATTAGCTTGCAGGTGGGTGAAAACCCAGTGCCTTCCCAGTTCTTGATAGCTTCCTCGAGGCCTCCTGGCGTAAGTTGAATTCACTAACTTGACTTTTATCAGAGAGCCAGGCACTGAGTGTTTATCCGACTATTGAAATAGTCAAATTCTGGCTCTCATTTGGTTCTCCTTCCTACTTGTGTGCTTTTCCTATAAAACTCCAGGGGATGGAGGGGTTAGTGACAGGGTTCTGAGCAGTGACATCTGCCATAGTGGTGTGATTGGAGCTGGGAGAGCGCTCAGAAGATTAATTGTAGCAAGTTTAAGGCTGAACAGGGAGTTTATGAAACAGAAATAAAAGTGTGTGTATGTGAAGACATATGTATGAGTGAGTTTATTGCAATATGGTCATAACAGTGGAAATCTGGAAGCAACTTAAATGTCCATCAAGAGGGTTGAATAAAATATAGTACATCCATGCTGTGGAATATTATGCAGCTATTAAAAAGAAAGAAGTAAATCTGTATATCTGAGCTCAGAAGATATTCTTAATATATTATTAAGTAAAAAATAAGAGTTATGGTAAAATAAGCATAGTCTGATCCTTTAAATAAACAACTCTATGTATTTGTATAAACAAAGACTTTGGGATGATACATACTATATTGTTACAGTTAGTATTTATTACTTTTATAGTCATATTATTAAATAAAAGTATTAGAAAAAAGAGTTAATAGATTTTAAGTGAGTGGAGGCTATTACTAAGAGAGCTTAACTATGAAGGGAAGGAAAGAAATAGGGTAGAGTTGAGGGAAATTGGTAATTTTATATTTTTTAAGATGGGAGAGAGAATGTATGTATGGGGCAGTAGCCACTGGAAGAGGAAATCCACTCATCCATCTGTTCTCTCACTGTCCCTTTATCCTTCTGTCCTCCTTAGCATTCACCCTTCCTCCCACGACATTTAAGGAGGATGAAAAAGGTGACAGTGATAACAGTGGCGAACACCTTAGTCTCTGCTCTGTGGAGCTCCATGCTAGTTGGGGGTCAGAAAATAAACCGGTTACCAAATAAACAATATGACTGCAGAGAGTGACAGGGTTGTTAAGATCTAATAAAGCAGACTGAGGGTCCGTTGGTGATAGGGAGGGTTGTGTGGGGTATTTTAGGTAGGGCAGTTGAGAAAGACCTTTCTGGGGAGTGATGTTTGAGCAGAGGCCGGAATGACATGATATGCAAAATCTGATGGAAAAGGTTCCAGGCAGAGGGTTAAGCAAATATAAAGATCCTACCAGGAAAAAAAGCTTGTCCTGAAACAGTGATGCTAGAGAGAGCTGCCTAAGCAGGGGCGCTCCCGAGGTAGGGGATTGAGGTTGTATTATGGAGCTGTTCTTGTATGGATGAG
Organism: Myotis lucifugus; assembly: GCF_000147115.1. Lineage (NCBI taxonomy): Eukaryota > Metazoa > Chordata > Mammalia > Chiroptera > Vespertilionidae > Myotis > Myotis lucifugus. The sequence goes on from NW_005871288.1 coordinate 10,543, forward strand.
GAGGGAAAACTGTACTTTTTTTTAAATATATTTTTATTGATTTCAGAGAGGAAGAGAGAGGGATAGAGAGATAGAAACATCAATGATGAGAGAGAATCATTGATTGGCTGCCTCCTGCATGCCCCCTACTGGGGATCAAGCCCGCAACCCAGGCATGTGCCCTTGGCCAGAATCGAACCTGGGACCCTTCAGTCCCCAGGCCAACGCTCTATCCATTGAGCCAAACCAGCTAGGGCAAAACTGTGCTTTTTAACAGGGGGTAGCCAACACTGCTTACTTATTCCATGGGAATCTTTTGTTCACAGGAGATCACTTTCAGGAAATGGGTTGAAAGTACATCCTGTTTCCATAGCACATTCTCTCTATGTGATCAAAGTAAACTTTCTGTCTTGGCAGCCTTTTTTCTTTTCCCCATGAGTGTTGAAAGCAAACTGTATATAAATAACATTGTGTCAATTTTATTTTGGTTGTCTCGTCAGGATTGTCTCCTCCCCCAACCCCAGAGCAATTGATATGAAAAGCATGTACTATAATTTAAATGCAAATATCTCCTTGGGTCCTGATACATTTTCCAAAGTTTGCAAGTGGAAATTGCTTCCCAAACAAAGCCGAAAGTGTATTTAGGATTAATGTGCACATGTGGAGCTCATACACTTGTACAGCACCATTGCTTTGAGCTTCATTAAAAATGGATTAATCTTCCAGGGTGTTGGAGATTAGTTTCTACTGAAGGTCTGCAAGTTTATGTGCTCATATGGTGCTATGTGCTCACCTCTGAAAAATTTGGTTGCCTTTTTATTGGCACTTGTAAAAATTGTAATTTCCCAGTGGTCATCACTAGAACAGTGCCTTGTTATGAACAAGTAGGGTCTTCCACCATGCTCTGCTATGAACAAGAAGGTCCTTGTTGGAAGGTGGGACTCATACCAGTGTACGCAGTGGCGGGAATGATACACAGCAAGAGGGAAGACAGGGAAAACCTTTACATTCAAACATTGAGAACACGAAGTATCAGTTTACCAGAAATGCCTGTGGGAATGGGATGGACCCTCCAAGGGCCTGGCTGTTGGGATTTTTCCTTTTGGCTGAGGTGCTAGCGCTGTCCCTGGGTTACTTTAAGAAGTATTTACTGTTACCTATAACATTTACTCGAGCATTCTTATTTCAAGAATTCTTGTAACAAAATGGCTGACTTATGATGAGAAATCATTGAAAATGAGCTCTGCTTTTTATGCATCTTTCCACGTAAGAAGTTCCAAGTGCATTCTCAATATTATATTTAACTATTATGTTAGAAAAGCTTAAAATTTATACAAATTAATATTGGTAATAATTCATTAAAATGTGTATGCTTCTACATGACTAGGTAGGAGTGGTGATTGACAGGACCCTTTTGAAAAGTAATGTGAAAATGTATATCAAGATACTTTTCTTTAATGGGGTAATTTTACCTCTGGGGATATTTTTGAAGGAAATACTCTGAAGTTCATAAGAAAGGTGTATGCATAAATGTGTATTGGAATATTTGTTCTATGAGACCTCAGGACAAACCCAATTTGGCAACAGAGGAAAACAATTCAGTAAGTCACTAGAACTTCATGTTTTATTATTATTGTAAAATATCTTTTCCTCTTGGACTTCCCAAATGTCCCAGGAAGTCTTTCCACTCTCCATGGTTCCCTGTGTCTGTGTCCCTGTGACTGGAACGCTCACAGTGTATATTGCTCTTATTTTTATTAGTGGTCATCCCCACAGACCGTGATCTCCCGACAGCAGGTGTGCATCATACTCATCTTTGAAACCTCACTGCCCAGCACAGTACTAGGCACATAGTAGATGCTCAGCTAAAACAAAAATATTTTCCTGGAAAATGTTTGCCTGAGGTCCAACGACCTTCTAAGTCAGCGGTTCTCAACCTGTGGGTCGTGACCCTTTTGGGGGTTGAACGACCCTTTCACAGGGGTCGCCTAAATACATCCTGCATATCGGATATTTACATTACGATTCCTGCATATCGGATATTTACATTACGATTCATAACAGTAGCAAAATTACAGTTATGAAGTAGCAACAAAAATAAGGAACTGTATGAAAGGGTCGCGCATTAGGAAGGTTGAGAACCACTGTCTAAGTGGCCTGCAGGACATGCCACTCTTCCTGAGAGCATAGTGGCCACTGTGTCATTCCATACAAGAGGCCTTACATTGGTCAGTTATATAGATACTAACTTTATTATGATCTTCAGAGTCTTTATCTACTTTTACCAGTAGACATGTAATCTTCTAAAACAGGTATCTTGTAGCGCTGAGCAAAACATTTCTACAAATGGAACTTAAAGTATTTAAAATATTCTGTGTTGCAACTTCAGTCCGATGCCTAAGGGGGCTTACCATTGTCATTCTTGGAGTCTAGCAGAATTTTCATTTCAATCCAGCCGTACTGTCCCGCAGGTAACCATGCTCAGGCAGCTTCCAGCTGTTGTCTTGCAGCTGAACGTTGGCTCTGAATGTTAAAAGGAGATAAAGTGCTCCCAGAACTCTATTTTGCTCTGTGTAAATGACTTACCTGGTGACTGTAACTCAGGACTTAAATGATCTCAGGTCTCATTAGACACAGAATAAATTATCTGAGGTCTTGTGCTATGTCTGTTCCTCAGAACCCCCAACTACTTAATATCATGTTTTGCACTTTGAGAGCATTCAGTAAATGCTTGTTATTATCTGATTGACTGGTAATTGTTAAATCTGGGTAACATTTAAGGTAATTGTAGATCATATTTACACAGTTCTTTACAGTTTACTAAGTACTTTCACATAAATGCAAAGAAATGAGGATATACACTCCAGCATTGCAGGTAAAATCTGGTAGATAACAATGCAATGTTATATCTATTTGGGATTACTCCTTATTAAGATTTATAGCTCATCATATGAGAAAAAACAGTGAAAATAAAATGACAAATTCCAAGAGTTCCAAAGGAGAAGAAATGTAATTTCTTTCTCCTCTATACAGAGGCATCAAATTATAAAGGATGTTGGAAATTGTACCTTTGTGTTTCCTTAGCACAAAATAACATTAAAAGGCCCTATACAGAAATAAGACAAGACAAACTTCATTCTGCCCAAGCCAAAACTCATTACACCATGAACTAACTTCTTTAATGTTCCCCACCAACCTCTGCTCAGCTTCTCTAATCCAGTTGTGACACCTCCACCTGGTCACTAAGCCAGGATCTGTGGATGCTCATGGAATGGCACTTAGGTGTCTGATTGACATTTCACAGTGAACGCTTTCAAAATGCCGAAACATGTGCAAAACATTCGCTTGATTAAGGCAGTTGACAAATCTGTGAAGTAAGACATATTAAAGACAATGGACTGGATTAAAAACAAATTGAAATAAAACCACCCTGTCTTTAATTTAATATTTGACATTCTTTCCCTGGCAATGAATCATTTGGAGAAATGTCTTTTGATAGTCTAATTTTTAACATTAATTTCAGTGGACTTGCTTTCAGTTAATTAACCTGGAGACGTAGGCCTGTTTCTACTCTGAATACCTGAATCTGAAAATTCACCCAATTCAGGTTCTTTAACAACCTAAAAAAAATGGTGCTTTAATTTGACACTACGTAAGGGCAACAGGGGGTTCTCACAAAATATCCATACGACGGAAGAATTCAATAAAGAGTTAAATTTAGCATAATTATACGCACAACAAACCATGCAACAGGAATTTGAAAACTCTTAGCCAGATAACTGAGGAAAATGTTTCTGCTCTGATCTTGCCCTGATTTTCACTTCCTTTCCTTTCTAATTCTGTTTTCCAATCACATTCTTCCGTGTTTGAAGGTGGTCCACAGTGTACTCTAGTTTGCAGTGCAATGAGCACTTTCTTATATGTGAATATTTCAGCAATTATTATGAATGAGAATTTGTAAATATAAGAATTCTCATCTCATGTGAGAAGTCACATGTAAGAATATGAGTTTCTACTTGTATTTGTCAAAGTTTACACTGTAAGTGGTTCTATAGTTTCTTTTCTTTAAAGTTTGAGTGCAGGAGTATTTCTAATATCTTTATTGAAGTCTAATTTTCATATAAAAACCCCCACTCATTTTAAATGTACAGCTTGGTGAATTTTGGAAAATGTATACAGTCATGTAACCATTACATACAGATTTAAAACATCTCCCTGCCTGCCCCCTGCCCCCCAACCCCATTCCTTTTGTCTCCCAGACAGCCTGGCCTCTATTCCTGACCCCAAGCAATCTTGGTCTTTTTCTGTTCCTGTAATTTTGCCATCTTAACATTTCATGTAAATGGGGTCATATTGTATGCAGCCTCACGTGCCTGCTTCTTTCACTTAACAATGTTTTTCAGCCAATATGGTGTTATTGTCATTTCTTTAAATATTTTTGGAGTTAAATACTACTTTTTGTACTTTAAAATTAGTTGTTTGGAGGAGATAATATTTTGAACTGAATATTAAAAAAAGATCAAGAATGTCCTAAGTGAAAATTAGGGGGGAAGATCCATGGTGGTGGAAACTATATCATACAAAAGCAAACCTCTTAAAAGGCTTGACATTATCAGGAAAGAGTAAGAAGTTCAGTGTCCGGGAGGTTAGAGCGTGCTTTTTGGGAGAGTTGGAAGAGGAGGCTACACCAGATAGGATAGGAATGGATTGAAAAGGGTCTTAAGACGATGCTGGTTCTCCTCCTCCCCCACCCCCTGGAGTAATTGAGATTTCACAGACTACTTAAGGCACTGACATTTCCCTTGGGTGGAAGGGGTGGCCAAGGCGGTGGGTGCCAACAAAGCCTGCTTGCCCAGGGAGAGGGCAGCAGAGGGAAGGGGAATCAGCAGTGGACCCCGTGCTCCCTCTCTCACTGCCGGTGACAACAGCAGTAAAAATCAGTAGGGAGAAACTTGAGTCATTCAGAACAAATTGGAGGCTATGTAGACGAGGTCTTATTTGAGGAACATTTAGGGAATGGGATTAGCACAGTTTGGAAATAATAAATGTATAAGGAGAGGAAGAGGGATAAATTAAGAACAACACTGAGTTACTTAGCTTGGTAAACTGGTTACATAGTTAATTTATTAGTTGTGATAAAGGGAATTGGTCACATATAGGAGAAAAGATGTTTGTAGAATCTGCAATGGTTGGCAACTTGAATTTTGAGCCTAAAGCTAGGACTGCAATTATGGGTTGGAGATGTAAATCGGAGAGTCATTGGTTAATAGGTAGCAGGGAAGTATGTAAAATCTTGCAATTTGAATAGAGTCAAGGTAGAAGGCAACAGGACAGTATTTTGGGCAAGTCCATCACTACAGAGCCTTCCTGGTTCAGTGTAAGCTTTTTTCTTGCTGGGGGAGCCCCGTTTTGTGTTCCAGGGCAGCCTTCCCTCACAAACCAGGGTGAATATGGAACAATCTAAACATATCTTGGTAGTCCCTTTCCTCTTAGCATGACTCTGCTAGGGTAGAACCAATGAGACATAAAGAGCAATTGGATGAAAGCTTCTGGGAAATATTATTCATTCTTATAAAGAAAGATAAGGAAAGAACAGGTCTTTGTTAGACATTGATCTTTGTGGATGTAATGACTAGGAGACTGGCAGCCAGCTTGTGATCATGAGGGAGACAGTAGAGACACAGCTGACATGTAAAGGATACAGAAGAGAAAGATGGAAAGAACTTGGATGTTTTATGACATCATTTGAATCAACCAGTTCTGGAGCTGTCCAACCTCAGGGCCTGTCATGTGAGATGGTTGCTTTTTCTGTTTATTTAAGCCAGTTGAGTCAGAATTCCTATTATATGAAGTTGAAAACATTCCAAATAATATATTATTCTAAGTAATTACATATTTGTTATGTTTGTAAAAATCTGTATCACTAGTGCACAGTGCTTGGGATATACGTAAACGTCTTGCAAGGCAGATAAACTGTGAAACATCAGGGCCAGAAATAAATCAAGCATACTATTTGGCATCTTTACTTCTCTAAAATTACATATAAAAAGTTACTTTTAATTGAATTTTACTTTAAATTAATGACATCACCCACATATGTGAAATACATTGCAATTCTTTAAAAAATATATATTTTTATTAATTTCAGAGAGGAAGGGAGAGGGGGAGAGAGAGAGAGAAACATCAGTGATGAGAGGGAATCATTGATCAGCTGCCTCCTGCATGGGGATCAAGCCCACAACCTAGGCATGTGCCCTGACTGGGAATCGAACCATGACCTCCTGGTTCACAGATCAATGCTCAACCACTGAGCCACACTGGCTGAGCTTTAAATTGCAATTCTTAAAACAGAGGTAATTTCTGTGGATGCATTTGCATTATTAAGGAAGAGGAATGAAATCATCCACGGATGTATCATGATTCTTATTTTGTTCTCTGATGAGGTACTCACAAGAATTGGGGGAGGGAGGCAGTTATCATTGCTTGAATTAAAAGTACTTACACCACAGGTGTCATCCTGTTAGGTAGATTCAGGGTCTCTTGGGCGAAATGTAGTATCAGTCTTGTTGTGGAAAACTAGAGTGCACACCCAGAATCTTTCTAAAGGAGTTTCCCAGCTTATAGGAAATAAAGAATGGGGTGGAGTGGACAGCAGTCTATCAACAGGGTCTGTGACCTAATATTACGCCTCTAAAACAATTTCTGTACATCCTTGTTGAACTGGCTGAAGGAGGTTCACTTGATCATCCTGTAAATAAACTGCAACAATGACTGAGCTTTCTTCAGTAAGCACAAAAGTTTCTGAAGATACGAGCATCTCTCAAGTACATCTCTGTTCAAGTACTTTTTACAAGAAACTTCCCTACTTTGTAGAAATCAAATCAGGAGACATCAGGCCAGCAGAGCAGCTCAGCACTCCAGATGGTTGATAAAGTCTGAATGCGGTTCTTTTCACCCTGTAGTGCCATTTTCTGAAACTAGCTCTAACTCAACAGCTGCACAGGATCAAAGCAACAGAAGGGAATACTTGATATATTTATAAACAGAAAGAAAACATTTCTGAATGCCCAGGGGCACAAATGAGCATCTGAAAATTGGTGTAATTTCAGATACCAGGACAAGAGCTGACGCAAGGCATTATATTTGGTATTCTTATTCTTATATACACAGAATAGTTTGCAATTGTATAGTTATTTTAAAACAATGATCTGCTCAAAAAGTAGTACGTTCATGTAACTTATCAGCAGAGGTGAGATGCCAATTTTCATTGTATATATATTTGCTGGACTGATTTTATTGGTCATGTAGTCAGTCAGTAGCCATATGTCCACTTTTTCTCTCATCTCCCTCTGTAGTGTTCAGATGAATTAGGTCATTAGTTATCAAATAAGCAGTTCTGAAGAAAGTTCTTTTTGCAAATGAGTTTTCTCAGATTTCTCTCTAGAAGTGGCCAGGGAAATTCTGTCCAATTGCAGAAAAGTATTTCAATATATAAAAAATGATAAGGGTTATTACTTTTGATTTGTGTTGATGTATTGGGCAGATTGGAAGAATACTCCTAAGAGGAACTGGGATGTAAAAGATTTGGAGCATGTGGAGAGGAGCAAACCAGGCCCCTCGAAATGTGAGGGGGTGAGTGTGGTTGTGGGAAGGCCGCGGAGAGGAAAGCGCAGGGATCCTGGATGAGTTGCTACATCTCAGCATCAGCATTCCAGTCCTGACTCCCTTTTCTGTCTTTGCAGCTCGTTCCCTCCACAGCTCTAACGTTATGTTTATTATAACGGCTCATCCAATCCATTGATTGTGTTTGCTAAGTGCTTAACAACCAGCTTTCTGATAAAAAATATAAGTGCCCAGATTATTAGCATTTGACCATTTCTGTCCTGCAAATGTTCCCACCACTGCCGATGTCAACTACCGACCTGAAGTCACTGGAGACAGGGTTGGGAAGAGATGTGGCTTTTTGGAGCTAGTGTGACTCAATTCCAGCACATTACTGCAAATGCCTCAATGGCCTTTTCAGTGTCTGTCTCCTCCGTGGGGCCCCTTGACCTTGCTGCCTCCCTTACCCAGGTTAAATTTGGAGCACCATCAGCGTAACCATGCCTTTGCATACTGCCACTCCCATAACACTTCGCATATGCCTCTTTATTGAACACAGCTTGTTGTGTTTTAGTTGCTTAATTGTCTATTTTCTCATTAGAACATGCATTTTGAAGAATGTATCATTTAATCTTTGAGGTCTCATTGGTTACCACATTGCTGAGCATACAGTGATTACTTAATATATTTTAAATGAATAAATAAATAACTAAATTAGGAATGTAGCTGAGGAAGGAAATGTAATGCTCAAAAAATAAAAACTGGGCTATAAAATACAGAATGTATTTTAACTAGGAGAACCAGAGAACATGTATACGGCTAAGGGGGAGTTTGGGAAGAGAGAGAACCCAACTGTACAAGAGAAAAAGTGAAGAGATATTTACATTGTTTTAGGTGGAAAATATAGTGTGAAGAATGGAAAAAAAATGAGAGTGGTATCTCCAATCTGTCCTCATTTTATCCATTGAGATTCGGCATTTTAAAAGGTCTTTGTTGACAGTGTCATAATAATGACTTAATTTGAATATGATATGAAGGAATAATGGATGGGATATTGGAAGATAGAAGTCAGATAGATTTCAACAAGTTTAAAGAGTAGGCTGATCCAAATAACAAGAAATATAACATGACATTTGTAAGGACTTAGGCTTAGTCTAAATAGCTAACTATACAAGGCTAGGAAAGCTTAAACAGCAGCATTTTAAAAAAAGAAAGATTTGTTAACTCTTCAATATGAGCCAACAGTTTGACCTAGCTGTCTAAAAATTATTACAATCTGAAGTTACATTTGTATGTCTTAGTCATTTCTGCTTGGCTATTTCTAGTGTATTATACTCCTTTCTGATGGTCACACTTTAAAAGGAACATTACCTCTTCATCCTTCTCCTCACTGTAATACCTTCTCCTCAGAAGAAACCATTATGCTAAGTTTGAAAAAAATCTTTTCAGATTCCTTGTTGTTATTGCAAATAGGATCTTTAAAATATTTTCTAATTGGTTTTTATTGTTGTATGGGAAAACTGTAATTTTTCAGATGATTCTATTGGCTTTTCTAAGTTTTGAATCATATCATTTATAAATAATGACAGTTCTGCCCCATTCTTTAAGGGATTATAAATAACATTTAAAAAAATGTTATCTCATTGTTTGAAATCTTCAAAACAATGTTGAATGGTGATAGCAGCCACCCTTACCCTCTCTGACTTTGATAATAATACTTCTAACATTTCATCAGTAAGTGCAAAGTGTGTAGTACTAATATGTGTAATTTAACCATTCCTCTCAACATTTAAGTTGTTCCAATTTTTAATTACCACAGATAATATAGAATAAACGTTTGGGCTATATCTTTATACCTATGTGGAAGCATTTTTATAAAACAGATGCCAAATTTCTAGGTCTAAGAGTATGCTGATTTTAGAATTGGATAGACATTGGCAATGGTTTTCTCTCACCATCAAATTGCCATGGAGGTTCTAATCAATGCAACAAGATTTGAGAAATTACAAAAAACATTTGTATCAGTCATTTATTGCTGCATAACCAACCACCCCCAAATGTAGTGGCCTAAACCAGTGGTCGGCAAACTCATTAGTGAACAGAGCCAAATATCAACAGTACAACGATTGAAATTTCTTTTGAGAGCCAAATTTTTTAAACTTAAACTATATAGATAGGTACATTGTTATTAACTTACTTAGGGTACTCCTAAGGCTTAGGAAGAGCCACACTCAAGGGGCCAAAGAGCCCCATGTGGCTCGCGAGCCACAGTTTGCCGACCACGGGAAACCATCAATTCATCCATTCTCACAATGGTGTCAGCTGGATGGGTCATTCTCCTAATGGTCCTGGGAAGAAAATGTGATTGTAGAGAGATGGCTCTAAGTCAAAAGTTACAGGCAGGACAGGGCAGGGCAGGACGTGCGTGTAGAATGTTCATCACAGGGGGACAATGTCCCCTTGCCTGTGTTTGGGAGGAGTGGTGGGATGCATGAGGAATTAAATATGTTGTATAGTTTTCTGGGGGCTTTTAGTAAAACATACTTTCTTTTTCCATAAACTGCCATTCCAGGATGTGCCACACAGAATTCATCACTGATGCAGTCTATAAAAGAAATTATGATCCCAAAGATACTGGAGATAAAAACTCTAAGAAGTGGCTGAGTGTTTTACTTTACAAAATGCAAACTGAGCTCTGTCAGAATGATTTGATGTGTTCTGACTTGCTACCAGCACAATGTGGAAATGCCACAGCCGTCAGCCAAAATTCATCCTCCCAAACTTTGCAGTTGTTGGTCATCATGTCTTGGTTGGGTCCTGTGAGTGTAAAACGTCAACATTTTCCCCCAGATGACTTCTGCAAGTTTGGGTTGAAGAAAGCTGTTTCTTTAAATTCTGCTCAGTTAAAGTAAGAAAGTCAGCAAAGAAAGAAAAGTCAGTGCAATGGTGAAGAAATGCCCCAATGCTTTTGTTGCTATTCTAGATCCTCTTCTTTTGAATTTCAGTTTGGACTTTACCTATTTCCTCAATGTATATTTATTAGTTGTCTATGTTGTGTCAGGCAATGGTGTTAAATACAGGAAATATGATGTCAGCATAACCAAATTTAACCCTGAAAGACAAATAATCACTCAAATTTTGCTCAAGTAAAATTATAAAGAGGATGGCAAAGAAGTCTTCTTCAGGGAAGCAATTCTCTGTGTAGCTCTAAAGCAGTGGTTCTCAACCTTCCTAATGCCGCGACCCTTTAATATAGTTCCTCATGTTGTGGTGACCCCCAACCATAAAATTATTTTCGTTGCTACTTCATAACTGTAATTTTGCTACTGTTATGAATCGTAATGTAAATATCTGATATGCAGGATGTATTTTCATTGTTACAAATTGAACATAATTAAAGCACAGATGCATTAATCACAAAAACAATATGTAATTATATATGTGTTTTCCGATGGTCTTAGGTGACCCCTGTGAAAGGGTCGTTCGACCCCCAAAGGGGTTGCGACCCACAGGTTGAGAACCGCTGCTCTAAAGGAAGCTGAAGAGTTAACTAAGCAAAGAGAAGGGTCAAGAGGGTTCCAGGCCTATGTGCAGAGTTCCTGTGGTTGAGGGAGGGCAATACTCATGAGGACCTATTCATGGCTGAAATGAAGACATCAAGGTGGAGTAGCCATGATATAAAATGAAGCTGGAGAGGCATTGAGGCCTGAGTTATGTGGGGCCTTATAGAATTGGTGAAGCAGAATTATCTTTATTCTAAGAATAAAAGAAAGCTATTTTTAGGCAAGGTTAGGTGCTTTTGTGTTTGCATTGCAATAGTCTTTTAATGATCTTTCTGCCCTCTCTAGAGTGTATACTCCAACAGGTCAGGTTCTATGCTTTATTTCATATCGTAACTCAGGGGCCCGGTACACTGAAGAATTACTAAATAAAATGAAATAGAGCAAGAAACATATCTAAGAACATAAATAAGTGACCTGGGGGAAAGGTTTGAGACTCACAGTGAATGCAGAGAAAAAGAAGAGACAAGGAGATTAAGACATTGATGGAGCAAATAATAGTGTTAATTGATAAAAATAATAGCCAAGCCAATACTGAATTAAAACCCCTAACAAATTCAACAGACAATATTTTCAAAGATAACTAAGATAATTTTCTTGAACAAAGGAATAATTGACTCTGGAAAATGTAAACCTATTCTGGGAAAAATCTACTGAGAAGAATCAATAAGGAGACAGATCCTTATTATGATATTGGGTTTCAAGGATAAAGAAGGTATTATTTAGGCATCCAGAATAGATAAAGCAATTAACTTACCAAGGTGAAAATTGGTCGATCTGAGTTGTCAATAGAAATCTTAATGTCAATCAAAAAAGGAACTATGTCTATAAATTTCTGAGGAAAAGAAGGTATGACCGAGAATATCATATCCAACAAATTCCAAAAAAGTTGTTGTACAAGCGTAGGTATAAAAGATAGAAATTCTAAAATGTAAAAAATTCAGGGTTTATAGAATTTATGAGCCCAAGGGAAAACACACAATTCAGCAACACTCTACTAATCAAGAGATGAAGGAAAATATTGTGTTAAAAGGATTGTTCGTATGTGTTGAAATCATTTGAATTTAGAAGGAACCAAACAACTGTGAGAGATATGGTTACAAAAGTAATGGTTTATAAATAGTATAAACATTAGTAAGCAAAATAAAAAATAAAAAAGGAACAACATACACCCATTGGGAGGAAGATGAGGAAAGTGTAAGTAAGCTAAATTCCTGGCGTTAGCTGAATTCAGTGATAATGCCTAAAAAATATGTTTAGCATTTTACTTAAAATGACCAAGGTACTCATTATAAAACATAAAATGGCTATCAAATCAGGAGATAGAAATGGGGAGAGAAGATAGGAAAAGAAATAATTTATAATGAGGGATTGATAGATACTGTACAATGTAAAATAAGAAATAGAGGTCTGAATATAAAACCAAAGAAGTAACCTTCCAAAGAGTTAAAAATGGACTATAAACAATTATAAACTTCAGAAGGAAATCAGACAAACAGACCTTTAGTGATGTTGCTTTTGCTAGGTGTAGGTGTGGACCGCCTGATTCCTCCTGCATGGTTTTCTATCGTCATTTTTTGTTGTTAAATATATATATTTTTTATTATTGACAATATTACAGATGCCTTCTTTACCCCCATTCCCCAGCCCTTTTCCCCCCTCCTCCCATGCCTCACCCCCTCCCAATTCATCACCCCCCTATTGCCCATGTCCATGGGCTATGCATATCTATAATAATAAAAATGTAATATGCTAATTAGACTGGACGTCCTTCTGGACATCCTTCTGGATGACCTTCCAGATAAAGCTGTTGTGAGGGAAGCCCAGGTCCCAGGTGCTGGTGGCCAGAGGGAAGTCCCAGTCCTGGGTGCTGGAGGGAAGCCCTGGTCCCGGGTACCAGAGGGAAGCCAGTGCCAGGAGCCGGGGGAAGGAAGGTCTACTCTTGCACGAATTTCATGCATCAGGCCTCTAGTAAGTATATAAGTTCTTTGGTTTATCTCCTCTCATGCTCCCAACCCTCACACTGAGGTCAGTCTGTTCCATGCCTCCATGCTGCGGGTCTTATTTTGTTGGTCAATTCATTTTGTGATATTTGTCTTTCTCAGAATGACAAATCCCATCATCTGTTATCTAATGATTCCACTCACAAACATCACTTCTATCAGTTCAGTAGAAATTGCAACATAGAGATGTTCTTGCTCGCACTTCTATTAGATGGAATTGTTCCATGAAGAAGAATGTCCTCCATCAAATAGAGCTACTTTTACTACTGAAGTATAGTTCATTCACAAGAAGTAGGATATATATTTAATTCTTTTTTTTAGTTGCCAATTTTCAGAGTAAGGAGTTTGTGGCTCCTTAATGTTGTCTGATTAGAAATGGTTGTTTTCTTACCTGCCTCCCTTCTTCCCTCCCTTTCTTTCATCCTTTTTCCTGATGGCAGACTTTTTTTAGATGCATATGAACTCATGGATTTTAAATATATTGAGTTGGATTGAATCCTTGCTATGATTCTAATTTGAAAAACCAATGGCACAAAATTTTTTAGAACCATCAGGGAAATCTGATAGTAGACTGAGCATCCTATATAATAAAAGGCTAATATGCAAATTGACCAAACAGTGGAACAACCGGCGGAATGAGCAGTCGCTATGATGCGCACTGACCACCAGGGGGCAGATGCTCAATGCAGGAGCTGCTCCCTGGTGGTCAGTGTGCTCCCACAGGGGGAGCACCACTCAGCCAGAAGCCGGGCTCACGGCTGGCAAGTGCAGCAGTGGTGGCGGGAGCTTTTCCCACCTCCATGGCAGCGCTAAGGATGTCCAACTGCTAGCTCAGGCCTGCTCCCTGCAGGGAGCACAATTAGACATCCACCAGGGCTCCTGGACTGCGAGAAGGCTAAGCTGGGCTGAAGGACTCCCTCTCCCCCAGTGCACGATTTTCATGTACCAGACCTCTAGTTAGATAATAACAAATAATTATTAAGAGTTTTGTTAGCTGTGAAAATAATATTGTGTTTATAAAAAATATCTAATTTAAAAAAGAGATTCATACTGAAGTTTGAAGGTATATGTGATACTTGGGATTTGCCTTAATCACTTCAGCAAAGGAAAAAAGGGAGGGAAGCAAATATGGCAAAATTTTGACAATTTTTAAATATGGGGAAAGGGAGATTGGGGTTTATTGTACCTTTTTCGATATATAATTGGAAATTTTCATTACCTTTTTTTGAAGCTTAGATAAAACAGAAATAAGTCAATTCATGCTATTAATAAGGAAAGATTGCCATGATAAATTAAGGGTGAAAAATAAAGAGGTGCAAATTAAAAAAAATAAAGGAAGATGGAATTAGTGTTTTTGTGTGGCCAACAAGAGAAGCTGCTCAAAGCATATCCCTGATTCTGAATTGTGGCAAGTGGCTTGAAGTCCAGGCATCCAGCAGATGGTGCTCTGTGCCCATTTTATGTGGAGAAGGAATGAGCCCAGGCATTCTGCTTCCTGGGAGTTCTACAGTGTCAAAGTCAACACATCCCATTTTCATCATTAGCATCTGCCTTTAGAAACGGACCAACTGTGCTTTTAGATTTAGACTCTGTCTTCTTCAGTTGTGGTTGGGCCTAATCCTGTAACAGGAGTCACATGGAATTGGGCATGAGTGTGATACAGCAGAAAGAAAGTTCTGTACCTGGGGGACTTTGGCAGGTTGTTTCAGACCTTAGAGCCTGGAGTTCCTGGTCTGTAGACTAAGGCTATTGGTTCAGATGACCATCAAGATCTAGTCCTTTGCTCATATCCTGTGATTCTCTGGTTCTACTTCCAATTTTCACCTTTTCCCTGGGGAGGTGACATAAAAGGAACCACAGAAATGTCTTTAATAAAGCTTAGATAGAGAGAGGATAGTGAACCAGATGACTTGATAACACAGAGAGGGAACAATTGAGATAGAGAGAGGAAGGGAAAGCAACAATGAAAGGGAGAAGGCAGTGCAAGTCCAGCCATTGGCTTTGAACTTTAAGCAGATGCAGAGCTCACTGTGGCCTTATTTATTTAGTGAGTGGTAGAGAAGAGGCTCAATGCCATTTCTGTCTCTAAGGCCCATGGCCTTTTGCTACAGCACAAAGCCCCCATCTCCAGGTCATGCAGGTTTGCAAAGAGAACTAAGGCAGTGGGGACAGTGGGCCAGCACAGCTGTTGCTTCTGGCTGCCAACCGCTCTACTTCCACCTGGAGCCCCAGTAGTCCAGTTTCAACCATCTCCTCTGGGTCTGCTTTCTACTATCAACCCCTCATCCAGCATCTAGGCCCCTCTCATCCACAGAATAGCTCAGGTTTAATTCTCAACTATGTCTGTTGAATTTTGCTCCTCCTCTGACTGTTTCTTCTTCTTTCATTTGTACCATTGTTGATATGCAATGCCCTAACAGGTAAACTGCTGTATACCTGTTAAGGGATGGGAGGTTTAAAACTAAGTGGAAGGATTCTTGTGAGGTGTCAGTAGAGTGTCATGATGCCTGTGTGCTCATATATGGTGGTAATTGGCATCTAAGAGCAAGCGAGATGGCATCCTGAAAAGTTTGAAAACTTGTCTGCACATGTTTCGCTGATCAGATCTGATTTCACTTTCTCAACTTTTATGTTTATCATCTGAAAAAAACCCTTAGTAATTATTTTAAAAGATTGTTTATTACCTTTTCATATTTATGTCTTCTGCCATCAGCTACTCTGTGTGCACCTGTGGATAGAAACTCTATCTTGTTTATATCTATGTGTGATTTAGCACAGTCTTTGCACACTGCAATGCATTTCACTTGCAGCTTGTTTCAAAAAACAAGCATACTTGGACTTATTTGCCTCTAAGTGTATTTTAACATGCATATCCACTCAGGAGCATCACTTTATTTATTTTTAATTTTTAAAAAACTTATCTTTATTGTCGAAAGTATTACAGATATCCTCCTTCCCCACACATTGCCCCCCCCCACTCCCACCTCCCCCAAGGCCTTCACTATACTATTGCCTGTGTCCACAGGTTATGCATAGCATATAAGTTCATTGGTTAATCTCTTCCAGCCCTCCTTCTCCCACCTTCACTCTGAGATTTGTCAGTCTGTTCCGTGCTTCCATGTCTCTGGATCTATTTTGTTCATCAGTTATTTTGTTTATTAGATTCCACATATAAGTAAGTTCATGTGATACTTGTCTTCCTCTGACTGGCTTATTTCGCTTAGCATAATACTCTCCAGGTCTCTCCATGCTATCTCAAAGGGTAAGAGATCCTCCTTTTTTACAGTCACATAGTATTCCATTGTGTAAATATTCCACAGTTTTTTTATCCATTCATCTACTGATGGGAAATTGGGCTGTTTCCAGATCTTAGCTATTGTAAATAGCATGGCTATGAACATAAGAGTGCATATATTCTTTCTGATTGGTGTTTCAGGTCAAAGTCACCAATCATCAGAGAAATGCAAATTAGAACAACAATGAGGTATCATCTCACACCTATCAGAATGGCTATCAACAACAAAGACAAGTGCTGGCGAGGATTCAGAGAAAAGGGAATGCTAGTACACTGCTGGTGGGAATGCAGACTTGTGCAGTCACTATAGAAAACAGTGGGGTTTCCTCAAAAAATTAAAAATGGAACTGCCATTTGACCCACTGTGAGAGTCACTTTAAATTCCTCATTACTCCAGCACTGATCTCAGTTTGACTATTCAAGTCCTTGACTCTTTCTTTTCCTAATTTTTACTGTTTGCCTTTGAAACATTTTGCAGCTTTCCTTAATTTTCTTCAGATGATGCAATTGGAAATTAAAGGAGATGAAACCAATTCATTTCTATTTTGCTGCAGGTACCTGGTGGAGCTTGTAGGGTTGAAGTGGAGGGAAGGTTGGAAAAAGAGATGGCAGCTGGTGAAAATAATTTGGTGAATGATTTGGGTTTGTTATTTATGTTCTTTTCCATGATGGCTGAATAAGTAAGGATTTTAAAAAGTGGAGCTAGCATTTTATGATTCTGTTATCTCACATTATACATCAGGGAATATCTAAATGAATGCAAAAGGTGTCACATTTTGGTTGTCATTCTTTTTAAAACATATATTTTTATTGATTTCAGAGAGGAAGGGAGAGGGAGAGAGAGATAGAAACATCAATGAAGAGAGAGAATTATTGATTGCCTGCCTCCTGCACACACCCTACTGGGGATTGAGCCCCAACCTGGGCATGTGTCCTGACCAGAAATTGAACTGTGACCTCCTGGTTCATAGGTCATCACTCAACCATTGAGCCATGCCAGCCAGGCTGGTTGTCATTATTGAAAGAAGAGGCCAACCTCTGGGTCATATCCTAGAATGAGAACTTGCCTCACCGAGCACCCTGAATCTTAGAGGGTGGACAGGGTGATCTGCACTATTGAGAATGGGTAAGCAGTGGGTTGAAAAGGAGGCAGTGGGCTGTAGGTAGTCCGCGTGGTATTAGATTATGGCTTCTATACTTAGAATCTGCAGCAAGTCATCTTGAAAAGGTTCCCACTCAGTAGCAGTCAGAGGCCCGGAAAGGCACCTCGTGGTGGAGTTGTGGACAGTGGCCGTTGCAGCCAGGGTGCCAGAACACAGGATGTTGGGCAATGAGTGTCTGTCTTGTTTCTCTTTCATTCAACAAACATTTTCACAATTATGAAATCCAGAAATCAGTCCTCTAGCACATTGTGAAAAGGATGTCTCATACCCATTCCTGAGGCAGCTCTTTAAACTAGAAAACACTACCTACTCAAGCCTGTGTCCGAGCTACTTTACTGGTGTTTCTGGAGTCACAGAACAGCGTGTCAGAGTACATGTGTCAGAGCACACAGTGTGTCAGAACACATGTGACAGAGTATATGTCAGAGCAAATATGTCAGAATACACGTGCCAGAGCACATGTGTTAGAGCACACAGCATGTCAGAGCATATGTGTCAGAGCACATGTGTCAGAGCATGTGTCAGAATACCCATGTCAGAGCACATGTGTCAGAGCACACAGTGTGTCAGAACACATATGTCAGAGTACATGTGTCAGCACATGTATCAGAGCACACATGTCAAGCATATGTGTCAAGCACACATGTTAGAGTACACAGTGTGACAGAGCACATGTCAGAGCACACATGTTAGAGCACATGTCAGAGCACACATGTCAGAGCACATGGCTGCAGAGAAGTTAAGTTTAAAAGTGAACACTACATACACTGTCTTTTGCTCACTTATTTTCCCGTGGTAGCTTTTCTCCACAGACCTTATGTGCTACTGTGTTGTCCTTCCCTCATCTCTCTATGTACTCTGGACTCCCCTTTCCATTTCTAGGTTGTGACCTGGAACTCCTAAATGCTTTTTATTATGCATTCTTCCTGTTTCCAACTTTCCAGAAGCTCAACTTTCTGGAAGCAAATTGTGCAGTGAAGTGCTGTGTTAAATAAAACCCTATCTCCCCCACAGAAAAAGGCAAGGAGGCAGCAGTTGTTGCAGTTAGTTGAGTGTGGGTATGCGCACACACATGTTCCCACTCTGCTATACTTGTTATGTATGAAACCCTGTGATAGATATTTTAGGGTATAATTTTCTAAACTTTTTTGAAAGATATGTACAAACTACAACAAGGAACATGTTTTACTTCTACACACACATATTTTATACAAAATAATATTTTAATTAAAAGAGCTATGTCCTACTATTTCATATTCTTTTTTATTGATAAAAATGTTAGTTCTGACTCTTTTTAAAAATATATATATATATTTTATTGATTTTTTTACAGAGAGGAAGGGAGAGGGATAGAGAGTTAGAAACATCGACGAGAGAGAAACATCGATCAGCTGCCTCCTGCACACTCCCTACTGGGAATGTGCCCGCAACCAAGGTACATGCCCTTGACCGGAATCGAACCTGGGACCCTTGAGTCCGCAGGCCGACGCTCTATCCACTGAGCCAGACCAGTTAGGGCAACTAGTTCTGACTCTTGAACTGGATTTTGTAACCCCTCAGCAGTTATTATCTGAAGTTTGAAATATTCTAAGATCTGTGAAACTGGATATCTGTTCTCAAGAATCTCCACAACATCATCTTCCAAGCTTGAATGTGGTGTGAATAAAATTCCATATCCTGCTTCTAAAAACAAACCCTGAAAAGCTGGCACAGTCCTAACCTTAAGTCACTCTACCGGTACTGTCCTTACAAATCATAACCTTAACCAGTGTTTGGAAACGTCAATGGGTGCTTTTATTCTGGGATTTCTCAAAATAGTGTTTTAAGAAATGTGTGTTTTAGTATAACATGGCAAAAAATTTGGAAAGTAGAGGCAACAGAAATATAGCCTGTAGCTAACTCTCATCATGTATTTTGTTGACATTTTGTGACATTTCACTGCAGCCTTTATTGTTATACATGTCAAAATTAACATCTTATTGTGGGCTTTTTAAAAAAACCTGTTATTTTTCCTCACATCTCAAGCAAAAATAAGACACCCCTCTCCCACACACACTCACAGATTGAGGGAGAAACATTTCACTGCTTGACTTTAATATTAAATCTTACTTTTCTCACATTTTTTATGTTTTCACACCTCCATTCTGGCTAGTCTATTTTCTAGGCAATTCTCAGCAGCAGATAATGTGAAAGTGATAGCTGGATTGTAATGTGTGAAAAAGCTCTCGGCACAGATCTGAATATATTTGGGAGGGGTAAGAGTATCCTAGATTGCCAGAAATTTAAAGACGTGTTTTAAATAATAACTTTCAAATACCAGCCTTTGAGAGTATCTTCCATAACTATTACAATGGTTCAACTGTAAAATGGAAGAAAATATGAATGTTATTTCTGAGGATAATATAAGTGAGAATTAGGTGAGATTTCTAGACTCAATCTAAAAATTGTGACCTGGGTTGGAGTTGCTCTAGGATTATGCAATATTACAGTCATGTGTCTAGCATTTTTTTTCTAGTGAATAGAACCGTTTGCTAATGACCTACACTCCTGTTTTATAGATTATTTTCCACTTTTCATTTAGTCGATACATACGCCCTTTATACTTTAGGATGTTAGTCTTGTTGATCTTTTATGCCAGATATGGAAGAGGGATTTTATTTCTGGGGAGTGATGCTTACTGCTTGAAGCTCTTGAGGGAAAAAATCAAAGGGGATCCTGATCTGAAGACACATACTTATAGGTTAAGGTTGAATAATGTAGTTGTAAGCTACAATAACAGAGACAATAAATTTGGAAATATAAAATGATTATCCAGTTTTAGTCTAAGCCATGAAGCTTACCTTCTGTGGCAGGAGAGGATGGTACAATACACAAGAAAGAAAGATACTGGTTGATTTAGAGTATGAGATGGGGGTGGTGGGGAGAGAAAGAGAGAGGGAGAGAGAGGGAGAGAGAGATAGAGAAGACAGAAAGAGAATATATACTTAGCCTTCTTTATTTTGATCCCGCTCTTTAACATATCAGGAGAGAGCGAGGCTTGGTGAACTTGAGCATAGAGTTTTAGAACAGTGGCATGAGAGTAAATAGGAAGAGAGAGTGGGAAAGGCTACCCCTCTTGGACCAGGGGGTGGTGAGAAAGAAGACGATAGAAGGAAATAAGAGAAAGGAGACAGCTCTCTGCTCCAGGCTTTCAGCTAGAACATAGAAGATATTTTTAAATATTTGAGGGAATACCAAAGTTAGAGGTGATATGCTTGCCTTCTTATTTGGGACTCCAAGAAGGGCACCCACTGTCTATTTGTGGCAGCCCAATAGAACAGTGTGGTCAGATAGCAAGTCTAGTTTGGCTCTCACATCTCCCTCAATTCCCATGCGGCACAGACATTGAGTTGAGTCAGAAAGCCTGCCTTGAGCAAGCCCACACCCTTGTAGGGTCAAGGTGACCATACAGTAGAAGCCTAGGTGACCATATGGAGGATGTATTATAGACTTAGAATGAGCTATAGCCATTAGAGAAAGAAGCTGAGTGTTTTAAATTGTAGCATAGTAATAGAAAATCTGAGGTGTGGTCAGGTCAACAGGTCAGGAGATGAGGGCCACTGAAAAGATAGTTTGTTACTCACAGTTCCCATGAGGAGGAGGTATGCCATGCTATTGGGGACCACCCAGGAAAGCAACGGGGCTGTTGGAGAGGGGGAAAGGGGAGAGAAGAACTGGGCAGGAACCTTTGTTGTGGTTTTTGTGAGAAGGAATGGGGTAAACAGACTTAGGATTTGCTAGTTTGAGTAATTTCAGCAGGCTCTGGGGCAGGGGGGCTGTTTCTGGTCCTAGCCGTGGGGTGAATAGGGCAGGTGTTTAGTGGCCCAAGTGTGAGAGCCCAGGAAAGGAGGTGGTTGGGGGTGTAGACTTTGCGTTGGCTTGTTTTTATTTGAACAGTTCCCATTTCTACTCCTATGAAATTGATTCATAATCACTATGGATACAAAGTCAATCTTCATTTTAGATATATTTTTATTAAAACAAAGCTTTAATTCTTCAAAATGCCTCCAAGGCTCAGAAGGAAAACCTATGCTTGCCCATGGACACAGTTGCAACTCAGAATCCCTAAGATCTCAGAACTATGGTGCCACCCCCATATATAATTCAAAACAAAATTATATTGTTTACCATGATGCAAGATTTCTGTATATAGTGGAATTAAAATAACTTTTTTCCTACAATTTTCTGCGAGTAAAACTTTAGGTAAAATTTATGAAAATGGAGATTTAAAAATTCATTTTATTTGTGGCCCTTTTTGGTCCCTATCCTCAGTAGGGCATACTTTAATGGAGGCCAGGGACTGTGCCTTAATGTTTTGAATGCCCCACAATGCCTATTAACAATATTTATTGACTGAATCTATATACACAGCACCAGTGATTCGGAATAATTTGCTTTTGAGTTTAAAGGAAAACTTCATCTTTCAACAAACACCAAAGGGCCTTCCAGTAAGTTTTTTGCATCTTTACTGTTTCATTGTTTTGTAGTGCTAATATTCTAGAGATGAGGCCATCATCTTAATTATACAACTGTGATTCATCTTTCACCACAGAATAATTTCTTTTAGGAAATGAGAGATGGCTGTGTTGTCAGGGATAAGGGAGAAAATGGGATTGGGGGCAGGTCAGAGGAGAATATATTCATCAAGATAAGTAAACATCAAATTGTACGGGCTCTCAAAACATGCTTTTTGAAATGGTCCTTTCTGGTATTGTTCCTCTATTTGTTTTCACCTTCTGTATTTTAACTTACTGAAAGTTTTGTTAGCCCAAACTTGCTTTCACCAACAGGGAAAACATTGCCTTTTGGATGAAGAAAATTTATTACCAAATGTGCCCTTTGAATTTTACACATGCTCAGCATTAAAACTGATTGTTGATTCCGGTCAATGGGACGCAGGCTAATTTATTCATACCTTGCTTGGTCCTTGAGCTCTCTTTTCCTTCTTCAGTGCTCTCGGATACTACATGTTCAGGTATTTAGATACAATATGAGAAAGAAAACCTGACCTGCTTTAGACTGTGATGAGAGTAAGAAGTATACTTTCTAGAGGATTCATTAGTTATTGCAGCAAGGCCTACCCTTTCTGATTAATATAGGCTCAATTTCGAAAGAAAATAATCACCTAATTCTGTGCTTGAATATACCTGATTTTCAGCATTTGACAGAAAGAATGTGGAGGTATGGGTTAGGGATATTCTCTTGGTTGCAAAGGTGCCAAAGGATTTTAGGGTTGTGCAATCACTCAGTATAAAGACTTGCATCACCTCTCCTACTCAGTCTCATGCCTCACCATACCATCCCCAATACCTGGCCTTTCCCGTATCCTGTGGGTTTGCTTAACCTTGTCATATATCTCTATAAGCACTGAGGTTTCAATCTTTTCTGCTCTTCTAAGTCAGTTACCACTTTTATATGTTTTCCATTTTTAATTTCCATCCATATTGCTCACTGGCTGTTGTCTTCTCTTTAGTTCTCTTTGCCCTTGTGGATTTATACCCCCCCTCCCTTTTACTGATTAGTGAGAGTGCAGAAGAGTGAGACTGTAGAAATACGAGTTTAATAAACTATATTTATCTTGAAGTTTGCTTTTATTTTCAATACTTTAGGTTACTGTTTTTGGTTTCAGGTGGGATTTCTTGCTCCGGATGTCATTTCTGGTGATCTTCTTTGTGGCTTCTTAAGGACACATCTATTATTGACCCAGGTCTTTCCCTGACGGTACATCCCTCTTAACAATCAGATGTGCTTGAGTGGAAGGCCACCCTGCTGAGGGTGATGGCTTAGAATCATTCAACAGCTTGCTGTTGGTGCAGCACTTGAGTCCCTCCCCCCCTCGCCCCTTCTTGGCCCATGTCCTAGTGAACCCGAGCACATGGTACTTTTCCAAAACTTCTGTGTGCA
Organism: Myotis lucifugus; assembly: GCF_000147115.1. Classification (NCBI taxonomy): domain Eukaryota; kingdom Metazoa; phylum Chordata; class Mammalia; order Chiroptera; family Vespertilionidae; genus Myotis; species Myotis lucifugus. Next base: position 34,088 of record NW_005871288.1, read on the forward strand.
GAAGATTCCCCCTGCCCAGCATGTCTGCCCCATTTCATTTACCTGGTGAGTGTGTACTCTGCTATCAAGACCAAGTGGTCCCACTTCTTTTCAGTCTTTGCTGATGACGTTTTTGCTCTCATTCTTAGGTAGAAGCAAATCACCTTGCATTTATCTCTAACTTATAGCATCGACTGATCAAGCAATTAATTGATTAATTTTTGCTGGTCTTTTTTGACTTTGAGGGTGGCAACTTATTTATGTTTGGATGTTAGTGCTTATAACTGTCCTTGCCACAGAGTCAGCAGTTGAGACATATTTGTTGAAAGTACTGGGACTGCGTTTTCTCCATTTTGTTGTTGTTGCTACTTTTGGGTAGAGGAAAGTCTGAAACATCCAGAACCTAGGGTTCTTTGCACTTCTTTTGAGGAGTTCTGGGAAAGAAGAAATTATGGCTGTCATTAGAAGCCATTTACTTGCTACCAACAACTTTTCCCTGAGTAAGTTGCAATGTTTCCTCTCATGCTACAGTTTAAAACACTTTCCTCTGAAAGAGGGCTAGATGTATATCTCAACCCCACATGTTCCTCTTGGAACACCTTTTCTTTTCTTTCTCTGCTTCTTCTTTTTCTCCTCTTCCTCCTCCTGGTCCTCATTCTTTTGTTATTCTTTTCTGAACGGATAAAATAGCATGTTAAAGTGACGGGGGTAGGGGGGAGCACAGCCTGTTCTTACAGCTGTTTGGCTGGAGAAAGGGTTGTCTGGCACTGAGGTCAGTCCTCCAAGCTTTGTGCAGTAAGGGGTTACTCAGTCTCTCCGCTAATGTAGAGAATAGCACTTTTCCCCCTCAGAGTAAATACTCCAAATGAGTGTAGAGGGGACATTGCCTCAGCAGGATGCTAAGGGCTTCAGCATGCCCGCTATGCCATCTTCTTTGCTGTCAGAGAACAGTGTCTGAAAGTTCCAGCCAGGGGACCTAATATTGTAGAGCTAACACTCAGTTTGCCCTAGCCCTGAGTCATGTTGAAATCAGGCTCCTGTGCCTATCCAGCTGTCTTCCGTGTTTTCCAAAGGCTCATACAGTCTGTCAGAGAATACTTTAGGACAGTGATGGCGAACCTATGACACGCGAACTCATTTTTTTGGTTGATTTTTCTTTGTTAAATGGCATTTAAATATATAAAATAAATATCAAAAATATAAGCCTTTGTTTTACTATGGTTGGAAATATCAAAAAATTTCTATATGTGACACGGCACCAGAGTTAAGTTAGGGTTTTTCAAAATGCTGACACGCCGAGCCAAAAGTTTCGCCATCACTGCTTTAGGAGGACCACTCTGTAAAAACAAATAACAAAAAAAACAAAACCCTCAAACAAAACCCTCGAACAAAACAAAACAAAACAACAAAAACCAAAACCTCCTTGAATGCTGAGTGTATTGTAAGAAGAGGAGATTCTAATTTATCTTTTCTGTTTATTCTTAAGAAATTAAAATTTTTTGCCAAAGGGGAAACATGAATATATAGCCACTAACTAAAGCAGAAGTCACAAACTCAGGTGCTTTCCAATGACAGATGTATGACTTAAAGGGGTGAGGTCCCAGGAATAATACTAGCAAAAGGTGGGCTCTGAGGGATCTGGTGAGTTTATGTTTCAGCTAAAACACTCAAATTCAAACTTTTGAAAAACATCTTGTGGGCTTTGACCCATGGTGTGGGATTTGGAATTTCTGAACTAAGATGATGTTATCAAATTGGGCATATGATAATAAATATTACTGGGTCTGATTAAAAGAAAGATTGCCAGAATCTTCAGGAAAAGGCCCTTGGAATTTGTCTATCATCTATCTATCTATCTATCTATCTATCTATCTATCTATCTATCATCTATTATTTACCTGCTTCCCAGATGATACTCACAATTGGGAAATCTTGGGACATTCTGAAATACAATGTGTAGCCTAGTTTTCTATAACCAAATGCAGGTCTTCCAGACTGGGGAAGAGTGGTGGCTGAAGGATGGGTCACTTTGGATGCATGTTAAGGACATCCTGAGTAGAGATGTGTGGTTGCTGTGAATGGTTTGAAAGGCAGTCAGGAGAGTGATTAGGGCTATGGTTAGATCTGCATTGAGCCAGTGGGTATCCTAACATTTCCACAGTCACAGGGACTGATTTGAAAGGTTTGGAGCCAGATGCATGGAACTGTCTTTAAAATGTATTTTGTCCCTACAGGAAACTTATGCTTGGGGAAGGGAAATGGAGGCTCCCACTGATAGACCAACTGCTTTTTGAATGCTATAGCTGTCATAAGATCTATTTGCCATTTTATTCTAGATCTAAAGATTTCAGAAACTATGTAATTTTAATTTTTCATTTATAAAGGTCACTGGCAATAGATCACTTGTTCTGCCAACTTGCGAAGGCAAAATAAAATTACATCATAAAAAAGTCGATGGTTTTCTCTGTGCCATACTGAAATGTCATGTAGGTGCCAAGATGAAGATTAAAAATGCCCCATTACAGCTTGGCATATTAAAGATAGAACAATTGTCAGCTATAGTCGCATGTTGCTTTGCTGCAGAAAAATAAAGTAAGCTCATTATAAATGGAAGAAAGAATCAAAGAAATATGGTATGGTAAATAAAAATACTGAAGAAAATCCTCCTTTTCTAGATTTCAATATATCCTATATAATAAAAGGCTAATATGCAAATTGTCCCCTTGGGAGTTTGACTGACTGGGTGTTCAACTGCTCACTATGATGTGCATTGACCATCAGGGGCTGGTGCGGAATGAAGGAAGGCCCCAGCTGGAAGCCGGCAACTGGGGGAAGGAAGGCCCTGATTGCTGGCCAGGCCTAGGGACCCTACTCATGCACAAATTTCATGCACTGGGCCTCTAGTAGTACATAAATACAGATATTGGCTGATTAAGCTTGAAAATCTTAATGTTGATAACAATATAAATATTGGATAGTGGGAATAAGGAGAATTAGAGAGATTCAAGCTTTGGTTTATTATTATTTTTTAAAATATATATTTTTATTGATTTCAGAGAGGAAGGGAGAGAGAGAGAGCTAGAAACCTAAATGATGAGAGAGAATCATTGATCGGCTGCCTGCTGCATGCCCCACACTGGAATTGAGCCCTCAATCTGGGCACGTGCCCTGACTGGGAATCGAACCCTGACCTTCTGGTTTATAGGTCGATGCTCAATCACCCAGGCACACTGGCTGGGCTGGTTTATTATTAATGACTAATTGATAATGTTATTCATAACAATATTACTTATGTTTTTGTTCATTATAAGAACTAGTTTTATTGAGTATGAAGTATATATCAGCTATTGTTCTAGTCACTTAGGTATTTCTCTTTTTTTCTCATAGCATGGTCAGTGTAGGTATTATTACCTTCATTTCTGGGGAGAGATAAGCCTCAGAAGAGTAGAGTTAGGGTTTGAAATAGTCAGCCTGACCGCAAAGCTCATATTTTTTGCCAACTGACTGCCAAAATCAAGATCAATTTATTAATTGCCTACTGTGAGCAGGGGAACTATGTCAGGTGTCAAAGTATAAAATAAGCTTCTGGGAATATGAGTATGAGTGGTGACAAATAACAACCCAAAGTAGCATCCAAAAGCTAGGAAAGCAGGAAAGACAGTACATCGAGGGAAGGACCCAGCTTGGGGGAAAGGCAAGATTTGAACAAGTGAGACAAGAGGTGTGAGTGGGGCAGCGACATCGTTTTTGAGAATTAACCTGACTTCAGTGGGAGAATAGATTGTTCCTTTTGAATCAGGTGAGTGGGAGATGCCTTAGGCAGTACATCCCTACAGCCTACTTCCTATGTCCATGTCATGGGCTGATGATGACCTGAAAATGTGAAAATAGACAAAGAGACATTGTGGTAACATAAAATTATAAGCCTTGTATACTTTACTTGTATACTTTGTCTAGGAAATATTTAGAGAAGAAACTGCTATCCTTAATTAATGGCTGTAAGTGAAGAACCTTTTAACAAAAGGAGTCTGTGGAGATATTTGCTTTGAAGGGCAAGCAGGCTGCTAGCCATCACTTATTGTTAGAGAAGAACAATATTAGTGAGTTTTTGCATACCTGCCACTAAAAAGTTTAATCAATGCTTATTTGTATCCCATCAGGATAAAGTTATCTTTTTCTCCAAGGCTCTTTACTAATCAGAGGAAATCACTTTCCTGTAACAACAAAAGATTTTTTAAACTGTTGATATGTAACTTTTAGACTATAATGTGTCATAAGCAACTACATTTATCAGAACATTGTTATATAAAACTAGAGGCCCGGTGCACGGATTTGTGCACTGGTGGGGTCCCTCACCCTGGCTTGTACCCTCTTGCAATCTGGGACCTGCTGGCTTGTGGGGATCAGGCCAAAACCGGCAGTCCAACATCCTCAGAGGGATGTAGTAGTGCCTGAAGTGGCAGGCAGCTGGGGAGGAGCCCGAGCCTGGACTAGGCCCCACTGCACCTGCTGCCGCTCAGTAGTGCTGCCATGGAGGCAGGAGAGGCTCGCACTGTTGCAGCTGCACTTGCCAGCTGTGAGCCCGGCGCCTGGTGCCCTTCGGTCAACTGAGTGGTGCTCCCACTGTGGGAGCACACTGACCACCAGGGGAGCGTCTTCCCCCGGTGGTCAGTGTGCATTATAGCGACTGGTTGACCGGTTGTTTGGTTGTTCGTTTTTTCGGTCACTTAGGCTTTTATATATATAGATTGTGTTCACCTAGGGTTGTAAACTATATTTGTTTTAACCATCAACTTTGGTATTTATTCATTTACTGTAGCATTAATTGCTTTGATAAACACCCTGGATAAATGTTCTGTGAAAATTTTCTTAAAGTGGGCAGATGGCTCCAAGTTTATTTTTTCCTTGAAAATGAACTTAAAAGTACAATACACAGTCTTACAGGCTGACTTTCAACCATGACTCAGAATTAGCTGTCAGGGCCAAATGGATTCCAAAGCCCTGGGAAGGGTAAAGGAATAAGGTGTGTGTTTGATTGAGCAGGACATGCTCTGGGTGAGTTTCCTGCATGTGGTGACCCATTCCCAAGATCCCCATCCACATGCCTGAGGCAGAATAAATGGATTCAGGACTTTTGGGTTCTTGTTCTGACTGCCCAACTGCCAATGTGGATAAATAGTTGGATAAGTTGGATAAAACTTTGGATAAATCTTTTAATGTCTTGAAAATATTTCTAAGACTCAAGGAAGTTCTAAGATGCCACAATTCTTTGACTCTTTCATTTTCTTGGGACAGGTAGAATATATTTGCAGGGTGGTGGTTTGGGATTTGTGAGCAGCCCACTGCCATGAAAATGAGTGGAACTGGCGCTTACAGAGACTGAGACTATAATTCTGTCACCAGATTCTAACTGATTGCTTCCAAATATATCTGACAGTTCAAAGAAAGGCAGTACAATTGGTTCTCAAGACTCTTAGCATAATCTCTGACTTCTCAGGCAGCAATACTGTCAGTTGCTAGTTATTTTAAATCAAGGTGAGCAAAAATATGCCTTTGGAAAATGCAGTGTTATCATTTTATTAAAATTAGAATGAAATAATTTTTGGGTATTATATTTACCAAATTAATCATTTCATGGTCAACTCCAAACACATTTAGACTTGATTTCAATAGTTTCAGGGTCCACATGTGTCTCAGAGATCATTTAATACCGTATTTCATTGAATGTTCACTTACACGGTCTGCTTTTGCCACACTTCCAAGTTAGCGTTCTAAATTGATTCAGAAGAATCAATCTTCAAACACTTTTGCCTCCTTCTGCCATCTGGTCCCTTTGTAGGTTCTTTAGAAGATATTATGCTGGTAAAAATAAAGGTTTTACTTTGTTAAGTGGTTATCCTATCATCAAAAGATCAAAACAGACTCTAGTCAATTTTCAGACCAACTAATTGAATCTCCTTGGGTAATAGGATAGCAATTTGATATCGATTTGAGAGTTATAAAACTAAAGGGAATAATTTGTTTGGTTAAAGTTTCTTTATTTGTAAAAATGATTGTTTCTTAGTCTAGTATTTAAGAGTTAGGCTATGTAATCATGATGACGTTTGTAGATGTGAGATGTGCTTGTAAAGATGAAGTTTTGCTTGCTGGGAAAGAATACTTTCAAACCATCATGAGTAGAATGCTGAGTATTACATATTCAGCATGGGCATTTTTTCTTCTCTTTTCTCTTTCTTTAGTCAGAATTATTATGCTATGTCTTGTTGAAAAGATATTCAAAATCTTTTTTTTTAAATTTTGTTTTATTACTTAAAGTATTATAAAGAGTATTATATATGTCTCCTTTTTTTCCCCTTCTTGACATTCCCCCGGCTTCCCCTATCCCCCAGTGTCTTGTGTCCATTGGTTATGCTTATATGCATGCATACAAGTCCTTCGGTTGATCTCTTACACCTCCCTCCTGCCCCCAACCCTCCCTCAAGATCTTAATTGTGTTCAATTGGCCCATTTGAAGTGACTTAAGATATTTTTCTTCTAGTGGGAGTCCTCTCACATGCCCTATGTCTAATCTTTTCTTGGGATTTCTTTCTTCATATAATTAAAAGCATATCTTACTGGTTTATGAAATAGTTTTTGTTATTCATCCGTTACAACTCTCCAGGAGACAAGGAACTTCAACACATCTTTGGAGACCAACATACCCTTGAAGTCCACATAACTGACTGGGCAGCCCTGTCTACTGGTCCCCTCTGCCTCTAGTAACCTTTCAATGGAAATCTCTCCTTCTTGGATTTTTCTTTTTTCTGTTTTATCCCATATATCAGTCCTGATAAACTGGGGTGCTCACACTGTGGTAGAACTGGGCCTAATATATTGGCATCAGAAACAAATGTTATGAAATTGATTTCTTGATTTGTTATTTTTTGGAGGTGGCTGAGAGGTGACTCATTGTAGAACAAAGGAATCAACCATTTAAACTGGCTTGATAAATTAAGCCAAATAACTACTTATCTATTTCCCTTTTCACTAAATTAACCAGATATTTCACAGAACTGAGTAATTAAGTAAAAATGGCACTTTAGCACATAATTTTATTCTACCCTTATTTGTTCCTTGAAAATTATTTTTAATGCACCCAGCAGGTAACTGAAAATGGGTTTGTAAATAATTTGCTTCGTATGACAAGATAACCACTAGAGCTTAACCTTTTCCCAAAGATTTTTCTAAAACATGGGGACTGCCTTGAAATGTAGGTTATTAGCACCTATATATTTTTTATAACCTTCACTGACCTATGACTTCTTATCAACTCTTCCAAGTTCCTAGATAAGCACTTCAGTCACCCAGTAGAATTGTAGAGCCAGGAAAAAAAAGACATAATGTTTGTGTCCCCCTACTTTTGATTGCCTCTACACTTCTACTGGTTGATTGCAGTGACTATCTTGGAATACCTGGATCTCTTCTGCATCACTTTGATGAAAGGGGAATAGCACTATCATTATAAAAAATAGGAGCTATCACTTTCTCATGACTTCCAATTAATAGGCTCTTTCTTTTGTGCAGTTAGTGGAATTGACTGTAGCCTTGAAGGTCCATTACAATTAGGGAAATAATAGAAAAATTCTGGGTGTGTTTAATTGTTCTCTTGCATACCACCATATAGTCAAATGATCATAACACTGTTTCCTCAACTAAGTCTCTTAGAAATGGTTAGAGTCTCTACATAATCTGAGGAAAAATTCCAACTGCATTTGTACACAAGATTGAGCTTACTATATGTGATGAGTCTCACAGTTTATTCCATAAAATTTATAAATTACCATGGGTCTCCACAATCAAATGCAAGTCAGTGATACATCAAGACACAGTGTAACATAAAAAAAGAAGATAGGCAAGAAGTAGGGTACAGGTCTTGACAGAAATTTCTAGGGATGGACAGGCATGGTTGAGGGTAGGAAGTGGGGTTGGCTAACATCAGAGGCTCCTTCAATGACGTCTAGGATGATGATCCAGGAGCTTGGATTCCAAGCTATGGTTTAGGCATGCCTTATGTCCAAGCCAAAGAGGCAAGAGAAGCATGACAATGGAGACTGTATGTACATTCCCTGGTGTTATCTGTGAGAGTTTTACATGAATAATTCACACTGCAGAGAGTCCATTTCCCGATAACTGAGACGTGGCTGTTGAGAGAAGAAAGGTATGAGGGCATGCTATGTACATTTTATGTTTTCTGAGTCTGTGCTTTGACCAGATTTAAATTGTTACAGAAATAAATTACCTATGACATTTCATTCTTAGTCACAACTTTGAACTCTTATCCTGCGTTCCTGGAAAAATTTTTGGTTTGGCAAATAGAAATTGGCAGCTACTTTCTGTAAAAATCCATTCCATTGAGGTAAACTTGACAGCACCATTTAATATTAGTCCAATTCTTTCACATAGGAGAATTGTGAAGATTAATGAAGTCATTTAAAAATGTTTCTTTGACAACATATGGTAGAAAAGAACTTTAAGGAAAAATGTTATCATGTCTGGATTTTGGTAATAGGGACATAATCTTTTGTTAAACAAATGGAAATCTGTCTATCTCAACCAGTCTATCTCTTTTCTATTCAATCTAACCTATAAAAGAATGTCTTTCAAAAATATTTGATTTTTGCCTAGAAATGCATTTTATATCACACACTAGTGCATGCATGTGTACACACACCACACACATGTATACACAACTTTTCTGTGTTCTATTAAGGAAAAAAAAAAGAAGCAAGACCGATGGTTGAGGGCCATTAATCTGGTTTCATGGCTCTTTGGTTGTAACTTGTGGCTTGAAAAATACATATCCTAAATAAACTGATAAGCAATAAAAATGTATATGACAAAATATTTTATAAAAATAAAAGTAGAAAAGTTTTTAATTAGAACAGAGTTCTTTTCTTTAGGGTCCTAGAAGTGGTGGTGAGAGTCTATAACATGTTGCTTCTGAGTTCAGCCTAATTGAGCACTGACTCCCCCAGGGAGTTTCTGATTGACTGTCCTCTCCTTTTGCTGTGAGGGATGTAAAAATTAACAGGCTGTTCCCATAGCTAGTCTATAAGCAATTTTTTGACAAACAATAAGGAGATTATTTAAAAAATAAGTATTTGAAGAAATTGAAGTTATTTCATATTTTTTTCCATCCGTATGCACATTTGTACTAGAAGAGAATGCATGCTCAGTTCTGCACCCTCTTCCATTGTTCTATAAGAATCTAGACAACAGTCCTTTTTCTCAGTTGTTATCCAGTGTTGGGAAACCCCGGAGAGCATTCGTACATTTGCCTGTGTAGGCATTGGGACAGTTTCCAAAGTCAGAATAGATAATACCTTTGCCCACTTGCTTAGCTTTGTCAACATGACTGTCCAGTTATGTGGAAATGATCATCTACACAGAAATCAACTGCTATCCTTGAGTTAGGTGGTTTAAACACCAGTATAGCTCATACTTAACTATGTTTTTTTGTATATCTTAAATGTTACTTTCATTTTTAAGGAGCATACTGTATTTAAAACCTCACAGCATTCCGTAAACCTTTCAGCAAGAATCTGTACAGAGCACTGACATGCTGTTTTGATTATATCTCAGATCATCCATTTAAGAAGGCAGAGAAGTTGTTTCAGCAGATTTCCTGCAGGCATGTCTGATTACTGGGGTTCCATTGTTTTAGTAAGATAAATGGAAAACTTAGGTCTTCATAAAATAAGGGCTGGAGGGAGAAATTTTGCAATGAATTGTCTTAAGAAACAAAGAGTTCCCATCCCTAGAAATGTTTAGTTATAGACTTGGTGATTGCTGCTGGAGACATTTTGGAAAGGATAGTAATGCATGATTGTAAGGCTTACAAACTTGTAAGGTCTTATCCAATTGGGACATTATATGAGTTTAGAGTATGTGGAAAGATGGATATATCAGGCTTGAGGGTCTATTGAATGACATACACATGGGCTGGCACCCATATAAGACTGGCACCAAATGTTCTGTTATTACTGGTGTAGGTTGGGTTCAACATGACCGCAACTTTGAAAAAGCTTGTGCTGAATTTAATCTTCAGCTTAAAAACTTGAGTCACTGTTCTTCAGCGTATACTTCCTTTTTGTGGGATATCAAACTCTGGATTTGAAATTTGATTGTTAAAATTTAAAGCCTGAAAAGTCCACATAGTGTCAGACATGAAATTCTTCAAAGAATTTCTAATGATTCTTAATCATTTTGAGATCACGATCCTTTCAGACACCACCCAGAAAAGTGCTCGTTGAACTTTATAGGCTCAGAGGAGTCACCTCAGCTTAACAATTTTTGTAAGGAAAAATGTATCCTCTCCAAAGTCTCGTATTCTCACTTCTTATGGATTGCCAGCACATACCAATTAGTCCTCCAGTTATTCTCATGAGATATTGGATCTCTTTGCACAAATTAAACACATTAACAGAAGTAATACCCTCTCCTAACCAACAATAACTGTGTATTATGTTTCCATTGAAAATCATTTCAGAATTGAAAAGGGGTTTATAAAGCATAAAAGCAATAGAAGAAATCACAAAGTAAAAAGGCCAGTGGATGGTTCATAAAAATGAAAAGCTGTTCATCAAAGAACACCAAAAACAAGATTTAAAGGAAAATGAGAACTTCGGGGGAAATAATTGCAATAAACATTTAGTATATAAATGGCTTTTAGAAATCAGCAAGAAAAACAACGAAAACCCATTACCAATGATGTTGACTCTTGGTTCTTGAGTTTGGCAAAGAAAGAATTCAGAACCAAGAACTTTACTGCAAGAGGAAGTTTATTTAGCATGCAAAGCAAAAGTATACTTGGAGAAAAGAATTGAGTGAGATGTTCAGAGAGCTGCCTTAGTCTTTTAGAAAGAAAGTCACAGAGGAAGAAGAAATGAGCCAGCTGGGCTGTGTGGACACAGGAAACAAGTTACAGAGCCAAAAGAAGGGCCCTTGGAGACAGGTTCAGGGGGTTAGCCTGGGATAAGCTTTTAATACATTGATTCATCAAAATGAGTGTATGGGTCAGGGTCATGGTCTCTACTGATTGGTTGGCACAAGGGTAGGGGGTCATTGGTTATTGCACCTGGTCCTGATGCCAGTCATGGCATCGCTTCATCTGGCTTTGCTGTTTTTCTGGGCCTGGAGCTGAAACACACCTGAGGCCTAGATGCCATCTTTAGTTTGACAAAACTCTTTCTCTGTGGTCAACAGACCCGAGGCTTTATTCCTAAGGTTATTTAATGCTAACTAGAAAGAACCTCATTGTCCTGAGAGCTTAATGCTTAAGGGAATGGTCATTCATGGGAGAAGAAGGCAGGTGAGTCAGGGTGCTGGATGAAGCTAGTTTAAATCAGCTGTCTGTTTCAGGCCCTTCTTTTGCCTCCACAACTTGTTTCCTGTGTCCATGTAGTCCAACTGTTACAGAAAAACCGGACCAGAACCAAACAGCGCTCTGAGAGTTTGGAGTTACACTTTATTCACCGCGGCGGGCCTAGGGAAATGAATCCAAATCTAAGCAAAGCTACAAGCAGAACTTCCCTTTTTATAGAAGAGCCAGCCCTTTGTGTGCTTGCTGGTGGTGGCCTTGAAAACTATACAGTTCTATCCAATTAAAAAATGCACCTGGCACGGCATTGGGTGTATCTAGTCTCTGGCCTACAAAGTCAGACAGCTAAGTTTATCGCCCCCATTATTCAAGCAGGCTAGAAAGCAAAGTTACTTTTTCAGAATAAGAGGCCGTCCAAAGAATAGCAGAGAATTCCAAACAGTAGTTTTACAGAATAGGGGTTTTCCTTCACACAACTAGCTCACTTTTTCTGCCTCTGTGACTTTCTTTCTAAAAGGCTAAGGCAGTTCTCTAAGCATCCAGCTCAATTCTTTTCCTTGAATGTACTTTCGCTTTACATGCTAAATAAACTTCCTCTTGTACTAGAGTTCTTGGTTCTGAATTCTTCCTTTGAAAATCAGCTGTCTCCACTTGCCAAGGAATTTTCCTAGCTTCTTACTATCCTTCCTCAAACCAATGTAATAAATGGCCAAAGTGTATGAAAATACTGTTCTTTCTACAGCCGTTATTGAGTGATTGCAATGCGGCAGACATGAAGCGTCTTGTAACAAGCATCCCTGTCATCAAGGAGCTTAATTCATAATCAGGGAAATACAAATAGCCAATTAACACCTGAAAAATACCTAATTTTACTTCATAATCAAAATTATTTTTCACAAAATCATTGAGAAACAACGTTGGCCATTCTTTTTAGTAGAGATGAAAAATAATACTGAATATTCCTGAGGATTTGGAAACAGATGCTCTTTTGCAGATAGGAAGTTCCATGGTGACAACTTTTTAGAGAGTATTTTTGCAACACATATTAAGAGTTTTCAAAAATGGGTATTCTTTGATCTATTTATTTTTCTTCTAAGAATCTGCTCCAAAAAAAGTAGTTAAAAACTCAGACAAATAGTTACTTACATACAAAGTCCATTGCAGTATTAATCATAACCTCAAAAAACTGGGAATAACCTCAATTCTATTTATAAATATATATCAGGGTCAAAATTGTATTAAAATATCATATCTACTTAGAAGAAAATTAATAGAGAAAACATTGTGATTTTCATTTTTGTTTTTTATTTCCAAATTTTCTACTTATATTGTTTTCTAATGACATGCTATGATGCAATATTAGCAATAATTAGCTCAGGCTGCTGAATTTGAAATGATTTTTATTTTTTTTCTAAAGCAGAGTACTTGTTTTTTAAGTTTTCTATACTGAGCATTTTTTATATCTTTTATGCATTAAGAGAAAAAAGCCACTGTCTAAAAACACATCTTGACTGTAAGAATATATTTAAATTATTTTTCAAACACCCATCAAATTATAATAATTCAACTGAAGCAAGAAAAAATTTATTCATGTAGAGAAAACACCCAGTAGAATCAGCTGTCTTTAGAACCTTTTGCTATTTCTTGATAACATCTATGATATTTTGAATCATTGAAAAAGAAGACAGTATTTTCCACTCGATATCTAATATAATTATATAATTTTGAAAAGGTTATTCTTTGCACTTTCAAATGTTCTTAAAATGCAGTAAGCATTTTTGAAGTTTAGACATGAGTTCATAGAGGTGAAAGCTTTAAGTACTTGCATCATTTATTAAATATTGTTCTCATAGATTTGCAGTAAGGCATTTGAAACCACATTAAATATTTTAATCTCCATTAATTATAATTTTCCACATTAAATCTTGAGGAGTGCAAATCAGTTGCCTTCTAGAAACCCTAGCTAACACCTAACTAAGGGCAAAATGTCTGTAAGTATTTTAATACACTAGTGATATGCCAGTGCTTTATTATTACATTCAGAATAAGCAAATGAAAAGAAGTTTAAAGAAATCTATAAGGCATCTCAAACAGAAAGTCTTTTCATAGCTTATATAAGAAATCTTCCTACTTGTTAATACCTAGATATATATCTTTCCACACCCATGTATTACTATGACTATTTATAAATAGAAATATGAATATATATACATAACATGTGCACACAGACACACACTCCAACATTCCTTCAAATATTCTTTGTCTCCTTTTCTTTCTCATTACTTAATTCATTTATTTAATCAATTGAATGTTTCCTGATTACCTATTATGTGATAGGTACTTAAGTACCACCAGTACCAAGATGAGTCAGATACATTCTGGGTTTGTGGAACTTACAACCTGTGGGTAAGACAAGTACACAAATGCTATTATTGGTTAATCTATGACAGAGCCACAAAGTAATATGTATATGTACCAAGAAGGGGATGACTAATTTTGGTTTGCTGGGGGTGGGAGTGTGAAGAAATAACATTTAAATTGGGCCTATAGAGCAGGAATTTGTTAGATGGGAGGGACAAGGGTATTCTAGGTGGCAGAAATGGCACTAAAAAAGCATGGATTTGTGAATGTACTAGTATACCTCATGTGGACACAATTGTAGGGTAGACAGAGGGGAATGGCCACTGGGTTTCAATTGTGAAGGGCTTTGCACACCAGGCTATATTTAAATCTCAGTTGCAGTGGCCTGAGGCATAACTATTATCAAGCCCTTCAAGGCCAAGGATCCTTTGGTTATCTGTCTGATCCAGTTGTCCAGAGCTTTCCCGTTGGGTGTGCAAATAAGGCTAGCTCTGTGCAGAAGGCAACCCTCCATTCCTGCTGAAGAAGTGTTTTGCTGCCCAAGCCCATTTGTTGCTTCAGGTGCTTGATTCTCTCAGAATTAAATATTAAACAACATTCAGAGGGCTTTCACAAGACCTCCTCATTTGCAATGACTAGGACACCCAAGCTCTGTTAAGCAGTGAACACCTACTCTGGCTGGCAACTGGGTCAAAAGGTTAATTACTCTCCAATAGCCCCATTTTTTCTCTTTTCATTTGCTCTTTCACCCCTTGAGAGACTTTAATCGAGTTTGAAATTTCCCTACGACAGCTACTGTGGTGTTAAAAATAAGTTAGCCCTTTGCCTGTCTCCTGGGCACCTATGATCTCAGGCGTCATTGGTGTCTCTCTCTTTCTAAGTTAATTACATTCAGTGTGAGCTTGAGTTTTCAAATCCATCTGCTTTCTCCATATCTGTAGATAGTTTATTTATAGCTACTCTTTTAAATAGAAAAGCAATTGAACAACAGTTTTCTCATACTTTAAATATTTTGAGTTTGAAACAATTGCCATTTCTTTTAGAATGAAATCAGTGGGAGAGAATTTATTTCTCAGCTGCTTTGTGTCTAAGCCCTGCAGAAAAACTGTCCAATACAGCTAAGGTATGTGTCTGTTCGTCTCTTCTCTAAGCACCTATCACAACTTATAATTATATACTCACTTGTGTGTTAACATTTTGATGCTAACTGGACTGTAAACTCCATAAGGGCAGGAAAGTGTTTTCATCAATCCATATCTGGAATATGGTAGGTGCTCAATAACTGATATTTTGCTGATATTTTAGGTGCTTTCAACTTCTTCTAATCACTAAGGACCATTTTATTAATTTTTACTTTCCTGGTTGCTATATTATGCAGAATGAATTGCCTCAAAGCTACGGCTTAAAATAGCAATTTATTATTTTCCGTAATTCTGTGGATTGGTTGGATGGCTCCAATGTTGCTTTCACCTGGCTGCCTCACATAATTAAATGCTGGATAGTCAGCTGGGCCGAAAGGTCCAAAATGGTCTCATTCACATGACTGGCAGTTGGTGTTGGCTGCCCGCTGGGGTGCCTCAGTTCTCCACGTGGCCTCTCATTCTCCAGTAGGTCAGACTGGCTTTCTTATTGTCTCAGTGCACGATTCCAAGAGGGCAAAGGTGGAGGCTTGCAAGACTCTTAGGCCCAGACTTTGGAATGTACACAATGTCACTTCTGCCACAATGTATGGCTCAAAGGAAGACACAAGGTCAGCTTAGATCCAAGGGATGGGGAATGAACTCTACTTCTCAATAGGAGGGACTGCAAAATATTGTGCCTATGTTTTTCCATCTGTTAAGTATTTTTAAGTGATAATAGTGAAGATCCTGGGGGATGATACTAAAAGTACTAAGTATTACACTAGCTAAGCAGTTCTCTAAGTGCCGTGTTTACATCTCACACAAAAACTATGAAGTGGATGATATCATCATCCTCAATTTATAGATTAGAACTGAGAGAACAGTTAAAGAACTTGCTCAAAGTCTTGCAGCTAGCTAGTAAGTAGCAATTTTGGGGATGCAAACACAGGTCGACTAGCTTTATGGCCTGTAGTTTCCCTCTCCCTCCCTTCTCTGTACTCTTTATGCAGTACTTAATCCCTGCTGTCTGTACTATGCTTTTACAACTCAATTTGATGAAGAGTGTTGTCAGTATGGTGTTTTTTTCTCTCAATTCTGTGATGTGCATTTTCCCACATGCTAGCTTTTCTGAAACTAAGGTACATCTTATTTTTTTTAAAAAATATATTTTATTGATTTTTTACAGAGAGGAAGGGAGAGAGATAGAGAGTTAGAAACATCGATGAGAGAGAAACATCGACCAGCTGCCTCCTGCACATCTCCTACTGGGGATGTGCCCGCAACCCAGGTACATGCCCTTGACCGGAATCGAACCCGGGACCTTTCAGTCCGCAGGCCGACGCTCTATCCACTGAGCCAAACCGGCTTCGGCAGGTACATCTTATTAATAATGTGAATGTTTAATGTTGTACTTTTGTTTCCCAAAGGAAATCTTTATTATTTGTTCAGGAGAAACTATATTAAGGAACTATGAAATCTTTTAGTTTCTTAGGAATAGAAGCTACAAGCCAGAAGTGAATTAATATACGAGCAATTTTTATTCATTGATTTATATTAATCAATCAAAATTTCAATGGGCACCTAAAATTGACTAAGCATAGAGGAGGGGTACAGTTATGATTTATGTAATGACAAATACCCAACTATTAAGTAGATATGTGAAACTGATCTTTAACTTCTCTTGAAAGTAAACATGTAGCCATGTCATGGGCAAACATACAAGAATCTCTGTCAAACCACCTCTGAAAGTCTGCATGTATATGTGCATGCATATCCTATCTAATAAAGGGGGAATATGCTAATTGACCCTCACAATGTTGCAAAGATGGCGGCGCCCACAGACAATAAGGAGGGAATATGCTAATTGACTGCCCCACCCTCAAAGATGGCGGCGCCCACAGCCAATAATGAGGTAATATACTAATTGAATGCCATACCCTCAAAGATGGCAGTGCCCACAGCCACAAGATGGTAGCGCCCAGTCCCCTCAGCCCTGCTGGGTCGGCAGGCCTTGCTGTGCACCGGCCTCTGGAGACCCCTAGTCCCCTCAGCTCCCCAGCCGCCCAGGGCTGGCCCAAGGCGCAGGCAAACCTCAGATGGTGGCTGCCCAGTCGCCCAGGGCTGGCCCGAGGCTCAGGTAACCAGGGCCGGCCAAGGCTTGTGCTGCTGGCAGTGGCAGCAGCAGAGGTGTGATGGGGGCGTCGCCTTCCCCTAATCACCGGGTTGCCTCCCGCCCCTGAGGGCTCCTGGACTGTGAGAGGGGGCAGGCCGGGCTGAGGGATCCCCGCTCCAGTGCATGAATTTTCATGCACCAGGCCTCTAGTAAAAGCTATACAAAGGCACAAAAATAAATTTAATAGTCACCTGTAAAAAATTTGCACTTTGATTAAATTTTTTATAACTCTTAATAAATACAAATTAAAATACTTCACTGACCAATTTATATATTGGAATTATTTGAGGCCTATTGGAAATGCTATTAGAAAAATGTCTATTGGTTTAAGACCACTTAAGTCTTTATAATAACAATGTTTTCTTATTAAAAAAGACAATGGAGGTAAATGCTTCAATTGCTCTTCAGTTATCAAGTGATAACACCAGTGTTGGGTCTTCAGAAGTCGGTTAATCACTGGACCCTGTCTGTTGCACCTTAGAGAAGTGAGAATGAAGGCCCTTGGAATGATGGCCACGACACAGCTTTTGATCAAAATGATAAAGGAACATCCAGCCTCTGGGTAGCTCTCCAGATCTCAGTTACAGAACTAAAACACCTCAGATGTGGCCTGCTTGTAGTTTTCACATTGTTTACACGACCTTTCATCCAGATATGCATTTAGGTCTACTTTGTTTCAAAGAACCCTCTAAAATACCTAGAACCAATAACATTGGGTTGAAAGTCAAGAGTCTCGACAATATATAAAAATGGAGATTAGATTAAAAAAGTTGGTCTCTGTGGCTCTTATATTAAGGGCTGATGAAAAATCAGTTTCAGATGTCCTTGGAGCAAGCAGGTTTATGTATTTAGATGTAGGAGGTGGGTTTACAGATTTCATTCACACAAAAAATAAAAAGCTTTACCTTTGTCAAGAATACAGGCTTTAAAAGCATTTTTTTCTTTTCTTACTATATCAAAGTGCATGTTTTATACAAACTAAAAGAGGAAAAGATAGATACATATAACATATGTGAACACCCACAAATTTAAGAGCTAATTACTTTTGTACCCTTGAACAAACATGTACTCAAAAATTATGTAACTAAGTATATGTTAACATCCTGAAGAATACCTTTATTAAAATGGAGATACCGGTGTCTATAATTTGTAGGCATGAGAACAATGCTAAATGCAAAAGAATATGCTTAAAACTATCAACTAATATTTTGCAGAGTTTCTTTCCTTGTGGGGCTGTAGAAAAAAGCAACCCCCATATCCAAAATTATTTAGTGGTTTCCTCCTTAATGATAGGTACAGGTTGCCAAGGTAATGCAATAAAAAAACAAAAATAGGCAGACCTGGATTTCAGCCCAGCTCTTATGTAGTTGTGCAGCATTAGTTAACCTTTCACTTAACCTTTCTGAGCTTAGTAAACTGAGGCAATACTTACTTCACAGGTTTGTTACACGTAATCTTATACATGGTAACTGTTATGCTAACAGGTAAAACTGAGTGTTGAAGACATTTGATTGTACCACATGAAATTTACATTTTTGTAGATAAAAATGGCCAAATTTAAGTCTTCATTATAAGGTCATCCCCCCCCCCCCAAACCTCAAGGGCACTGTTACAGTGAGACCAAAGTATTGATGGCAAACTGAAATTCCTTGGTGAGTTTTAGTCAATGGTCATGGACGGCCACTTTTATCAGTGAGTAGTCTATAACATGCTGAAACAACACACATAACCATGGAGTTGGGTATCTTAGACTGTTCCATTCCCTACTCTCAAGTGCAGATACATATTTCATATCTTACTAAAGTTAGCATATTACACTCATTGCATTGAATGGTTACCCTTCTGTTCCATGCTACTAAGAGTCACCGTTTGCCCTTCTAATAATACCAATAACTTAGACAAGCCCATCGAGGTGATTGATGATCTATGCACTCTCCTAAAAGCTTGATTTCAAGGTGTTTTCCATGTTGTGGCTTTCCCTCTCAATCACTCTCCTTCGCAGTCCAGGTAGGCGTTTCTGGAAGTTTCCACTCAGTAGGATGTAGAGAAAAGGGTTAATGCTGCTGCTGGCATAGCTGAGACAGATGGAGAGGTAATAGGTCGCATAGAAAGCCAGCGTGGGCTGCTGCATCTGTAAGTTCACCAGCTGGATGACGTGATAGGGGGCAGCACTTAGGACGAAGACTGCTACCAGCACCAGTACCATCTTTGTCAGCTTCATGACCCTCTGCCTCGGGACACAGGGATTGTAACTGCAAAGGCAACGTTAGGATAGAACGTAAAAAAACCCCTAGAAACTGCAGGGCAATGGGGTCCTAGAACTTTTTGGACAGTAGAGAATGGATGCAGGGCAATATGAAGCTCCTTTTTATTATTATTATTTATTCAGAGCATTGTAAAAAGGTTTTTTCATTCCTGTTAAAATTTTCCCAAAGCTGGAAGATTTTAAGAAACAAAATAAATAACATACTATTGCATTAAAGCCCAAAGTATCAAATACACGAGTTCATACTGATATAAATATATGATTGAACAAAATGAGAAAGAACAGCTGTCAGTGTCTTAATATTCCATTTTAACTTTCCCACCACCTCAACTCCCTGTGTTTAAAAGTGGTGGATGGGAAATGGTAAGAATTTCTTCTTTCTTACTGCAGTGTAGTATTCCATTGTGTAGATGTACCACAGTTTTTTAATTCACTCATCAGCTGATGGGCACTTAAGCTGTCTCCAGATCTTCGCTATAGTAAATTGTGCTGCTATGAACATAGGGGTGCATATATCCTTTCTGATTGGTGTTTCTAGTTTCTTGGGATATATTCCTAGAAGTGGGATCACGGGGTCAAATGGGAGTTCCATTTTTAGTTTTTTGAGGAAACTCCATGCTGTTCTCCACATTTAGGAGCTATTTTCCCCCTATAACTGCAGCTGCTTCCCTTTCCCATTCTAAATAGACCACCCTTGAAGAATGTAAAATTTCCAAAGAATTTCAAGAAATTCTAAGTGGGAAAAAAATGTCGTGGGCCAATAGACCATTTAAACCTTTGGTACCAAGGTTTGTCACAAATTTTGACCAATGGTGAATACATTGTTCACCTATTCTTTTTAAAAAACTTTTATAGTGTCATATGTGGTAGGTGTGTGAAACCCAGGAATCTTGTCTTTTCAAAACAAATACAACAATCTAGTCTAAGAACAAATTTTAAAATTTTTTAACCCAACGTGTTTTATAAAAACACTGACTTATGCATTTAAACAAATTGTTATGTACAGTTTCAAGTAGAGAATAATTTATATTTATTCATGTGGTTTTAGAGACAAGTATCTTTAAAGGTCTACCCCTAGTTTATTGTCTTTATATAAGTCTTTGTTTTTCTTTAGTTCTAATTGTCCTAAGTATTCAAATACTAATGAGATATTTCTATAAATTAAAAAATTAAAACAAAAATTTGAAGTTATACACATCATCTAGGATACTTACATATGTACACAAGTCTGTAAAATGTACAAAACATTTAAATAACACTGTTAATGACAAATATAAAATTATTTTTTAAATAGAATCTTGAGTTCTGTTTACACTTTTTAATGAAAATATTACCTTGGTAATTTCAACATTTATCACTGACAGACCCTCAAATATCTGATCCAGAACATGTCTTATTTTCAGAAAATGCCTCATATAGACATTAACGCCTATATATCTAAGTATAGTATGTGTCAAGTGATTGCTGTTTAAATTCCTGTTGTAGAGGCCTTAGGATCACTGCATTGTCCTTTTTTTAACATACAAGATATTTTATTAACATATTATTAATATCTATGATAAAATAAAGTAGTCTTACAGGATCTCAAATTCAAAACTTTAAATATTTGAAAAGCTGTTGTTGGGGGAAAATAATATTGAGAGGAACATGCAGAAAGTTTATATCATATCATCTTGATTACTCACTTTTAGGAACAAAACTAAATTAAATATGCTCTTGTATATTTCTGAAGGAGGACTATTTAAGTCTTAACCTTTTATTAGAAACAATGAAAGACAGGAAGAAAAAATAAAAAAAACAGCTCCTTGGAGTACATTAGAACAAAGACTCAGATTCCAAGTACTTAATGGCAAGAGTTTAGCAAAATTTATTATTGTACTTATTCATAATGTTGATATTTTTAGCAATCAAAGCAGAAACAAAAGAAGAATAAAGGCAGAAATAGAAGATACAGTGAAAAGGGTAGTATTCAACAGCTTTAGAGAATCCATGCATTGTTCTTTTAATAAATCAAGAGAAATAAGGCAAACACTTACCATCCAGCATCCTTATTCTGTTGATACATCTCCCAAGTATAGCATAAAATTAAAATATAGCACACCAAAATCAAAGGCAAAGGGAAAAAAAAAGTTGTTATCGTCAAATAAAGTGTGTACCTGTGAAATGAGAGAGAGAGAAGACATGCCTGTTACATTCACAATGCTAGGCACTGGCGTTTACAGTTAATGAGGCATGATTCTCTGATTTTTCAGGGCCCAGGAGGAAAGTCCTTGGGGGAAAGAATTAAGCATCTTTGGGTGCTTTCCTCATTGTTCATTGACACTGATGCTTATCTTTCCAGCAGCCAAGGCCAGCACTACTGAGTATGGAATGGGTAAGGATACTTATTATTATTATTATTATTATTATTATTATTATTCTCTTTAGTGTTATTAGCAACAACAGGCAATAGCAGATAGCATTTACTCTATATTAGGCCATGATCTGAGTGCTTTAGATATTTTAACCCACTGAATCTGTACAATGGCATTATTATCCACATTTTACAGAAGAAGAAACTAAGGCACAGAGGGGTTAAGTGGTTTGCTCAAGGTTAGCCAGCTAGTAGGTGGCAGAGGGGGGATTTGAACCCAGATGGACAGTTGAGCTGTACAGCCCATCCTTGTAGCCAAGGACTGAGACGGCCTCTCAAAGGGCCTATCGTAAAATCGCCAGTCTTTCCCTCAGTGCTTTGCCAGGGGGAAGTCTCAGGCAAGCCAATTCCAGTTTTGCACAGATGCCAGGTGTTGGTGAAGGAAGGCAGCACAGGCTGGGTGGGTGTGGACAGAGGCAGAGAAAAGCAGAGAGGAGAGAGAGGGGGGGGGAGAGAGAGAGAGAGAGAGAGAGAGAGAGAGAGAGAGAGAATGAATGAACGAACCTGGGACCAGAGGGACTCTGAGGTAGCACAGAAATTCCATTTCACTGTAAGGATTTAATTCTAGGAGAAACAACAGAGGCCAGAAACTCAGAATATCCTTTATGATAACCAACCAAAAATAGAAGAAGCAGCTGTCAGTGGAAAATAATTAATCTTTTGTATTTCTTTGACACAGACCAAAGTCCTATAGTCAGATAGTGAGCCTCAGGTTGTGCTCTTCTTTTAGAGAGGTTGAGGTCCATATTAAACTGCCAATGCCTGTGATTAAGTATCATTTCACCTTTAGACTGGCTGATAGTTTCTGTCTGTGTGTGCAGCCAATGCTGGTGGGAGAAATAACAGATAATCCCATCAGTGTTGCACTCCTCGGGAGCTTGCTGTTACTGGATTTGTGGCCTTGCAGACCCTCTAATTTCAGCCCTCTTGGGTTATGTCTATGCCCAAGCAACCCATCTGTTTAAAAGTGGTGGATGGGAAATGGTAAGAATTTCTTCTTTCTTACTGCAGTGTAGTATTCCATTGTGTAGATGTACCACAGTTTTTTAATTCACTCATCAGCTGATGGGCACTTAAGCTGTCTCCAGATCTTCGCTATAGTAAATTGTGCTGCTATGAACATAGGGGTGCATATATCCTTTCTGATTGGTGTTTCTAGTTTCTTGGGATATATTCCTAGAAGTGGGATCACTGGGTCAAATGGGAGTTCATTTTTAGTTTTTTGAGGAAACTCCATGCTGTTCTCCACAGTGGCTGCACCAGTCTGCATTCCCACCAGCAGTGCACGAGGGTTCCTTTTTCTCCGCATCCTCGCCAGCTCTTGTCATTTGATTCTGACAGGTGTGAGATGGTACCACATTGTCGTTTTGATTTACATCTCTTGGATGATTAGTGAGTTTGAGCATGTTTTCATATGTCTCTTGGCCTTCCTTATGTCCTCTTTCAAAAAGTATCTATTTAGGTCCATTGCCCATTTTTTTGATTGGGTTCTTTATCTTCCTTTTGTTAAGTTGTATGAGTTCCCTGTAAATGTTGGAGATTAAATCCTTATCAATGATAACATTGGCAAACATGTTCTCCTATGCAGTGGGCTTTCTTGTTGTTCTGTTGATGGTTTCTTTTGTTGTACAGAAGCTTTTTATTTTGATGTTAATCCCATTTGTTTATTTTCTCTTTAGTTTCCATTGCCCTAGGAGCTGTATTGGTAAAGATATTGCTTTGGCATATGTCTGAGATTTTGCTGCCTGTGGATTCCTCTAATATTTTTATGGTTTCCCGTCTTATATTTATCCATTTTGAGTTTATTTTTGTGTATGGTATAAGTTGGTGGTCTAGTTTCATTTTTTTTGCATGTATCTGTCCAATTTTCCCAACACCATTTATTGAAGAGACTGTCTTGACTCCATTGTATATTCTTGTCTCCTTTGTCAAATGTTAATTGAGCATATTGGTTCGGGCCGATTTCTGGGCTCTCTATTCTATTCCATTGATCTATATGTCTGTTCTTGTGCCAGTACCAGGCAGTTTTGACAACAGTGGCTTTGTAATACAGCTTGATATCTGGTATTGAGATCCCTCCTACTTTGTTCTTCTTTCTCAGGATCACTGCAGCTATTCGGGGTCTTTTTTTATTCCAGATGAATTTTTGGAGAGTTAGTTCTAGGTCTGTGAAATATTCTGTTGGTATTTTAATGGGGAGTGCATTGAATCTATATATTGCTTTGGGTAGTATGGACATTTTGATGATGTTGATTCTACCAATCCATGAAAACAGTATGTTCTTCCATCTGTTTATGTATTCCTCTATCTCTTTTTTCAATGTCCTGTAGTTTTCTGAGTAGAGGTCTTTTACCTCCTTAGTTAAGTTTATTCCTAGATATTTTAATTGTTTTGGTGCGATGGTAAATGGGATTGTTTTTAAATCTCTCTTTCTGTAAGTTCACTATTGGTGTATAAAAATGCCATAGATTTCTTGGCATTAATTTTGTATCCTGCTACATTGCTGAATTCATTTATTAAGTCTAACAATTTTTTGATGGAGTCTTTAGGGTTTTCTGTGTACAGTCTCATGTCATCTGTGAATAAGGCAGTTTTACATCTTCTTTTCCAATTTGGATACCTTTTATTTCTTCTTCTTGTCTAATTGCTATGGCTAGCACTTTCAGTATTATGTCGAACAGGAGTGGTGAAAGTGGGCATCCCTATCTCGTTCCTGTTCTTAGGTGAAATTGTTTTAGTTTTTGCCCATTGAGTATGATGTTAGCTGTAGGTTTGTAATATAAAGCTTTTATTATGTTGAGGTATGATCCCTCTATTCCCATTTTGATGAGGGTTTTTATCAAGAAAGGGTGTTGGATGGAACTGGAGGGCATGATGCTAAGCGAAATAAGCCAATCAGAGAAAGATAAGTATCACATGATCTTAGTCATTTGTGGAATATAATGAACAACATAAACTGATGAACAAAAACAGATCCAGAGACAAAGAAGCATCGATCAGACCACCAAACCTCAGAGGGAAGGTAGGGGAGGGGGTAAGGCGAGAGATCAACCAAAGGACTTGTATGCATGCATATGGGCATGGCCAATGGACACAGACACCAGGGGGGTGAGGGCATGAGTGAGGGAGTGGGGGGCAGTAGGGGGATAAGGACTCACTTATGTAATACCTTAATCAAGAAAGAAAAAAAGAATAAAGTTTAGGATTTCTCTGAGAACCAGGGGAGTTCTATTTGCTTCTGTGAATAGTAAAGCTAGTTTAAAAATTGCATATGTGTTGGACTCCAGAGGTATCTGACAATAGTAAAACAGGATAATCCTCTGGGTAATATTTACATTTTCACATAAGAAGCAAGGGAAGAAGACAATTAACCAAACTCACTAAGTACTTCAAGTGAATTGTATGTGATGGTGGCCCATAGCTAGAACAACTATTTGGACATCAAGGGTTGTTCCAGTTCATATCTCCAGTTACATCAACATGCAAAACTGGCTTATAATGTTTTGAATGTTTTACAAAGTAAAATTCCTCACCTGCGGAAAAAAGAAAAAAGAAAAGAAAAAAGTGGTGGATGGGAAAAGGAACCCGCCATATTGACTTGAGATAGTGTATGGATGTATATAAAATGCACCTAGCACAGTATCTTGTGCTTAGTAAGTGATCAAAAAATGTTTAGTCATAAACTTCAATGCTATGTTAAAAATTTCAAATAGAAATTTTTTGACTATCTTTTTCTTTTCAAATTAAAACATAAGAAATGCCTGTGTTGGTATCTGCATTAGTTATATACAGCTGTTGTAACACATTACCACAAACTGGGTAGCTTAAAAAGACAGAAATGTATCGTCTTACAGAAGTGGAGGCCAAGAGTCTGAGATCAAGGTGTCAGCAGGGCTGGTTCCTTTTGGAGGCTCTGAGGGAAAATCTGCTCCCTGCCCCTCTCCCGGCCTCTGGTGGGTTCTGGCAATCCTTGGGGTTCCTTGACTTGTAGACACATTCCCCCAATCTCTGTCTCTGTGTTCACAGATGTTCTTTCTCTCTGTGTATCTTCAAATCTTCCTATCTTTATCAGGACACCAATCACTGGCTAGGGGGCCCACCTTAATCCAGTATGACCTCATCTTCACTTGACATATCTACAAGGACCCTACTTCTAAATAAGGTCACATTCATAGATGCTGAGGGCAATATATCTTTTGGGGGGGGACACAACTCAACCAAACTCCAGCTGCATATTAATAAGGTTTGCGTCTCAGGAACTCTGAGACCCTTTTTGAAATTCTGTCCCTCCTTTGATTGCTGTGTTTCTGCTGTGTCTGGCTGCCAGGGATCTTTAAAATCCATATTTAGATATATTTGTGCCCACTGAAGTTACATGATTAAACTCAAAATCTTTTTCTAAAGGTTACCCTCTCCTAGAAATCAGACGATCAACTTGATTATGGAAGGCAGGCAACTAAGTGGGGAGACTGTCGGGGAGAGGATCCCCAAGGACACGGCATGCAGACAGTGAGGCTGAAGCACTTCATAACTTAATTCAACTCCATTTTTCTTACGTTGTAACAACCTACCGGAGCACATCGTCAGGGGATGCTAAATCAAAAGCACAACTCTCCACGCCGTCGTCAAACGTGATGACCTTTGAGTAGAGCCAGACAGGCAACGCCAGGATAAAGGAAGCTGCCCAGAGGCCCAAATTGATGCGGATGGTCTTGTACCTCGTTCTCCAACTTGTAAGTCGAAATGGTTGGACGAGAGCCAAGTACCTGCAAAGCCAGTTAAAAAGGGTTTGGGAATAATCAATAAAAGCACTGAGCTCCAACAATGAATGGTTCATGACAAGAGTAAATTATTAGTATTATCATTCTCCCCTGAAGCATACCGCTAGCAGGGTAAAAGAAAGCTATAGTATTTTTTAAGAGCTGGCTGGTACCTATACAGAAAACAACTCTTGACCCTACAAGTCTGAATAGACCACTCTCTGAAATAGCTGTCACTTCCACAGACACACTGAAGAGGGTAAAATTCTGCCCTGCAAACTCTCTCTTTACAAAGGTGCTTTCCTTGTAGATGAGGCTCCGTAAAACTTGGTCTCTGAACAGGTATTTCCTCCGGGAGGCAGGGGCCCTCTGCCCCGTAGGATTGACTGATGTAGAGGCAGGAAGAGGGAAGTGCACTGGCTGGAGGGAGAGGTTCGGGCCATGGGACAGGCATTTTGCTCAGATAGCTTTTCAGTAGACTCCCCAGGCACTTTGGGGGTTTAGTTCAGACAAATCACAGCAAGGATAAACAAAATGACTAGTGTAGACAATTGCACATTCCTCAGGGAACTTAGGCTGCAGGCTAGAGGGGGAAATGGGCTCATTTTATGGAGAAGTCTTTTTCTTCTTTCTTTTCTTTTTTTCCATTTTTGATCCAGAAAAAAAGGGTAATCATTAATCAAACTTGAAATCCTGATATATCAAACATATTTAGTTCTCTAGCAAATCCAAGAAGAATTTTTAAGAGTCAACTAAAAGCTAAAGGATGAAAAAAAGTGTTCAGACCTGGAATCAAAGGTATTTAAAAAAGCAGAGTTTTGCTGGGGGTAGAGGTTGTAGAGTAAGAGGTTCACAGAAGAGGCACAATGAAAGGAAAAGCCAACACTCTCCTTATTCAGAGTACAGTGTATCAAGCAGGTTTTATTATCTCCAAGAACGGTGTTGTGGTTGGGAAGGCTGTACTTTAGGTTGATTTCTGCAGTGGCCTGCCCTGTGCAGGACCCTCTTTCTAGTGTTGGAACCCTGGCAAGCTGGCCAGGCTTCACTCAAGGCACTGCCAGCATTGGCTGGCATCAGATGAATTATCCAGACCTACACAGTACATTGACTGAAAAATGTGATGTTAATTATGACTTGAGAAATACACTCTATATTTGGAGAATTCTTTTGCAGAAAAGCAGCAAGATATAAAAAATGCATCAAACATTACTATTATTATTCATGTCTGAATAATAATCCAGCCTTGCCATTGCTTTGTTCATCCATCGGAAAACTACTCATAACTTCCCCATTTCAAGGGCCCACTTGGACAAGCAAAAGGGTCAGAGCTCAGGAAAAAGTCCTGGATGGACCCAGGAAATTTAACACAGCCCTCAAGACTGATGATGGTCATTCATTCATCAATGTTTTTTGAGCTCCCACTTGCCAGGCACTGTTACACGGACACTTGGGATATATCATTGATCAAACCTGCATTTGTGGAATTTATATTTGAGGGGCAGGGGGAAGCTAGACAATAAACAACAACAACAACAACACACACACACACACACACACTAAATTAGACTATGTGATTTATTTGGAGCAAGGGAGATCAGAGCAAGGGGGATCAAGTGTGCTGGAATTGGGTTGGGTGGGACGAATGTGGATCGAGATTTTAGGTGGGTTGCTCTCTGAGACAATTCCTGTTGTGTGTGTTACTGTTGTTTTTTTAGGACTTGCATCTGATTGGGGAAGACCTGATGTGGAAGTCTTGGCATCTGGATGATGCAGGGCTCATCCTGGCTTGCATATTTCTGAAAGAGGTCAGATGGTGAGATAATTATAAGCCACCTGCCAACTTTAGAGACAGCCTGGGTCTGAACTGGGCTCAACCACTCATTGGCTCCGTAAGTACTCACCATCACTCTCATCTTCTCAAATAACATTAGCTTACATGGTTGGTGATATGGCTGTGGCACACTCCTGAGCACAGGAGGATACATTGCCAATGATGTAAAATGGCAGCATTTGCATTAACCAGGCATAATGATGAGTGTAAAAGATGGTCTTCCTGGTACTGGGATATTTCCTTATATCTGTGTAAGAGTCCATATCTACTCCACTGATTCCGTTAGGCTGCTAGGTAATAGAAAGAGTGTGTGAGACTTTGAACATACAGGAAATAGCCCTGACAGGGAGTGAGGAGACCCACTTCAGTTCTCAGCTCTGTCATGGACTCCCTCTGTGCCCTTCGCAAATATCCTCACTTCTTGGGGCCTCAGCTTCCTTATTGCAAGAATCATGGGGGCATTCATTCTAGTTTGAAACTTTCCATGATTTGGAAATCCTTTTATATTGTAGTGAGTTGTAAATAAAACTGAGGTCAAAAAGAATGATTGGAAAAAAGATTTTAGTGTTTTAAGCTTTCCATTAAAATAGACTTCTGTGAAAATGGGAACAAACATTCTTACATAATCAGTTCCACAATAAGGAAGCGAAGCCTTGCTCTTATAAACCAGCTCTGATGTTGCTTAAAGTACGAAACACAGGCACCTCTGAATTATGTTAGATATTTCAGAGTCTCTTCACTTACCTGTCCACACTCATTACAGTCATGATGGCACTACAGGCAAACTGGTTGCAGGTATCCAGGGATGTAATGATGGTGCAGAGAGGCCCCCCAAATACCCACTCCCCTCCCCGGGCCCACTGGTGAATAAGAAAGGGCATTCCGACGATGTGGACCAGATCAGCCACAGCCAGGTTGCAGATGTAAATGTCAGGAATAGTTTTTTTCCTTGACCTGAAAGAAATGGACGGAAACTGAAGACTGACATTCAAAGTATGCACCTTCTTCAATGTATGTCACCTGTTACAAATTTTCAATGGCCAAAATGGATTTTAAAAGTTAAAGGGAAACTTATATAAGTGTACATATAAATGCCTAGTATATTTAAACAGATAGAACTATATGCCTGAGACCTAACTGCAGTGGTTTAAAAATGTGTCTGTACATTCTTAGATATTGCTTCCAATACATGGAGCCTAATTCCCTCTTTTTGAGTGCGGTTGCACTTAGTAACTCATTTTTAACAAATAGTATATGGTGGAAATGACAGAGTGTGACATTTTAAAATTAGGACATAAAAGCTTTGTGGAGTTTTCTCCTTGCTCTCTCTTAGATCATTTTCTCTGGGGAAGCCAGCTGCCATCTTGTGAGAATACTCAAGTAACTCTACAGAGAGGTCCACCTGGAGAGGAATTGAGGCCTCCTGTAACAACCAGCACCAACTAGCCCGGTGCATGAGTGGCCTGCCTTGAAAGTTGATACTCCAGCCCCAGCCAAGATGACTGTTGCCCTAGAGTAGTGGTCGGCAAACTCATTAGTCAACAGAGCCAAATATCAACAGTACAATGATTGAAATGTCTTTTGAGAGCCAAATTTTTTAAACTTAAACTATATAGGTAGGTACATTGTTATTAACTTCATTAGGGTACTCCTAAGCTGGCCTTTGCTAAAAACGTCCTCAATCTGATTGAGGTACATTCGCTGAGGTCGACCCCTTCCAACTCTCCCATCCACACTCGTCTTGTATACTTGTTTTGTCTATCTCCTTTCGTTCATCCTCTCTATATGTCCAAACCATCTCAACATACCTTTCTCAATCTTCGACACTACATCTTCTTTCACTCCACAACGTTCCCTAAAATTAACTTAATAAACTTTACTTAAAGTTTTAAGTGAACTTCACACTGTACGTGTTGCGCCCGCACGTGGTATTTTGTGGAAGAGCCACGCTCAAGGGGCCAAAGAGCCTCATGTGGCTCGTGAGCCACGGTTTGCTGACCACTGCCCTAGAGGACAGCCTGACTGCAACTTCATGGAAACAGTAGAGGGGTGGGTCAAAGGGAACTGCTAGTTTGATTTAAGCTGG
>NW_005871288.1:64536-202750 GCF_000147115.1 Myotis lucifugus
CCACCATTTGACCATTAGTATTCCTTCAGGTTAATACACTGTCCCTGTTGTCATCTCTGCGTAAAATGTAGGCACCATTGGGAGGGTTAAAAAGTAAGGTGTCTCAGTAAATTATGATTTAGTGTGAATTAGTTGCCTTGACAGGGAGTTGAAGGCAGGGAATGACAGAGCGAGAACTTTTTATTTATTGGGAGACAGGCCATTCCTTAGAGAGTCTCTGTTCTCTTCAAGTGGCCTGTCGGTAGATGGAAGAAAGATGTGTTCAAGACATGGAGTGGAGGACTCAATGGAGGAAAATGTCATCTCCTTTATTGAAATAGTTTCCCAGGGCCCACCGTGGCTGTGGAGAATACGTGAGTAAAGGGGTTGAGTTCATTAGTCTCTCCTTGAAGAATAAAAGGGGAAATACGTTATAATGGTCTCAATTTTCCTCCTACATTTTCTAATTTGGTTTCCTTTTACCTGCTCTAAGTTTAAAGTATAATAGACTGGTGATGATCTGGTCTCACTACTTTATAGTCACCCTCCTAATGCATCTATACCTCTTACTTTACAAAAAAGTCATATAGAACATCTTATTCTGGAGACTCCATCTTGCTTAAGCCTATTTTTTTTGATATATATGTTTCATATATGTTTTTAGTCTTCCTTTGGCAAAGTCATATGTTGGTTCACTGCTTGCTTCCAGTGTCACTATGTCTCTCATTTGGCCTATTCAGGGTGGTCAGTGTTGAGGGGGTCAGCCCCCGTCTATGACTGCTTAAGTCTGTGGGGATCAAGTCGAGTCTTTCTCTTGCCCAAGCGAGTGAGAGTCTTTTTACCAGCCAAACCAGCTCAGTTTCTTAGGGTACGTCTTATTGCCAGAAAACAAAATGGTTGCCTCACAGTTTCAACCCCTGCCTGGGCTCAACCTCCAGAGTTTCTGAGTTTAATTGGTCTGGGGTGAAATTGTATATTAAGATTCTTGAAAGCTCCTCAGTGATTCTAATATGTAGCTAAGATTGAGAATCATAGCTCTTAAAATTCACTAACTCAGCAGTAAGCATTGGCCTAGGTCTTTTCATCCTGAGACCTGCAACTCAGATGTTATTAATACATGATAAAAAAAAATCTGTAGAATCTTTTCTAATTATCTTAAGCACATATTCCAAAACCTGATTTCACTAAGAAAAATCCTCCAAGGAGAAAAGGATTCACTTAGGGAGTACAGAATGTCCCTACACTGTGGGAAAGGAGAAGAAGCCTTACCTTACTATAGTGAATACAATGAGGATGTTGCCAACCAGCCCCATTGAGCAGATCAGCCCAACCATGGAAGGGAGGATGACTGTATCCACAACGCTGAGGGATGGATAAGCAAGCTCTTTATTCCAGGATTTGTTCAAAAGTTCAGCAGAGGTGTTCCAACAGGAAGAGTGAAGTGAATTCATTGTTCATGAACTTCCAGTGGTTAAAGCTGTGAGGAATAGGAAGTGCAGTTCCCTCAATTTAGATTTTCTTTAACTTATTTAAAAAATACTTATTGGGGCCTTTTTTGAATCAAGACCCCATATAACAGAAGATTACAGGGTGAATATAATGAAAAAGTTAGAGAGATCTGCTGTATAACACTGTGCTTATTCAACATTCAGCATTGTACTGTTCACTTAAAAATTCCTTAAAGAGATTGATCTGTGGCACACTCCTGATCAATATATATATATATATATATATATATATATATATATATATATATATATATTTTTATTCTGGATATATATATATCTCCAGAATAAAAAAAAGTATGTGAGAGAGGATAAAATTGATATTTGAGGAATGAGGTGAATAGATGTTTCATGTTTTGGATTAAATGTTCTAGTAAATGGTTTATTGGTAAAATATGTTCACAAAGAATAAAAAGTAACATGAAAACTGAAAAAAAGAGATATCATTAAGATAGTGAAAAAGCAAGACTCTCAGGATATCTAAGACATATAACCAACAAAAGGAAAGGCTGTTGTAAAAATATATAAAATATGTATACAAACCAATAAGAAAAATAGAGATAAGTCAGCAGAAAAATATCAAGAGACTTAAATTGGCATTTATAAAACAGGTATCTAATGGTAAATAAACATTTTATTTTATTTTTTTGTGTGTCCATGAGTTATGCATATATGCATTCAGGTCTTTGGTTGATTTTATAAGGCATTCAATATCATTGGTGATAAGGAAAAGGCAAATTAAAACCACAATGGGGTATCCATACAAACCTATCAAATTGGTAAAAAATGTCAAGTATGAGATTTCCCAAGTGTTGGTGAAGGTACAGAATCACAGAAACTTCCACTACTGGTGAGAATATAAGTTGATGCACCACTGTGGAAATCAGGGAGGTGTTATTTATTAAAGTTGAATAGATGAATATTATCTGATGACCCAGAAACTTCTCCATAGGTGGGATATACATAGACATAGATATATGTCTATATATATATATATATACCATGTTTATATATACCAGGAGAAGTACTCCAGAAATGTTCACAGACATATTTATTTTATGTATTTTAAACAGAAAATAGTCAAAATGCTCATTTACAATGGGATGAATAAAAAGATTGTGATATAGTCACACAATGAAATATTGCACAGAACTAGAAAGAAAGAGACTGTAATTATATACAATAACATGGATGGATCTAATAACTTAAGGTTGAGCAAAAAGCAAAAATTCATACAGTATGATTCAACTTATATAGAATTAAAAATATGGGAAAAACTAAACTATAGTATTAGGGATACATATAATAATGGTAAATATATAAAGAATAATAAAGAAGTGATAACTGAAAAAGTCAGACTGATGATCACCTCTACAGAGAGGGTTTTATATATGACTCTGCAGGTTATTTTAACAGTAAAGATAGTTTTTAAAAACAGTCTAACATCTGACTATATGGTTTCAAAGCAATAATCTAAATCTTTGTTTTTTCTTCTTTATTAATACTTCTATTACTCTTAATTTCTACTGTTCTCTTTTACTTTTCTATTCAGTTATTTCAAACTTTAAAAATCAGCTAATATAAATGTTAACTTTGATCATGTTTCTGTTATGTTGCAACTTGATGCCAAAATCTATGCAAAAATTTAGCAAAAGAGCCATTCTCAGGCAAAACAGCTATATATATGTGACTGGCTGAACTCACTGAAGAATTTCACACAAAGATATTTACAGTCAGTCACCTCATATTGTTTTAAAAACAACAAATGTGGGTGCTTTAAAAAGTCAAGATGATTCATTATTTTAATTTTTATTCTGCTATTTGGATCATGAAAAACCAATGTTTAAGAGACATTTGGGGGATATACAAAAATCTAGAGTTTAAGATACAGTATATGAAAATTAACTTTTATGACAATTGCTTTTTTTTAAATTACCACAAATTTAAAAAAGAAAATATGGATTATGTATTCAAATGAATAGGTTTGGAGAATATATGTATTTTTGGAAATAATGATTTAAGTTTAAGACATAGGCAAATGAATTTCCCCAATGAATTATGTATAGCAATATTCATTACATCCTACATCATTTATGTATTTCAATATTTCTTCTCCAAGTATAACCTACAGGAATACGACTCCCCAAGTTTTAGCCAATAGTCATGCTTAATAAGTGTGTTTCTAAGACTAATGGCCTCACATCTAAGATTTGGGAGTATAATTGAAATGGCTACATGTTAAGATTGTTTTGAACATTTAACATAAAAAAATTCGCAAAGTCAGATAGCATAATTGTTATTGACAACTCCTAGGCTATTGAAACCTCAACCCAAATCTCTTCATCTTTACTCTTCCACCTCAATGGATCTTTTACTTTATTTATCTCTCAGATCTCAAGTTCTCTTAAAAAGATGGGCACTTGAGAAAGTGGGAAAGGAAGTCATCTGTAAATAGTAATTACAGTGGAAAGAACGCTGAAAGTAAATTCTAACTTTTAAAACCTTTACTCATGCCACTAAAAACCTGACAAAGTAAGAGCCCTGGTACCTATTACCTCTTGTCAACTAACATTTCATGTTTAACACCTCCTATAAATGTTAGAATTCAAAGTAAAGGAAAATTGGGGTATTTGTGAAAATTCTATATAGTTAAACTTTTTGAATCCTTCAGTTATTTTTAGAAGAAATTTCTTGTTTTACAAATTCATTTAATTTCAAATTTGAGAAATTCATCAATTAAATAATAAATCCATGTCAAGCCTTGTTGTCCTTCATCTTATCTTGTTAGCTGTGGCAGGTAATGGCCCACTTTCCCTCCAGGTATATGACTGTGAAACAAACAGCTAGTGTCCAACAATATTTGTGCTTCATAAGTACCATATTCTTGTCTTTCTGTCCTTGATAGACACTTTTCATTAGTTACATATACAGAAACAAAATATTAACCCACTTATGATTATTAAATATGAGCTGATGAAAAAGTTTTAAGTAGTATTATTTAAATACATTCATATTTTAAATACTGTTAATATTTACTCAGA
The DNA here is from genome assembly GCF_000147115.1 of Myotis lucifugus. Taxonomy (NCBI): domain Eukaryota; kingdom Metazoa; phylum Chordata; class Mammalia; order Chiroptera; family Vespertilionidae; genus Myotis; species Myotis lucifugus. The sequence continues at coordinate 69,062 of NW_005871288.1, forward strand.
AGGCTATTTAAAAAAATCCTATATAATAACAGGCTAATATGAAAATTGACTGAATGGTAGAACGACCAGTCACTATGATGCTCACTGACCACCAGGGGGCAGATGCTCAATGCAGGAGCTGCCCCCTGGTGGTCAGTGTGCTCCCACAGGGGGAGTGCTCCTCAGCCAGAAGCCCTGAGCTGGGCTCATGGCTGGCGAGTGCAGCAGTGGTGGTGGGAGCCTCTACCACCTCCACAGCGGTGCTAAGGATGTCCAACTGCTGGCTTAAGACATCCCCTGAGGGCTCCTGGACTACGAGAGGGCGCAGGCCAGGCTGAGGGACACCCCCCTACAAGTGCATGAATGTCTTGTACTGGGCCTTTAGTCTTTTATACAAAGAAACTCTCAATTCTTAAGTATGATTTTATTATATCTAAAAGGCCATTTTTATACAGGACAACTCCCTCTAATCCTATATAATAAAAGGATAATATGCAAATTGACCCTAATGGCTGAACAACTGACCAGGAACGAGTGGTCGCTATAATGTGCACTGACCACCAGGGAGCAGATGCTCAATGCAGGAGCTTCCCTCTGGTGGTCAGTGCGCTCCCACAGGGGGAGCTCCACTCAGCCACAAGCCGGGCTGACCACTGTGAGCAAAGCAGTGGCGGTGGGAAGCAAGCCTAAGCCATAGTTGGACATCTGCCCAAGGGCTCCCAGGCTGCCAGAGGGGTGTCTGACTGCCAGCTTAGGCCCAATCCCCTGGGGAGTGGGCCTAAACCAGCAGGTGGACATCCCTCGAGTGGTACCGGACTGCAAGAGGGTGCAGGCTGGGCTGAGGGAGCCCCCATAGTACACAAATTTTCATGCACTGGGCCTCTAGTTTTATAATGAAAGTCAATGCTTAAATAAGATTAACTTAAGCATCTTTGCAGAAAACTCTGTGTGCATTCTCTGTCTGTCCTCATGTGGTACCTCTGGAAGGAACCCAACTGGGTATTAAATACCTTCCCCTTGAAACTTTCCTAGGTATAAAACTCTTTCTCAATTATTTAACTGCAAATTTTGGCACTTATTTGGAATAACCACAGAAAACTAGGCCTAAATAGTTGAGGATGCCTTTATGTAGGAAGATTTTTTTTCCTAAAAAAGAGAAATTTATGCTTGTGAGGTGGTGTTGAAAGAAGACTGACAGTGTCAGTTTAATGTATTCTGATTCACATCGTTCATCTATAAACATTGACATCTTCATACATACATATTCATGAAGAGGACAAGCAAAAGGAGGAATGAATTTAGAGGAAGTCAGATTTTTTAAAGAAAAAGAGTGTTAAGAAGTCTGAAAAGTGGTAAGAAAATGTATATGTCACAGAAGAGAATGATGTAGAGAATAAGTCAAAAGAAGTAACAGATGATGAGTTTGCTTACATTAGAGTGATTATTTCACACAATTTTGATTATTTTTAAAAATAAATCCTAAAATGATAATCTTCAACCGTTTTTCTGTAAACATAGTCATGATGAGGGGATTAAGTAAATCTAATGCGGTAGCTTTATGGCTACTTGTCTTATTACTATTTTCAAGTTAAATCTCAGAAAAAAATTACATGGGAAAAAAGCCTGCTGCTAATAACTAACAAAATCAATAAGGATGTTTAAATATGCACAAAGCCCAAAATATAACAATTACACTTACCTGCTACATTCCTGTCCCTACACACATCTACAGATTCAAATTTTATAGATTTGTTCTCCAAGTTGTGGCCCAACTCACTGGGCTCATTATTTTTTACTCCATCTGCCCATCCCCTTCCACTCTATTGACTCTCTCTTTTGGGAATTTCTATTTTAATTATCTCCGGGCATGCTCAGTCATTCATTCAACAAACATTATAATGTCTACAGTAAAGATCAAGATCAACAAGATTTCCACCTCCTGGCACTACATTCTAATATGGTTGTATCAGTGGTTACAAGGGCTTATGGTTTATATAAATGTACTGTGTTCTGTCATTTGCAATTTGAAACTTTGGTTAAGTAATCTCTTTAAGTCTCAGTTTCCCCAGTAATGACAGTGCCTATCTCAAAGTATTGTTGTGGAGATTCATGTGACAATTAATGACCAAGTGCTGAGCATAATGTGTTCTAGTAAGTGGTCAACAAATATCAGTCATTATCACCATCATCTGCATCATCACTATGCAGTAGGGTTTGCTTACTGCGTACAGAAGCAGGGAATGGGAGTGGAGTGGCAAGAATCGTAGGAATAAGAATTGTGAACAAAGACATGGCTGCCACTTTTTTATCTTTTTTTCTACAGTGAGCAGGTTTAGAAACTGCTAAAGGGTAAACTGAGGCATATTAAAGCTTTCAAGTTTATTTGAGCAAACATCAATTCGAATCAGGCAGCAGAAAGCTAAAAGTGGGTAGGAGAGCTCCACTGATGGGAGCCACCAGGCAAAGGTTTTTATAGAGAAGCTGCAGAAAGCAAAGCAAGGAAGTTATTTGACTGGCTGTAGCTTATGGTTCCCTTATTTGGGAGAGCCTAGTTGACTATTTGTGTTTGGTTGTTCTTAAGAGTTTTTTTTCCCCTCAGATTCAAACGCATAGACTCTGGCTCAAGATTTGGGTTTGTTTACATAGGCTACCAAGGCATTAGGGCCACTTCAGTCTAATGACTTCCTTCAATTACTTTAACAAAACGCAGTACCAGTTTTCAGCTCAAAATACTTCAGACAGTAAAGAAGACCAGAGAAAAAGGGGATCCCTCCCATGATGCTGTTTTTCTCTATTAATTGTCTAGATAGCAGCTACAATGAACTGATCTAGACATGGGAACTGTAGGCTGGTTGTCTCTCACAGCCAGAAAAAAAACTCTCCACCTCTCACTTCCCAATTTCCCATATATCTCCAAGTGACAAGCAGAAACTGGGGAATTGAGACTATGGAGTTTATCCTAACGATGCATACACCATAAGTTGGTGATGATGATGTTAAAATATGGTCAAATTGGCTGAGAATGTGTTTAAACATACCCACCACTTCACTTCTCCTTGTCACCTATCTCCTTAGGATAAGTAGTAGGCAAATAATGTAGCTTAAACAACAGAACCTTATGCTCACCCTTGATTGATACAAAGACATTTCATTTCTTATCCCAAACATCCAGAGCACCCTTCATTTGTCTTTTCTAACCAGAGAGAAGTTTCCTTTCACTGAATCAATCAAGGAATTAGATCTCACATCTAGTTTGGCTAAGCAGAGGTTTATGGTCCATCAGCTTATACAATGGAGAGGGGTCTTTAAAAAAAGTATATTTTATTGATTTTTTAACAGAGAGGAAGAGAGAGGGATAGAGAATTAGAAACATCAATGAGAGAGAAACATCTATCAGCTGCCTCCTGCACACCTCCTACTGGGGATGTGCCCGCAACCAAGGTACATGCCCTTGACCGGAATCGAACCTGGGACATTTTAGTCTGCAGGCCAATGCTCTATCCACTGAACCAAACTGGTTAGGGGTGGAGAGAGGTCTTTTTAAGAAACAACAACAACAACAACAACAACAAAAAACCAAAGTTACAAATACAAATTTAAGTGTAAGTGTTTTGGACTGAGAAAAGACATGATAGCACATTATAAATTTTAAAAAGCTAAAAATTCCCCCCCACCCCAAAAAAATCTAGGAAAATAACAACATTTTTATTAATTTCCAAACAAAACTCCATAATACTTTTCTCCTTTTTGGTTGAATAATGTTTAATTATCTTTTCAAATGACAGCGATTATAAAATATCATCTATTTTATAGTTCAGAATCTATAGCCTTAGGAAACCATGTGATTTTGCACAAGCCTCAGCCTTTTTATGTCAGATCTTTTAGCCTATATAAAAACCAGTTGCAATCAGATGGGCACCAACTCTGTGTGGATGTAGGGCATCTCCGGTTGGCATTAGGACCCTAGGAGATGAAGCCACTGATGGTGAGTGATGATGTGAAGCAGTGGGGTTGCTGGAGGCTCTGCTGGTGTAGCCACAGCTGCTCCGTAGTTCAATCCTTCAACCCACTGCCTACCCACGCCATTGTCAAAAACAGCTTCCCTGGGTGTGGCTGCTGCAAGCCAGCCAAGTCTCACCTTTCACTGAGCATCACCTATGGCTTTTTGACAGCACTCCCCAGCTACCTCGTGTTTGCTGATGCCCCCACCTGACCTCCAGGTATCTTCAAGCCCCTGCGGCAGCTTCTTTTGTTCCAGCACCTCCCAGTCTCTGTACACGGACTCCTGAGGCCTTGCTGAGGTAAGGGGTGCTGGCCGGAATCCAAGGTCTGCTGCTCAAATTCATTTTGCTTTTAATTTAAGGGATTTGCATACTTTGCTAGCGTTTTTGCCTCATGCACTTGCTGGCCCCTTGCCAAGCACATTTCCTTGTCAGCAACTCACACATTCCACAGCATCAAAAGTGATCTTAGGCTTATAGAGGCTAGCATGCTAATACTTACCTGACTTATTGATTTTCTTTTAACTTTAACTTCACTTTTTAATGCACTTGTATTTAATGATTTGGTTTGAATTAAATAAGCGAATGCTTAACTTTTGATAAGCGAGTAAGGTCTGGGATATAGTCTGACATGTTATCCCACTCATTCATAAATCACTCTTAAAATGTGTGAACAAAATTAGTTTTCCTCTGCTCAAGCAATAGCTAACATTTTAATTAGCACGTTCAGAATATCCTTTGACCTTGAACTGTATTAGCTGGAAGAGAATTTCTTTGTGAATTTGAAAACAGGTTAGAGAGTCCAGACCTTTACATTCTAGGCCTTCTTTTTCTAAACTCTTCAGATTCTTAGGAAAACTTCAGTTCATCATTTTGCTAGAGAAATTTAAAAAAAATAGTTGGAAGGAAATTTTGAAGGAAATATGCTTTTTGCTTAGAAAGAACAGAGCTTCTGTGAGACTGTTCAGTGGGAGTCATGGTAACAACCATTGTAGGGCTGCATCCCTACTTGCTTAGACAGTTCTGCTTTCATGAACCCCTTCATCCATAAAAATATTAAAAATTCTATAATTGCATTGGCACAAAGACAAAGTAATCCAGGTGGTATTATATTTATATTTTCCATTTGAGTTTAAAAGAAATGGAAACATTTTCATTTGCCTCTAAAAGTATTGTGGGCCCTGAGCACTGTGGCTTTTGTGCCTAATGGATAAGCCAATTCCACTTATCATTATATTTAAAAAAAACATAAAAAATTAAATAAGAAACTCAAAATGTCATACTATTCCCTCAGCTTTGAATGAAGAATATTCACTTACTTAAAAACAAGGGTATTACTAGTTATTTCAACCACAGTGAGCTTTATAGTATAAGTATTATTTATCATACTAATATTCAATCCATATATTTCTAGAAATAAATATAAATGGAATATCAATACTTCTACTCTGTGGTAAATTCAATCATGATACCCCAAAATTGGGCAGGCAGGAAAAAAACACACTTTAAGAATCAATGTAAGCAGAGATTCCAGTGTTACATGGCAGAGATGTGGAGAAATGGGAAGGGAGATAGTGTAACTGATGGGCCTGTCAGGCAGGGCCAAAGCCAAAGGCAAGGCAGGTTTCTGCTTAATTAGCAACATTTCAGGAGCTCCGGGAGGATGCTCCTCCTCTTACTTGATTGATGATACTTATGATTAATTTCACTGAGAAGGTAGACTTTCCTTTCCATGGTGGCAATGGTGCTTATCATATAAAAGCCCCTGAGAAAATGATGAATTGTATTAAATGCAGGATGCAGAATTAAGGACTACCATCGGAACCATAAGTTGTGTTAAGAGGAATGTCTTGGTTTTGCCTAGCTTTTATAGAATTTGGAAGAGGTTGTTCTTTAGAAGTGTAGGTCATCCGTTAGCCTTCCTTAGAGGAGGAAGATAGCATGAGGGGGGAGGGGATATGGGTAAAGGAGTCTGGGATACCAAAAAAAAGCAAACACCCTTGTTCACAATTTGTGCTATGATCAGGGTAAGGGGCAGTGGACTTTCTGAAGAGCTCCGTTCTTCTGACGTTGGTTGGGAAGAGGTCAGGGATGGGATTGGGGGCAGGAGAAGGAACCATGGCTAGAATTAGGCCAAGGAAACCAGCAGGGCTCCTATTACAATTGTGCAGGTTGTACACTGCCTAAAGGTGCCACAACTAAGGGAGGGTGGTTCAGTTACTTTGTAGACATTGTGGGTTTACATATTTATTAAAACAGTTTTCTGGCTGATGGTAGTGGATTATCTGGTTTTAACAGAATCATCATATTATGCCCATTTTCTGAAAGATGGAGTTACATGACTTGGGGTAGGAGAGGGTCTCTAATTTGCAGAAAGGTACATTTAGGCCTGGTAGCCCTGTACCCCCCCAAGGAAGGTCACCAGCTCAAAAGAATTCCTGCACTTAGGGCGGGAGTCATGTTTCAGTCATCACCTTTCCTATGACCTATATGAAATTCAACTTTCCCCAGGACCATGGTTGCCTCCAGCCACATGTGGCTATTCAGACTTGAAATATGGCTTCTCTGAGTTGAGGTGCACCCTAAGTATACAATACACACCAGGTTTTGAAGACTAAGTATAAAGATGTAAAATAGCTCCTTAATATCTAGTTTATATTGATGACATATAAAAATAATATTTTAATATACTGGGTTAAGTAAAACATATCATTAAAATTAATTTCACCTGTTCCTTTTTACTTTTTAAATGTGGCTCCTGGACAACTTAGAATTAAATGTGGCTTGCATTGGTGGTTCATATTTCCATTGGCCAGAACTGCCTTAGAAGACTGACTAGAGAAAATATCCTTGATAACAATTAACATAGTAATTATTTACAGACTCTCCTATGGGGACACGTTAAATGGACTAAAAGGTGGTCAATATATGTTATTGGATCTGGAATATTCTCACGCTAAGTAGAGATAGCCTTATTTGAGAGCATCTGGTCAGGCGGTCTGAGACGAGAGAGAGAGAGAGAGAGAGAGAGAGAGGTGGGAGAGAAGGGAGAGGGTAAGGGCAAGGGCAAACAATAATTTTCTGATATAACCTTTCAAGTAGTACATACTGCCACTAATAAAATACCTTCTACATTGAGATTTTCAGGGCTGGATTAAACCCTGGCTGTCCTAAAACTTTGGAGTGAGGTATACAATGCAATATAAACCAATGTGGAAGAATTCTTTATTCTGTCAATATTCAGTGTTCCACTGACAGGTACTGATGACATAAAACTAATTTCCAAAACATGAAAGAAAATATATATTCATTCAAATGTTACCATCCCAGAAGAGATGCATGAAATATTTAGTATTCAGTGCTGTTGCAGGTTTTATGATAAAAAGTTATTATGTATTTGAGTGGATGTCAAGATAGGGTTGTTGTGAATTTAATAAAGGAAACCTTAAATAATTTATAATTTTTTCAAATAGGTCAGATGCTTACAAAATAAGAGATGTCTTAGTTTGACAATCAGAAATTGAATACAGTATAAACAAGGGTCTTTTTAGCTGGTAATTCTTAACTTGGTCATGCAAGGTAATAATTCATTTGATTTTTTGTTATTATTATTTTTATTTTTAAAAGTATAAATTGTCCTAAACTGTGGTACCAATAAAAATTTAGCAATTCATAAATCTATCACTTACTATTCTATATTAAAGAAAGAAAACAAGCAATGTTTTATTTAATAAAACTATCATGGGCACCTGAGCCCTCACCCCTAAAGAAAAACAAAGTTGTTGCTGAACATCTGCTAGCATTATTTAAGTAGTCTCGGTAGTGTCATATGAACATACTGACTCTTTTTTTTAGTACACATTTGGTTTTCATTCCAGGCTTTTTAGGATTTGATCCTTCTCTCTCTAGAGTGAATTGAATGGTGTCTCTGACAAGGAGTGTTTGTGGGAAAGAATGCTTGATATGAACCAAGCCATAGGCCAGGAAATACTTCTGAAACAACTAACATATTAGAATAATTTCACAAAGAAACTAGAAGGACTTAGAAGTTTGTATCCTGATTAAGAGTGTAAGTTCTGGAGCCTGAGTGCCTGAGACTGAATCCTGGCTCCGACATTAGCTGTGACCTTGGACGGGTCACTTCACTGTCCTATGCCTTAGAATTTTCATCTGTAAAATGGGGTGGAGGTGGGAGGGGTAAAGTACCTACCTCAGGTGCTCTTAACTGTTAGCTGTTATTTAATTCTCCTACAGTGTTTCAAAGTTCTATCCCCATAGCCTTGAAAGTATTTGTGGAGCAAATGAAATTTACAAATGTTAGTTTATTTAATAGACTTCCTTAACATGCTCTTAGTCTACCAAATTTCCAATGATATGAGAGTATCTGTTGTTACAATGGCCTAGCTTTTTCCTCCCAACTTTGTGGTTCTGCCTTCTTTTTCCAAAACCCCATCTCTGCCTCTCCCGGTCAGACTTGCCTCTATACATCTTTAACATCCCAGAGGATTGATTATAGGAAGCGTTTGTGGATGGAAGGTGGCCTTTCTTCTTCCCACACCAAACTCCATAATTCCTTCTTCTCCTGTGTATCTAGAAGATTGCTGTGAAACAGAAAGGCCACTACCAATGGGGGGTTTTGTACATATTTGATTTAATAGAGTTGAGATAAAGTTGATTGGTACTTTTCTGCTAAATTCTTTCCTGCAGGAGTAAGTATTTCAAGAACAAAGAAGAGGGAGGGTGGCCATAAAGAAAAAAAGTTCTACTGTTGGGCGTCAGGTTGTGCCTGGAGCTGTTTTCTTCAAAGGGGTGGCAGTGGGGCTGGCCTCTGGGAAAAGCCTCATCCTCTCTGGGGATCTGGCCAGTGGTGTGTGTGTGTGTGTGTGTGTGTGTGTGTGTGCCAGTGGTGTGTGTATATGTAAGTCTGGGGATGTTAAGTCTGAATCCAGGTTCTACCCTATTAGGAGTGGGAAGGTGGAAAAATTAATTAACCCCTTTAACTTTAATTTCCAGCCTGTTAAATGAGAATAATGCAACCCATCTCATAAGGTTGTTTTGAGGAAATGAGACGGTGTAGGTAGAGCCCTTGGCACATAGTAACCCAGGAATGTGTGTTGGCTATTGCTCTTGGTACCATTAATTTTATATCTGTGCCTCTGCACATGTTATCTCTGCATAAAAGTCTCCTTACCTCCTTGTTGATGTGGAGAACTCCTGTTCTTTTTACGAATGGCTCACCTTGGAGAAATAGACCCTGATTTTTCCCCAGTGCTGAGTCTTGCCTGCCTCTGTGCTCTCAGGTTTTGCACATATGTCATGATTTTTCAATACATATTTTTATTGATTTTAGAGAGGGAGGGAGAGGGAGAGAGAGAGAAACATCGATGATTGGAATATTGATCAGCTGCCTCCTGCACATCCCCCACAACCCAGGCATATGCCCTGACCAGTTATCAAACCTCGACCTCCTAGTTCATAGGTCAACGCTCAACCCCTGAGCCATACCAGCCGGACTACCTCATGATCTTTAGTTCTGTGTTCACATACGCCTTCCCCCAAACTGTAAGCTATTGTAAACATAAAGCACAAACTCAACACAGGCTCACTGACTGAATTAACAGTTTCTTTCTCCAACACTTAACCCTCCTGACACCCCAGATATCTTGCATCTGATTTCATCTTCTAGACTCTGATTTTATGGCCCAGAAGACCCCTCACTCCCCATGCTTCTTTGTATTGTATTGAGTTGAACCTTCTTTGTGTCCTCCTCGGAGCTCCCCAATTATGACAACCTCCTCTTCCACCTCAACAAATCTCATTCACAGTCTTTCATCGTCTATTTCAAAGCTGTCTCTTAAATTAAGCCTCACTTAATGATTCACATCAACTCACCTTTCCCCAACTTCACTCAAGATGACTGTTCAGAATGTAACATCTATGGCATAAAAGCAATCTCAATTGGGGCACTATTATGGGTGCCATCTGAATTGATGGATGAATTCTTGATGGGGAAGTGACTTTTTCCACTCCTCCCCAAGCCCCCAGTGTGGGCTGATCAAATTGCGCACTCAAACGCTAGATGTTAGGTATAACAGATGTTTAGTTTTCACTCTGGAATGAAGGTTTTGGTTCCTTGCAAGGGGCTTTGGGTTAGGTAGCCTTTATCTGGGAGGTGAATTATTTGGGATGCCTTTGACAGTTAGTTTCAAAAGACCCAACTCAATGGCTTAAACATGAAGGGGATTTATTATCTTGTGTAACAAAAAAATTCCAGAAGTCTTTCACATTTTATCTTCTATTGAATACTTGCACATGTATATATACACATATATGAAATATATCTATTTATCTATGGTTTTCATTTTTTATTTTTCTTTTTTGTTTAATTTTTTAATGCATTTAGAAAGATACATATTGTTCTATATGTTATCTTTATTTAACTTAATGTGCTACTTTTAGATTTTAATTCTTTTGACATTATCCTAGTTCTTTAATATGAGCGATGTGAACATTAGCATAATTCCTCTTTCGTGCTTCTTTCCTTCTGGCTCTCCACTACTCAATTTGGTCAACATATTATATTTTTAGTTTTTAGCTTTGTACATTTTTATATTCTTACATTTTAAATAGGTGTGTGTCACTGAATAATAATCCTTTGACTCAGTTATCGCCTGAGACCATAAATGAATTTACTCTATCACCCACCTTCTTTCTCGCTTCCTCTTCCAAATTTTGATAGGTATGCAATTAAAAACTTTCAGGGCATACAGCATGCCATACTAATCCATACATTTGCTTTAAGATCGGTTTTACAATTAAATGCATTCCATGCTCGCTACAATTCCTTTTGCGTTAGGTTAAGGAATTTGCCAAAAGCTACACAGAAAGTAGGTGGCAGAGCCAGTATTTAAAATAAAGTTTGACAAAAAATGTCATGTGTTTTCCACTACATCATGCTTTTTTTAAAAGTAAAAATACACACACATTTAAAAAATAAACTATTATGTAAACAAAAGAGAACAAGATAGTACATGAAAACAATAAGCAAAATATAAAAAGAGGTAAAAAGGAAACATAAAAAAATAGAAATAATGGACAAATATATGAAAGAGGCTAAAAGTCACTTCAATGGCATAAAACATGCCAAAATAAATGATTTAAAAATTTGTGTGTAGGTACAAAATATTATATATTTTTGATGGACATTTACAAGCCAATAATAAAATAAAAGGTAAGAAAAGATTAACAAGCCTATAGAGGCTTAATCTTTTTTTTTAAAGGCATTAAAATAGTAGGTTAGGTTAAAAATCATTAGGGACAACCTGGAAACCTAGCATTGGCAGTTTGGGATCAGAGGAATGACACAGGGATGGAGATAAAGGTGGGGAAAGGAGGGGAGCAGAACAGCCCAGGGGCCCAGCACTTCAGGAAGAGACCCTGGGGTCCATATGTGGCCCCGGGGCAGAGTTTCTGACAGATGTAGCTCGAGCCCCTCCTCAGAGGGAAAGCTGAGACAGAAGGGAGAACAGAGGCCCTCGGGCATTCTGCTTTCCTCACCAGCCTCACAAGTAAAGCATACTGACCTTCCTGGAGGAATCAGACAGTGTTAGGGCCTCATTTTAGCCTGTCATGTTTTAGCTGTGTGACTTTGAGTAGTCATCAACCTCTCTGAGCCTTGTTTTTCCCACTGATGGTTTCCCTATTGGCGAAGTGGGAAGAATGCTCCTTATCTTACACAGTCATTGTGAGAAATTAATGCAGAGAAGCACCCAAACCTTGCTTAAAACAAAGTAGGCTCTTGATAAAAGTTCTTTCTTTTCTTTTCTTTGATCCCTGAGGCACAAGGAAGGCTTCCCCTTTTTCTTTCCCCATCCAAGCTTTCATCAATTCCTCCACCTAGATTTATTTCATTCCACTTCTGAGATCAGAATGTTAAAAACAAATGCACAGGGGAGTGGGGGTGAGTACCTCTGAGACAGAAGGTAAGCAGCAGCCTTGGTTCCTCCTAGTTGGGCTGCAGGAGCCGGTGTCTGGGTGGGGTGGGGGGAGGTGTCTCATGGTGAAGGGCAGAGGCATCTGGTGTCTTCAGGGCACAGGGTCATTTCCCATCCCTTGTCCTTTGTGCAGTGGGAGCTGTGACTGTCCTTCCCAGGGCACCTAGGGCCTCTGTCCAGACACTGCCCCGGCCGTTGGGTCTAACACGTTCCCAAAGGTCCTGTAGAGGGAAAGCCCATATCCTACCCCAGGACTAACCTAGTATGCTGGGGACTTGGGGGTGTCCGGTAGGACAAATGCTGCATCTTATCACTGGTGTTAAGTCTACAGATTGGTCCCTCAAAACTGGACTTGTCATTGTACTGCAGTGGTCATTCCCCAGAAATCCAATTGCTGGTGTTTGAGGAAAGCCAAGCGGATACTAAAAGTGCCATTGATGCTCTCACAGCATCTTGGACCCGCAGGACTATTCCTGGATCCACTTTAAAGTGCCTGGCGGTTTTCCTTCCCTTCTCAATCTCTGTTTAACAATCTACATTAATATTTCAGGAACAATAAGGCGGCCTGTGCATTGATGGTACTTTATTTCCCAGGCTAGAAGAACTCTTCCCTTGGAATTGGATTGCTTTGTGCAGTTTAACTATCTGTGCTAGGCTAAGAGGCAAACAATATTGCCCTTATAATTATCTTGTCATAGCCAAGAGATGGTAGATGAGGGCACGTCTGCTCTGCAAAAGGCCAGTTCAATTGTGACATTAAACAGATGTCATAATTCAAATGAAATACAAATAGTGGGCTCCAACCCAATCCAGTCACACCCAGTCAGCCAGCACCCCTCTCCACAGCTCTACCCACTGAGTTATACTGACAAACAGGTTATTTAAGCAGAAAAGAAAACATTGAAAAGTTAGAAAACGTTCACTGAAAACAGCCTGCCTCTACATTTGCACCGAGTTCTGTGAGATTTCTGTGCCGGCATCAAATAGAAACAATATCATGTCTATGCCTGTTTATTTAGCAGTAACTTCGGGGGGCATTTTAATAAGAAGCTTTCACTACAAATAAAGGTATCAGGCTGTGGGGCAAAACCTTATTAAGAATTAGAAAACACACACACACGTTTCTCTCTTATGGCTAAAGAAAAAATAGCACATTTCTCTCTTATTGCACAAGCCCACGCCCTCTTCCCATGGCCGCCAGTTCCCGCCGCTTACCCCTCAGGGCAGCGGAGGAGTTCAGATGCCATTGCCAGCTCCAAGTGACTTAGAGTAACATCCAGTTAACCAGCTGGGGAGGGGGCTCCACAGAAGGCCGTCCAAAGCGTGGGCGCGGGACACGGGGGTTACCTGGGCGAGGGAGGGACTGTATTTGGCTTTTCCAGTTCGGAAAAGGTCTCCTGAATTCTGGGTTAGGAAATGCAACCCAGTGATTAACACCTGGCCTTCGCCACTCTATTTCAGCCTAGTTCCTCCCCGTACACCCCGTGCACCAGCTCTGCGCGCTCCAGTTCCCTGGGCCGAGGCTGCTGCGTCCCCGAGCCGTTCGCCTTTCTTCCCTTTTCCTTCACTGAGTGTGAAGCCAGCGGCCACCCGCCGCGTCCCGCAGGCGCCCCGGCAGAAGCACAGGCTGCACCTGCGGGGGATGGAGAGATGCTCAGAGATGGGGCACCTGTAGGTGACACGCCCCTTGGGAGGGGCGGCGGGTGGAGCCCGCGCCCCACGGCCCCCCGGGGCCCCTCGTCCCCCCGCTCCGGCCCAAGGAAACGTCACCTGAGTGCTCGCGGTCCTCCCCCCGGAGTGACACGGTGGCCAGCAGCCCGAGCGTCCTTCTCGGCGCGACTGCAGACCTCGCCCCGGAGCCCTCCTTGCAAAACCGCGCGGCTGGTTCCAGCTGCAGGAAGGTGGGGAGTGGGAGGGTCTGGATCCCGACCGCAGGATCGAAGACAGGTTGCCAGCCAACCCTTTCTCCATGTCCAAAGGGAGTGGCAATAAAAAAGCCTCGGGGTTACCCTCGCCACCGAGAGCACGCTTCATCCCATCAGCACACCTTTATTGAGCGCCTACTGTATGCCCCGTGCTCTTCTGGGATAAAGTTGTTCTCACGGAGCCTGTTCCCCCCCGACCCCCAAGTGATCTAATAGTTACTTAGGTTCCTGTGAACATTTGTAGGTGCTTCTGGCCAAGAAGTGAAGGAACAGAAATTCGACCTTTTAATTTCAGGAAATGTTTATTGATGTCCCAGAGATTCAAAGGAAGAGAGAGGGAGAGAAGGAAGCAGGAAAGAAGAAACCTATATCACCAAGGAATTAGTTTCTTTTTAGGAACGTTGGCTTAGCCTGCTTAAACCTCTTTGGTATCCCCAAAACTATGAACACAACCCAGCAAAACTACTCCATAATGACCACAAGCTTCATGTTTTCCCTTTGATCACATCTCTTGGCCTCAGTTGCTACTTAGCAAGTAAGATGCCATTTGTAAAGCTGGAGCTGGAACACTATTTCTTGTTTCATACCCAAGGGATCCTAATATGGTTTTGAGGACAGGCAGCCTTGAGTACATGCCAGTAGCATCGTTTCCAATTAGGCATATGAGCTTGGGGGCATTCTTTAATGTCTCTAATCCTCAGTTGCTCCTTCTGTAAAACAGGGGTTGTTATTACTTCCCAAGGAGGGTAGCTGGGAGGCTGCATGGAGATGACATGTGCAAAAGCACTTACAGCAGGCCTGGCATGTAGTAAGTGCTCAGTAAGTGGTCCCTGTGGTCATTGATGACGACTATAACATCTTTCAGAATCTTTCCTTGAGTGTACGGTGTAATGTCATGTATTTACACATTGCATTAGAAAATTCAGAAAAACTTGAAAGATTGGAGAAATTGGCTACAAAATTGAAGAACTCAGACTTTTTAAAAGGAAGTGTAGGATCATTTCATTATACATTTTAGAACTGGAAGCTATTTTAGAGTTAGTGTTTTATGCAAAAAGATATTGCCTTTAAGTGAGTATGGGCTCTAAAATCTATCGAAGAAAAATGAAGGGAATAAGTATGGGGAATGGAATTTAAAGAGAATTTAAAAAAGAGTTCAAAGTGGAAGATTTAGAGGCCAAGGTTCTAGGAGGGTGTGGGGATTGTTAGCAAGTGTGACAATGAGATTTCATGACGGCACGTTTGAGGAAGGAGGAAAAACCCAACAGAAATAGCCACCTGATCCACCTCTTAGTCTGATTCTTACTTGTTATCAAAACTTCCACTGTAACACCCTTGTCATAAACCATTTTCTATTTCTCCAATAATATAAAAATGCAGTGCGTTATGATGTCATCCACCTCACATTTTCTCCAAGTTAAATTCTTGAAGTTTGTTTCCCTGTTCACTTTTCTGCCCCTGACCAGATTTTGAGTCTTTCCAAGTGAACTCAAGGATGACTTGCCCTGCATTTTTCACCTAGAAGCAGAGGCCAGGGTCTCTACAATCATAATTTTTGCCACTTCAGCCCTTTTTCCAGGGGTTCATAATGATGATGACAATCAATGTTTTCTATTTGTGTACTCTAAAGGAGGATGAATACATCTTTTTGTTGTTGCCATATTGTAAAATTTAAGAGACCAACTTTTTTTTCTAGCCCAATGTATTGCACTGTGTTTTACTAGGCATTGGCAGCTAAAAGGCCTGTGTTAAACACCGCTATTGAGGAAAGTATCATCATGTGAGATTTAATTACATCCTTGCTTATGCTTAATAATTCCCACAGAGGTTGACGGAGGATATGTGACCTCATCTTGTGGTGGCACTTTTATATACACTTTAAAAAGTGTCATTGTGTACACTTATTTTTATAACAACTCTGAAAGGTATATATGATGGGTGTTAGCCCATTTTACTGATAAAGAAACTGAGATAAAAGTTAAAATAAATGATAGGCAGTGAAATGGAGGCTGAAAAAAGAATAGAATTCCATCTGGTTCTCACTCTAAGCTGTGAGTTCTTTTGATGATGTCACCTGACTTAGAGAGTGCTGGGGAGCCAGCATGCAGAGTGAAAACTTGCCCCTGAAACATCAGTTTTTTTTCTCAGTTGGAAACAGGGCTGGGGGTTTGAGACAAGCCACTTCAGTGTTCCTGGGAGGAGGGGGGGCGGTGAGTGTGGGAGCTGCTGCTGACCTGGTTTTGGCCCACTCTGGACATAGACTTCTGACTCTGCTTTCCAGATAAACTTTTATCTGGTTCAAGAATATTTGGTGGGATTCACTGATTCTGGCCTTAGAAAAGGAATGATTGATGACTGACCACACATTCTGATGAGAATGAGGTTCATTGTGCTCCACACATGTATATTCATGGATCACCCATTGGGTCCTGGTGTCTATTCCTCCTCATTAAGGGGCTGTTCAGGGGCAGCTATATACTGACTTGGCATGGCTTTCTTTTGAGGACCCTGGCCTGGGCTGGGATGCTGCTTCTCTCCATAATCTACCCGCTGTCAGCTCTATACTTACTCAAAGCACAGCTTTGCAGGATTCCGGCTGAGGCTATCAAGAATTGCTCTCTCTCCAAACTGAACACATGGTATTCACATTCACTCTAGGGGTTGAATTCTCAATGAATTGTGACAACAGGAAGGACTTTATAAAGTCCCATGAACAGGAAGAAACTTTTATAGGAATATAGTAGTAAATGCCCATAAGACAGTAGTAGATTATGCTGATTTAAAATGTCTCACTGACTGCTGCATCTCTGGATGTTGCTCTTTGATGACATTTTGTGCCCACTAGCATGAGAATTATATAAGCACCAATGAGATTTGGCAATGTTTCTGAAAGGGTGTTCCATAGAACACTAAGCCATGAGATGATCTATACACAAACGGTTTTATGGTGGTGATAGATTGAATGATTGGTCCCAGTCCTCTTCCTTCCCTGGATCTACTTCCTTGCAATTAGACAGAGCATATTTTATCATCCCTCTGCTTTGGGCTTGGCCATATGACTCACTTAGTTAGTTTAACGTGAATTAGAGAGATAGTATGACAATTCTAAGGCTAGGACTTAAGGGCTATCATGCATTTTCACTGCCTATTTTGTATCTGCCACCGCTGTTCTGGGCCCAGGAGGGTGAGAGAAGTGTGGAACACCCAGATCTACAGACTTGCAGCTTAAAGCAGAGCTGTTTCAGTTGAACTATGGATCTGTGAGAATAAGTGATGATCGTTTTAAGCCACTGAGTTTGGTATGGTTTGTCATCCAAAATTATTGGGGCAATAGATGATTGATATAATGGTCAAAAGAGTTTGGGACACATTGTGCCCTGTATAACTCCCTCACTCCCTCTTTGAGACTCATAATCCATATTGAAACATTAAAGGCTCTGAGAATAACTACATTAACCCATTACTTATTTCATTTTTGTACCTTTATATTATAATAATATCTTATAGAACACACATTTTGGATTTTTTAAAAAAGTTATTGAGGGTAGTTTGTATAAATCCTAGATTTGTTATTAAGAAACCTAAGATGAACTCTTACAACAATTGACAATGATTTTCAAGCTTTACCAGTCAATTGGACTCTTTAAGACTTTGCTTATTAATAAGTCCTTATTACCTTCTTAAGGCTGCTAGATTTCTTATCAATGACTTGTATTGTATGGCTCTAAATTTCTAAGGGATTAAAAGTTATTTTCCATTGCTGATGTCAGCTATATTTCAGAGTGATTTTATAATCAGTGTAAGGACATTTAATTTTAAATAAGTGACCAATGAATTAAACTGACCAATTTTAATTACATTCATTGGTTTATTCGAAAGAAAACCATATTATTTACTACTCATTATTAAAGTTACTCAGGAGTCATGTTGGTGTCAAAAATGAGAATACATAACCTAAAATACTGGCCAATTCCTTTTTCTCCTAATTTTTGAGAAATGTGGAGCACATACAGGAGAGCTCTTTTTCAAGCTTAGTCACAATGCCAAGCACCAAGGAAAATACAAGGGTTTCAGGAAATGTCATAAAAAAACCCCAACTTTGAATGAAACGTCTTTATTCAAGGTACTGCTCTGGTATAAAAATAACAAGCACAGGTTTTGCTGTAGGAAAGACCTGTGCCTAAAACCTCTTTATATTACTTGCTATATTTCTGAGCGTCAACCTCTTCCTCTGTGACTCAGGGGTAATAGTATCTGCCTTAGTCCACTAGAATGAAAGCTCTATCTGACCCATAGTAAGTGCTCAATAAAAAATTGCTGAACTTTTTGAATAAAGAAAGGTAGCCATTCAGCTTCCAGTCTTCACTTTTCACCTAGTTTTATTAAAAAGCCACTATAAAGTCAAGGAAAGATTGAAGAGGGGCCACTGGTTTACTATTCGTTTCTCAATTCTGACCATTTTCACCTCTTTGTCTTCCAAAAGGGTATTTTAAAGTAATAGTATCCTTGTATATTGAGTAAAAAATAGTTCCATGATACAGAAAAGAAGTAAAAGGTATATGAGTAAGCTATGCTCATGATGCTTCCCCTGTGTATGTTCATGTCATTTGTCATGTTGCCATGTCCATCCACATCCATGCAAGGATCTGAAGACTCAGGTCTATCTATAAAGACAGTATCACCAAACATTCTTACTTTTTCTGTTTTTCAATGTGTCGTGGTTTCTTTTTTTATTGACACATAAGTGTATGATTATTCTGAAAACAACCTTTCCCCAAATTGTAGAAGAGAAAACTGTGAACATGCTAGGCTACACCTTTAATGTAAATTAGCACGTAATGGATTGACATATTGCACATTTCACTGGAAACCTGTCACACAAATATTACCCTAGAGAGTTGGTAGACCTCCACAATTTAAAAGTAGGGTCTCAGAAAGACAAATGCCTCATTGGCAATTGATTCTAGCACCAAGTGCAGTTCCCCTTACTGACCACTTGGTGGCAGTGACAACTAAGTGCCAACTCAAGATCCCAAGTGTGATCCCTAATTTCTCTTTAGACATTAAAATTTTAGGACCTTGAAGAGGTATTTGGTCAATCCCATGAGTTAGGATAAACTTTGCTAATTGAAAAAAGAGGCTATAGTAAAATTTTTAATGTTTCTTACTCTAGTTTATGAGATTAGGCCAGGTCCATAGTTAGGTGACACCTGAAAAAGTGAATAATGAAAATGTCCTCAGTGTCCTTTAAACATCCTTACCGCCACTCCACATCATTCACACACTTTCTGGGCAATATCCCAGAACTAGTTATCACTCTGAACTTCTCCACCTCTGAGTCCGAAACTCTACTCTCAGACCACAAACACCTACTAGTATTGTCCCTTTATCTTTGCTATTGCAAAGGCTATGTTCTCTCTCATACTTACTCCCTCCTTGGGCTTCTTTCTTCTCATTTTTTTCTATTTTGAGGGTTTTCTAAATCGAAAAAAAGTTAAAAATAATATGATTAACACCCCATTTCTTTCACCTAAGAAAACTAATAATTTTTTATTGTTGAAAATGCACTTAAATTTTTCTGATCATCTCCAAATGTCTTATTGTATTTTCTCCCAGTCCTATATCGAATGAAGCTTCATGTATTGCATTTGTCTGTGTCATGTTTACCTCTTTTAATCTGGAACAATCCACTGACTTCTTTTATTAATTTTCAGATTACTGACTTTTTAAAGAATCTTACAGAATATTATACATTTTGGTTTCATCTACTCTTCAGTTTTAAAATGTTATAAAGTGAATTAGGAACATGTGGCCAATGTCCCTTTTATTAGAGAAGGACGTTTTAGGGAGCTGTGCTTTTAGGGATAAATGTCAGTCATACTCCAAAGAGATTTTAGTTAATACATAGGACAGAGGTATCCTTTCCATATATAGTCAAGGAAAGACCCTCACTTATTTCAGTGGATAAGTAATTATTCTACTTTTCAAAAAGATTAGGTAAAATTCCCATTAAGTAATTTCTGAAGCACAATAACTAGATTTGAAAAAAAATATCTTACAGATTTAAAGCATGCTGTTTTTAGTTTATATTTTCAACAGACATTACACATGAGCATATTTGGAATAAAATGACCTGTCAGCACATGCTAATTATTATTTCTGCCAATAATACCAAATAGGGTGATAAAGAGGTATTTTTAAAATTTATTCATTTTTTTCAACACAATATTATCTTTTTTTGTCAGTAAAATTAACTGTCTTGTGGGTAGGGGGCAGGGAATAATACAGACACAGGCATCATTCCAAATCAATTCTCCTTTCATTTTAACAGACTGACTTGTATTGAATCAGGTAATACCATTTGTTTGATTTTACTGCACTAGGTGCTGAAAAAGATAAAGAGAATATAGCAGGTATGGTTCCTGCCTTGAAGTTATTTTCTAACGGTATAAATAATGGAAACACACTGATATATATTTTTCCATTTTTCGCTTTTGCAATATATATATTAACTTTAGGGGATATTCAATTTTATTTTAAATGTGTCATTATCCAAGGCCTTAAATCAATCATCTTTCAGCATCTTGTGCAAAAGATGGTAGGTGCTCAATAAATGCCTTTTGTGCAAATGAACTAACATTTGTTCTGTGCATATTGCTATTTTCAAATTACTGTCACACATGGTCTGGGTGAATTTCATCTGCATTGAAATTTGGAGGAAGCTCTTGACAGATGACAGTGCGGGGCCCTGCAGGGTGAGAAGAAAAGCGGTGCCAGCCTGGTGGAGAATATTGTGACCTTCATGCTGCCCTTGAAAGACAGCGGGAGCCTGTGGCTCACACAGCCTCCACAGCACATCCGCATGGGGCGGTAGGACCCAGGATGTACACGGGGAGAAAACAATAGCTACATTAGCATTCAGAGCCATCCACAGCAGAGTGCTTTCTCCTCCAGTGTTGTCTGCAGATGGGAATCTGGAGATCTTTAGAGGGCTTTTATGATAATTCTAATGCCACTTATATGCTCATCCTTCTCTACAGCATTGCTCATGAAGTAACTACCTAACCCATTAGGTTGTTGTTAGAGGATGCAAAAAATTAAAATTACCCAATTTCTTTGTTTACATGGAAGTCTCATCCAATAGAATACATTTGCATATATTTAAGTAAAATGTATTTCTTCTGGCACTAAACAGTTTCAGATCAGTCCCTTCACCTCTCTGAAATTTAGTTTCTTCATAAGTAGAGCAGGAATACAAATATCTACTGTGTTTGCCTCTCAGAGTTGCTAAAAGATCAAATGAGAGAATGAATGTATGTGAAAGTGCTACGACAAGTATTATTACTACTGTAACTCCATCCCCATACATATATGACTTACACGCATGTATGGAGTGTGGTCATTGAGTGTCCACATTCAGAAATCTTACCATTGTGATAGCACAGATGGACTTAGAGGGTATTATGCTAAGTAAAATAAGTCAGGCACAGAAAGACAAATGCCATATGATTTCACTTCCATGTGGAATCGAAAGGGCAAAATAAATGAACAAACAAAATAGAAACAGACTCAGAGACACAGAGAACAGACTAATGGGTGCCAGAGAGGAGGGGTTTGAGGGGCTGGATGGAAAAGGTGAAGCGATTAAGAAGTACACATTGGTAGTTACAAAATAGTGATGGGGATGTGGAATACAGCATAGGGAATATAGTCAACAATGTAATAACTATGTATGGTGCCAAGTAGGTACTAACATATTGAAGGAACAATTTGTAAAGTATATGATTGTCTAACCACTATGCTGTACACCTGAGAGACTAATACAAAATAATATTGAATGTAAACTGTAACTAAAAAAATAATAAAAAAGAGTGTCCATGTGCAAGCAGAGATTGCTGTGGAGAGTTGAGGTGAGCAGAACAGAGTGGCACCAGAGCCCTGTTTCCCTGAGCCTCAGTTTACATACCTGGTGAAGCAAAAGGTGGCTGAGAACACTTTCAACTCTTTCTATGATTCTTCCTCTATTTAGGGCTCTGTTTGGGAGTGAGATCAGAAACAAGGTGGTGGTGTCTATGATTCTATTCAACCAAAAAGGCCAAATTCAAGTGGACATTTAGTCTGAAACTCTGTCTTTATTGGTACATGTTAAGTCACGATTGGAGTTTTAAAAATCAAAATTGTCCTTGGAATACTGCTGATTGTATTTCTCTCATGAACTCAGGGATGGGTAATGGCAGTAGGAAAGATAAAATGCTTTCTCTTTAATAAGGAATCTTCTAGATGTATAACCTAATTTATGAACTTTCACAGTATGAAGAAAGCTGCTGGCCAGGGCAGAGGTGTGTCAGCTCTGCCCAATAAATGGGGCTAGTGGGTCCTTGTACACTTGGAACAAAAAGTCTTAAGAATGGCTTTTGAGACTTTAATTTGCTCATAAATATCTAGTTACAGTTCAAACTTGTCTCAGGGTCACATTGCAAAAACATATTTAACTGGACCTCGATACCGTAACATGATATGGGAATGTCTAAGGGCTTACCAGTGGGATTTTTATTACCATAATATCATCCGTTTTATATTTTAATTTAGTCTCTAGGAAGAGTAGATTCTCACCATACTTTGATATGTGTGTGTGTGTGTGTGGGGGGGGATTGTAATATTTCATTGAAAAAATGATTAAAATATCGTGGGTGCTTATTTTTACAACAGAGGAATAGTCAACCCAGAGAATTTGTGAAATATTCACCCCTGTAATGAGAATTCCAAAATTTAGAAGAATTTAAAAATACCATTATTTTTATGTCAAGCAAAGAGAGCCTAAGGCTTTCTTACAAAGGGCGGGGATGCCCTAATGCACTCTCAAAGGGCGTCCTGGCCTACTCACCTCTTCTTCTGTTAGGAGGAACCCTAGAAAAAAGAGTAGAACCCAAGACAGCATCAGCAATTTGGAATAACATCAAGAAATGGTCACACTGGTTGGGGTGACCTAAAAAATTATGGGAATAGCCTTCCAGTGGGCATTGTTTTGATACCTTTGATGGATTAAGTGAAGATTTCTTATAAATGTTTGTGCCCAGTAATTTCACCTTGATTGATATGGCAGCAATAAGATTTAAAAATTCTTAGCTTATAGTAGATTTCATCTCCATACATTTGCTTTGGGTCCTTTAAAATATCTTTTATGTCTCTACTTAATTTTTAGACATACAGAATACAAATATTGTAACTTTAAGTGTGCTTGTTGGCTAATTCAAACATCTGTGTCAATCTGGTTTGGCTTTAAATTGATTGATTATTCTTCTCAGTATGTGTTATATATTCAAAAACATATTCCACTACTTCTTTGCATGCTGGTAATTTTTTATTGAATGTCATAAATTGTGGATTTACCTTGTTGAATGTTGGATATTCATGATTTCTATAAATATTCTCGAGCTTTGTTCTAGGACATGATTTATTTCAGCTCTGTGAGTTTGGAATAGAGCAGCCTTTAATGTATCTCTATTTTGCCCCGCTAGTGAGGAAAAACCCTTCTGAGTACTTTGTCCAATATCCTCTGATTTATGAGTTCCTCCATTCTGGCTGATGGAAAAAGGAAGTATTCTTGGCCCCATGTAATCTCTGAGGATTATTCCTTTGATTCCTTTTCCCAACCTTGAATGGTTTCCTCACAAGTGTAGACTGGTCAGTACTCCTCTGAAGATTTAAAAAAGACCCTCTACAGAGCTTCGCAGCTCTCTGTCTGTGCTGCTTTCCAGTTCTCTGCAAAGGCTAGCCACCTTGGCCACCCTGGCCCCCTAGCTCCGTCTGCTTGACCCAGGGATTCTGCCAGGATCCACCTGCACCCGGCACCCTGGCCTGGAAAATCTCTCCTGGAAGTAAGCAGGGGCAGTCAGACCTGGCTTGTTTCCTGTCTTTGTGATTATTGTTCTTCATTTTCTAATGTCCAATGTCTTGGAAACTACTGCTTCCTATTTCCAGTGTTTTAGTTGTTTTAGGGGTGATGGTAAATTTAGTCCCTGTTACTACATCTTAGTCAGAGGTAGAAGTCCTTGCTACTATTAAATACTACATTTAAAGCAGATTTATTTTCAGTTAAAAGGTTTTAAAAAATAATCATCAACATTCTTTCAAGGTTCATATCTTTAAAACATAATACAACTACTTTCCCATTTCTATTTAAAATACAAAAAATAAGTACCAATAACCATGATTATGTAATTTCAGATTATTCTTATATAAATGTCAATCTGAAGGACATTAATTTATTTTTATTTGGCTAAGTACAAGAAAATTATGCGTATCACAGCCCCAATATTTTAAAATGTTACATTCAAATGGTACTTCCAAACCCAATGGATACAATGAGGGAGCAGGTCAGAGGTTTGAAACCAGTGTCTCTGGTCCTTGTGCCTTGACTATAGCCGTCACCACAGCACTACAGCTTTCATTTATCTTGAAGAGATAAGCTGTAATTTGGTTTTGGATGCCTGCTTCCATCACAAGTAAAAATTAGAGCTGTCATAATCTTCAAGGCTGTTAGATTATAAACTATTACAAACACGCACAGTGGCTGGTTACGGAGAAAGAGCCACCATAGGAATGAAAGGGCTAAGGAAATGGACAGGCAGTCAGAAGACAACCGTAGCAGAAGGATAAAGACCCAGAGGAGGAAAAAGAAATCTCAAATGTTAACTGTGGAGAACGGAGGAATCTCCCCGTGGCCCCCAATAGTCTGCTGGTCCGCAGCCTGCTGTGGTCTGGTAGGGCTATGCTGAAGTTTTGTGCCACCTATGTTTTCTATTTTAGATATGCAGGCAGTTTCACCAGTATAACCCATAATAATAAAATCTGTGGTTTTAAATTTAATAATATAAATTAATTATTTATGGCAGAGATTATTAATATCAATCACAATGTCAACAAGTTATTTTTACTAATGAATTCTTGAGATCGGAAACATTTATAACAGAAATCATTAGGCCAAACAAGTTCTATAAAAACACTAGAGCATATAAACCATTGAGCAGAGTTGGGTACATTTGGAAAGCTCATATATGCTAAGAGCACACAATTTTTATATTTACAGAATGAATGTTTTATAGATGAATCAGCTACAGGGAAGCACATTGTAAAAAGCTCAGTATTGATAAAATTACCTTTTCATATTTTTTTCAGAAAGTGTCTTGAGTTTAAACATCATCATAACAGAAATCATATTCTCAAGGATACCCACTCCTATAAGTGGGAGTGGGTATTCTTACTAAGTATTAAGGCAGATTTTCTAGTACCCTAAAAAACAACAAGAAGCACATTACACATTTTTATATATTACTTTGGTTAATTTTTGTATGTTGACAAATTCTGCATATTGTTTTATGAGAGAAACTGTTGTATCTCATTTTAGTCAGCAGACATTTATTAAACGTATAGAAAACACAAAGCTCTCCCTGTGCTACAGAGGGAGTGTGTAGGCATGGAAACTCTGAGTGCGGGCTGACCTGAAATGGTCTTAGCTCCACTAATGATGGTCTTAGCTCCACTAATGAGCCATTTATACACTGGGAGAAGAGTTAGGTTGGAGTGAGGTGTGTGCTGTGCTATATGTGTTCTTGAGAGGTTACTGCAACTTTTATGAAAAGTTTGAAGATAAATCAATGGCTAACATAGTATAGCGAAGCCAGATAGGATCTATTTAAAATTGGAATTGTTATCTTGGCTAGTTTAAAGAAGCAGAATATTAATTCTCGTGACTTTCAAAAAGTATACTACTGTAAAATACTAAATGAATATATGATAGATACCTTATAGAGTCTAAATAATAATTTGTGAATATAGTTACTAGAATCTGGAAATGCCAGGTAATTAAAATGCCAAAGAGTTCAGGTAGAAACAATTAATTTCTTTAAAACATATATTCTCCATATTATTTGAGAAAAGTCACTTAATAACTAAAATTTAATCTTTGGCCTAATTACAGACTCAACCATACACAGAGTTATTTTAATTATTTCTTACAATAAACACATCTTTTTTTCAGGTGATTTATTTTTTGTTTTATTATTTTATTATTTTTTAAAATTTATTGTCTAAAGTTTTACATATGTCTCCTTTTTCCCCGATTGACCTCCCCCCCCCGCCAGCCATTCCCACCCCAGGCAAGCCCACACCACCCCAGTGTCTGTGTCCATTGGTTATGCTAATATGCATGCATACCAGTTCCAGTGCCAAGATCGTAAAGCCCAATGGCGAGAAGCCAGACGAGTTTGAGTCCGGCATCTCCCAGGCTTTGCTGGAGCTGGAGATGAACTCAGACCTCAAGGCCCAGCTGCGGGAGCTGAACATCACCGCGGCCAAGGAAATTGAAGTTGGTGGCGGTCGGAAAGCTATTATCATCTTTGTCCCAGTTCTTCAACTCAAGTCTTTCCAGAAAATCCAGGTGCGGCTGGTACGCGAGCTGGAGAAAAAGTTCAGTGGGAAGCACGTGGTCTTCATCGCTCAGAGGAGGATTCTGCCCAAGCCAACTCGAAAAAGCCGAACAAAGAATAAGCAGAAGCGCACCAGGAGCCTCACGCTGACCTCTGTCCTTTGGTTGCTCTCTAATGCCCCCTTACCATTTGTCTCTGGATCTATTCTTGTTCATCAAATTATGTTGATCATTACATCCCACATATGATTGAGATCATGTGATATATTTTTTTTAATTAATAAATCTTTATTGTTCAGATTATTACAGAAGATCCTCCTTTTCCCCCCCATAGCTCCCCTCCATCTGGTTCCCACCCCACCCAATGCCCTTACCCCCTGCCACTGTCCTCATCCATAGGTGTAAGATTTTTGTCCAGTCTCTTCCTGCACCCCCCACACCTCCCTCCCCCCAAGAATTGTCAGTCCACTCCCTTTCTATGCCCCTGCTTCTATTATATTCACCAGTTTATTCTGACTTAATTTTTAGGTTCACTTGTTGATAGATATTTATTTGTTGTCACTTTGTTGTTCATAATTTTTATCTTTACCTTTTTCTTCTTCTTCCTCTTCTTAAAGAATATCCTTCAGCATTTCATATAATCCTGGTTTGGTGGTGATGAACTCCTTTAGCGTTTTCTTGTCTGTGAAGCTCTTTATCTGACCTTCAATTCTACATGATAGCTTTGCTGGGTAGAGTAATCTTGGTTGTAGGTTCTTGTTATTCATCACTTTGAATATTTCTTACCACTCCCTTCTGGCCTGCATGGTTTCTGTTGAGAAATCAGCTGACAGTCGTATGGGTACACCCTTGTAGGTAACTAACTGTTTTTCTCTTGATGCTTTTAAGATTCTCTCTTTGTCTTTAGCCCTTGGCATTTTAATTATGATGTGTCTTGGTGTGGTCCTCTTTGGATTCCTCTTATTTGGGGTTCTCTTCGCTTCCTGGACTTGTAAGTCTATTTCTTTCATCAGGTAGGGGAAGTTTTCTGTCATGATTTCTTCTAATAGGCTTTCAGTATCTTGCTCTCTCTCTTCTTCTGGCACCCTGATAATTCAGATGTTGGTACGTTTGAAGTTGTCCCAGAGGCTTCATACACTATCTTCATATTTTTGGATTCTTTTTTCATTTTGCTTTTCTGGATGGGTGTTTTTTGCTTCTTTGTATTTCAAATCTTTGACTTGATTCTTGGGATCCTCTAGTTTGCTGTTGGATCTCTGTATATTATTTTTAATTTCAGTCAGTGTATGTTTAATTTCTGACTGGTCCTTTTCCATTTTTTGGCATTCTCATTAAGATCCTTGAAGGTCTCACTAAGTTCCTCAGAGGTTCGTAGAAGATTCTTGAGTAGCCTTATAACTGTGGTTTTGAACTCTATGTCCTCCATTAGTTTGCTTTCCTCCATTTCTTTCATTTGTGACATGTTTCTTTGTCTCTGCATTTTTGGCTGACTGT
This sequence comes from Myotis lucifugus, assembly GCF_000147115.1. Classification (NCBI taxonomy): domain Eukaryota; kingdom Metazoa; phylum Chordata; class Mammalia; order Chiroptera; family Vespertilionidae; genus Myotis; species Myotis lucifugus. Next base: position 96,882 of record NW_005871288.1, read on the forward strand.
GAGGACCCGCTGTGTCTACAGTGGAAGAACTGCTGTGCTGGAGACACCCTTATGGGGTAGGACTTGCTTCAGTGGGGCTTTGGTGCTCACTGAGTCTGCTTCTTGAGTGGGTCCCTTATGGATGTGAGGAGTTGAAATCTGGTATCTGACCAGGGGTACCCTGGCTCCTGGATCTCCAAGTCAACCACTGTGTGAGTCCACCCAGCAGGAGCTACAGCGATATCAGCAGATTTATCCTCTTTGTTTGGGGTTTGGAAGTTTTGGAGCTCTCTGACCCAGCTGCAGTTTTTTGGTTAGGCTGCAAAAGTGCAGGTGATTCCTTTGCGCCTCTGCACACGGCTTGGTTGGGGATGTAAATTGAGTGGGGCAGGGTCTCAGAGAATCACCAGGGCGGAGCTTGCATCACTGCGACTCCGCGACTCTGCGTCTTTGCGTCCAGAGTCCCTCTGTGTCCCTGAGTCCCCCGCCCCCACAGCATCCCTCTGTGTCCCTGAGTCCCCCGCCCCCACAGCAACAATGATCCCTGCGAGCAGCTCTGTGAGAAAGCCACCCTCGTAGGAGTCTGGGACCCCAGAGTCTCGCTGTAAATGAGTTCAGTGCATTTGAGAGCTTGTATCCCCTTCCAATTGAAAAAAAAAACGGTGCACCCAGGTGCAGCTGCCTCGCACGCGCCTTTGTACCTCTGTTCTTGGCGCCTCTGCACTTCCTACCCAGTCTCAATGCGCTTTTTTCTTTCCTTCTAGTTGTAGAACTTCCACTCGGCCAGCTTTCCCATGGTTCTGGATGATAGCTGCTTTGTCTTATAGTTGTAGTTTTAATGTTGTTGTGGGGGGCAGCACGTACAAGTTTATACCTTATGCCGCCATCTTGGTTCTCTATGAGATCATGTGATATTTATCTTTCTCCAACTGGCTTATTTCGCTTAGCACAATGCTCTCCAGTTCCATCCATGGTGTTGCAAATGGTAAAAGTTCCTTCTTTTTTATAGCAGCATAGTATCCCATTGTGTAGATGTACCACAGTTTTTTAATCCACTCTTCTGCTGGTGGGCACTTAGGTTGTTTTTAAATCTTAGCTATTGTAAACTGTGCTGCTATGAACATAGGGGTGCATATATACTTTCTGACTGGTGTTTCTGGTTTCAACACTTATCTTTAGAGCCTTTGAAATGTATCAACATCAGCTACCTTAAGTTATTGTAGGTGTTAGATTCCAACTAGAGTTTTAAATGTAATCCTAAATTTAATTTTAAATTTAATCCTAATACTTCTCATTGGCTAATAAATGGATTTTCCTACCAAAGCTCTGATTACCTCTGAATTCTCAAATGAGATATGAAGTTCTTAAGATCACAATAGACACAACTAAAGAATTTTTGTTTTGGGTACAAATTTATGCAGTCCATTCTGTGTTCATTGGAAAGAGCATTGTCTACATGACAGTGTAGTGCAGTGTCTACATGACATCAGCAACCAGATAAAAGTAAAACATTCAGTGATTAGTATTAATGGCATAGTTCCGCAGATCTCAGAGAGCACCAACTTCTGTTCTTAAGGGGCCTGCAGTTAAATAAACTGTGAGTTGGTGTAAATCACTGCTCCTCCAACACTGGAGTTCTGGTCTCTTTTCTCTGCTTCTGAATTTATTATAACTGTGGTGATAGAAATTAAGTGAGATCTTTTCTGAAGGGAAAATCTGCAAATATCATGGAAAACTGAACAATGAGAAACGTGGAGTGATGATCTGTTCATGAGCAATAATTGACTGGAGCAGCAGGTGATGCACTTGTGGAGAGGTTAGGGAGTAAGGCATTGGGCTAGATTTTGAAAATCCTATCTTTGACTATAGTAACGAAGAGAAGGCAAAGCAGTCTCAACTTGCAGCAAGAAACTATGCTCATGTGGTGCAGAAGCTTGGGTTCCCTATCAGATTCCTCGAATTGTAAGTTAAGAACATGATTGGAAGCCATGAATTGAGATTTCCCATTGGGCTTGGTGCTAACCCATCTGCAGTTTAGTAGTGGTAGTGATGAGCCTGAACTGTTTCCTGACAGACTGGCAATACCATGAACTGTGTTGCTCATTTCTGTATCTGGAAAAGTGGTGTTGACAGGCACCAAAGAACGCTCTGAGAGCTATGAAGCACTTGAAAACATCTATTCTATTCTAAAGGGTTTAAAAAACAACAACTTCTGACTGTATCATTCAACATTTTACAATGCAAAGGTTTGAGTATGTGCTTAAGCTGGGGAGGAGAGACCTCTTGAGATTAGGAAGCCCTTGAGGAGGCTCTGAGAGCAAAGGGAAAGACAGGGAAAGTGAGGCAGAGGCAGAAGAATGTCATGTGCATGGAGGGCTTGGTCCTCTCTCTTCAGAGGAAGCTCTGGACAAATTTATCAGAGGAGATGCCCTGGATAATAGATTCCAATAGCATTCTCTTTGTTTCTCAGAAAAATAATTTATTTTTCCATATGCTTTATTTAAAAGCATGTAGCAAACATCACTTACTTGCATTTTAAAGCACACGTTATTAATTTCCAGCTTGCCTGTTTTGTGAGCTAGTAACCTATTCCACCCAAAGATACAGATTTTATTACATATGCAAAATTAAGTCTGGGTTGTAAACAGATAAGGAAATTAAGCAGACCCCACTTTAAAAATTGGACAATTTAGTTTTATTGTTTGTTCTTTCAATAGAGGAAGAGGTTCAGTTACCCATTAGCCAGTGTTTATTGCAAAAGTGAATATTGTTTCAATACCTATGATTCCACCAATATAGAAAGCAGAAATTTAGTAGAAAAATAAGAATTAAAATTTATTTATAATATTCTGTTTTCAATTATCTTCAACAGTTTAATCCCAATGCTATTCATTGGCTAACAATTGGATTTTCCTACCAAAACCCTAACCCTAACCCTAACCCTAACCCTAACCCTAACCTCTAAACTCTGAAGAGTGGGATGTGAAGTCCTTAAGATCAAAATAGACACAACTAAAGGATTTTGGTTTTGGACATAGTTCTGATATTCACGCAGCCATTTTGTGTTTATTGAAAAGAGTAGATAGTTAAACCCCATTAACAACCAGAGTTTGCATGAGGATTTATTCTTGAATATCACATTACCATTAAACACATCTGGTATTTTCCGGGGACAGGATACATGTATATCTGAGTCCAAGCACATACTGGACTCTCAGGGAAGAGTGGATTCATGGAATGTTTCAATTGTGGTGAATTCATAACATTATTAGTTGGCATTGCTTTTGAAGCTGTTCGGTTGTAGATAGTTTAATCTAACAAATTTGAAGAAAATTATGACAGTTCTAATTTTTACTTGTGGTGGATGCAGGCTTCCAAACCAAATTACAACTTATTTCTTTAAGATAAATGAAAGTGGTATTGCTGTAGGGAAGGCTGTGGTCAAGACACAAGGACCAGAGACACCAGTTTTGAAATTCTGACACTACTCCCTCATTATCTCCATTAGGTTTGGAACATTTTAAAATATTGGGAATGGGATAAGCATAATTTCCTGTACTTATCCAAATGAAAATGAATGTCCTTGGATTGACTTTTATATAAAAACTTAGAGGCCCGGTGCACGAATTTGTGCATGGGTGGGGTCCCTCGGCATGGCCTGTGGGGATTGGGCCAAAACCAGCAGTCCAATGCCGCCTGCCACTCCTGCCTGCGCTCCTGTTCATCCCAGCCCTGCTGTGCATGCCATGGGCTTGCGCCCAGTCAGTTCTGATTGGGAGAGGTTCATGCGTGCTGCAGCAGTGCTCACCAGCTGTGAGCACTGCATCTGGCGCCCATCCCAAGGGAGTTGTGGGCCTGGGGGCGGCTGGGATATGATCAGTCCTCCTGGTGGGTGGTGGGATGCCTTTGCTGGCCCGGTCCCATTGATGTTCTCTCCAGTTGTCGGGAGCCACCTGGAGGCTGCTTTTATATTGATTCTTCCTTGAAGAGCATCTAGGGAGGGGAAGTGGCTGCAGTGCCCAAGGCTGACTTCCAGGAGGCCGGTGGTGCTGTCAGGATCATGCCAGCGGCACCGTCTGTTGGTGCCTGGCTTGTTCTCCAGAGATTGAACCTGCAGGACTACTGAGGGAGTGAGTGGTTGCCTCTGGGCTGGTGGGCCAATGGGACGGGTCAGGCAACCCACCCACACTCCCCCTGTGGGAGCACACTGACCACCAGGGGGCAGCTCCTGCATTGAGCATCTGCCCCCTGGTGGTCAGTGTGCATCATAGTGACTGGTCATTCAGTTGATTGCTTAGGCTGTTATATATATAGATAATCTGAAATTACATAATAATAGTTACTGGTACTTATTTTCTGTATTTTAAAATATGAAAAGGAAAGTAATTGTATTATGTTTTAAAGATATAAAACTTGAAAGAATGTTGATGATTCTTTTTTAAAAACCTTTTAACTGAAAACAGAACTGCTTTAAATGTAGTGCTTAACAGTAGCAAGGACTTCTACCTCTGACCAAGATGCAGTAACAGGGACTAAATTTACCATCACCCCTGAAACAACTAAAACATGGGAAATAGGAAACAGTAGTTTCCAAGACATTGGACATCAGAAAATGAAGAACAGTAATCACAAAGAGACAGGAAACAAGCCAGGTCTGACTGCCTCCGCTTACTTCCAGGAGAGAGTTTGCAGGACAGGGTGCCGGGTGCAGGTGGAGCCTGGCAGAATCCCTGGGTCAAGGAGATGGAGCTAGGAGGCCAGGGAGGCCAAGGTGGCTAGCCTTTGCAGAGAACTGGAAAGCAGCACAGACAGAGAGCTGCGAAGCTCTGTAGAGGGTCCTTTTTAAATCTTCAGAGGAGTACTGACCAGTCTACAGTTGTGAGGAAACCATTCAAGGTCGGGAAAAGGAATCAAAGGAGTAATCCTCAGAGATTATATGGGGCCAAGAATAGTTCTTTTCCCCACCAGCCAGAGTGGAAAAACTCATAAATCAGAGAATATTGGACAAAGTACTCAGAAGGGTTTTTCCTCACTAGCGGGGCAAAATTAGAGATCCATTAAAGGCTGCTCTATTCCAAACTCACAGAGCTGAAATAAATCATGTCCTAGAATAAAGCTCAAGAATATTTATGGAAATGCAAGAATATATAACATTCAAAAAGGTAAAATCCACAATTTCTGACATTCAATAAAAAATTACCAGCATGCAAAAAAGTAGTGGTATATGTTTTTGAATATATGACACATATTGAGGAGAATAATCAATCAATCAATTCAAAGTCAAACCAAATTGACCCAGATATTAAAATTAGACAAGCATTTTAAAAGTTGTATATTTGTATTCCATATGTCTCAAAGTTAAGTAGAGACATAAAATATATTTTAAAAGACCCAAATCAAATGTCTAGAGATGAAAATTACAATGTTCTAAGATAGAAATTAGGGAGTGAGGTTATTTCTAAGAGTATCCTGTTCTGAAGACTAGCTGCTGAGTTTCATGTTGCTATGGCCTCTGAGTCTCTGTGAGGGATTTAGAAAGTTATGAGGGTATAACCTTTCCCTCTATTTGTTTTCAACCTGGTAGGTCTGTTCCATTAACGGCAGCAAAATATGAATAAGCCACCATGTGGGATTCTGAAAACTGTATTGATCATTCAGTTAGTAGAACATCATCTCACTTCCTAGCAATAAGATGGCTTTGGGTAATGATTTTCTGCTATACCTTGTAATCCTTTTCTGACTTTCTGTGGGTTTATTAGTGAGAAATTGAAAGAGAACAAATCTGAAATGGAAAGCTACATCCTATACTTTCGAGTTACAAAATTGCCATGAATATTTTAGTTGGCATACCTGAGTGGATGGAAAATCTATGACTTGGAAGTACTCAATGACTTACTTGGTCACAAAGTCAGAAATGAAAAGAGTACAATATTCAACGCCAACTCACAGGATAATTTGTAAAAGAAATAACTAAAATAAACTCAATTATGAAGGAGAGTTGACTGTCATGTAGGTCAGGCAGGCTCTTACTTTTCTTTTTCTAATGTCCTGTCCGCCCCTTGTCATATTCATTTTCATTAACACTTTTATCAGAGGGCAGAAAGAGGTGACATTTCAATCTGTCAACTTCACTGCTCATTAGCAACTCATGTAAAGGGCAGTAAAGGGAGAATCAAAGCCTATATTGAGGTTACACGTTTTCTGTGGCTCTCACTTACCCTGGTGTCCCATTAGCACAGATAATAGAGAGGGAGCTATATTAAGGTATTTAGAGTTTGATAGAAGGAATGCATGGTGAAAATCTGAAGAAGGGATGAGAACCTAGATGAGGTAATTCTATCTGAGAGGACTGGGAGTGACAGGCAAGCATAGGAGTTAATATGACTGTGCAATGCTGCATACAGATGGGCATGATTAATGGTCTTTGTGTGGTAGAGAAAAAGGACAGGCTAGTAGATGACATTTCAAACCCACATCAAATGATGAGATACTGAATGAAGACAGAGAGGTCAGCTTTAAGTATGTGCTTAATTCACCTGTAAGAAGGAGTATGTGTGGATCTGCGTGTGGAACATATTTGAGGAAAGTAGGAATATTTACCATAGAACTAACACTGCTTTCAGGTCAGCAGAATGTACTCAATTAATGATTTTTCCCACTTTTCAGTTCTTATTAAATAGAAATCTTTAAGGCACAGTGCACAGAATTTAAATTTAACTTTGGATTGATTTTTCCCCTTGATATATTATGCATCCTTCATCAAACATTATTTGATAATTTTGGTCTTTTCAAGAAAGTAGCAACATGAGAAGAAAATCATGGGCACCACAATGATCAAATTAAATCATTTGAGTGAAAGGACTAAGTTAAACAGTAGTGTGCTATATAAACATGAGGAATATTTTTCATAATAGATTCATTTTATAAGTATCACATATTATTATCAAGGTTTGAATATATAGTGCAGACATTTTATCTTTCCTCTCCCTTTGGCATCAGAATTTTAAAATAACTACATTTGCATTATTTGTAGACCATTTTCAAATGGGATGCTAATGAAAATCAATCAATTAGTTTTTTAAAATATCAATCCCTCTATTTTATTCTAGGCAAAGTTGGGAATATAGACGTGACCCTATTTCCTTCCCTCAAGGATTCACAACACAGTCAAGAAATCATAAAAACCTACACAGATATACGCCAGAAACCATGTGTCATCAAATACAATATAATAGAAATTTAAGAGCCAGAGTTACTCTTGGAACTTGATATGCGCTTTGAAAGATAGGCAGCACTTGAAATTTGTCTCTTCAAATTCCTTCAGCAATTTGAAGCCTCCCCTCATGAAATGATCTGCCATTTTTAAGGCACCGCTCATACTGACTTCATTAGATGCTTTTTGACCATAAAGGAGTCTCAGTGGAAGGCATCAGACATAGCCGTTAAAGAGCTCAGCTCCTAGAGGCATCCTGGAGGATAAGTCACTTCTGATTTCTAAGGCTCCACTTCTTTATCCAGTGAAACCTTCCCTGCTATACGATGGTGCTACATCATCATGTCTTCCTGGATTTTTGCAATAGGTTTCTCACATATTTCTCCTTTTATCCTTGAACCCTAATGATCTATTCCCAACACTGAAGTTGGAATGATCTTTTAAAATCCCCAAGCAGAACCTAGTTTTGTTCAAAATCTTCCCAGGTTGCCTATTTCACTTAGAGTTAAAATAAAAATCCTTACACTTATATAAAAGCTCCCACCACCTGACTGGCATGGTTCAGTGGTTGAGGGTTGACCTATCAACCAAGAGGTCACAATTTGATTCGGGTCAGGGTACACGCCCCGTGCAGGTTCAATCCCCAGTGTGGGGCGTGCAGAGGCAGCCAATCAATGATTCTCATAATTGATGTTTCTATCTCTCTCTCCCTCCCTTCCTCTCTGAACTCAATAAAAATATATTTAAAAAATAAAAGCCCCCATCTCATGTTACCTCGATGACCTCCTCTATTCTTTCCACATTTTCACACTCCACAGGAGACACTTCATCTTTCTTGCTGTTCTAGAACATGCCAGGCATGCTGTGTCCTTAGAATATTCCTCTTCCTTGTGTGCTCTTCCTCTAGATACAACAGTTTCACTTCCACACCTCCTTGATGTTTTGCTTAAATATTACCTTTTCAATGAGAATTAACCTGACCACCATATTTAAGAATTACAAGGCTCCTGTTCTAGCTTATCCTGTTCTACTTTTTTTGTGTGTCTTCACAGTTAACTTCTAACATATTCCATAATTTGTTAATTTGTTATGATCATTGTTTAGTGTCTCTCTCCCTCCAGTAAGTGCCCATCAGCAGATGAGTGGATTAAAAAACTTTGGCACATCTATCCAATGGAATACTATGCCACAGTAAAAATGAAGGAACTCCTACCATTTGCAACAGCATGGATGGAGCTGGAGAGCATTATGCTAAGTGAAATAAGTCAGTCAGAGAAAGATAAATATCACATGATCTCACTCATTTGTGGACTATAATGAACAACATAAACCGATGAACAAAAACAGATTTAGAGACAGAGAGGCATCGATCAGATGCTCAAACCTCAGGGAAGGTAGGAGCGGGTGGGGGTAAGAGGGAGAGATCATCCAAAGGACTTGCATATAAGCATAAGTGATGGATGCAGACAACAGGGGGTGAGGGTGAGGGCAAGACTGGGGGGATGAGGGGACAATGGGGGGGATAAAGACACATTTGTAATACCTTAATCAATAAAAAGTTAAAAAAGAATATGTTTTGTTCACTGTTACATCTGAAACACCTAGGATATTCTGTAAATATTTATTGAATTGGATGCCAAAAATAGCACAATACCTGGAACATAACCATGTATTCCATAAAAGTTACCTATTACTATTATTATTATTATCATCATTATTATTACTATTAATCCAACCAGCAGAGTATCAGAACCCTACTAGAATGTGCTCCGTGTAGACATGGATTTTTTTAAAAGTTGTTTTTGTTTTGTTTTGTTTAACCTGAGCAATTAGAAGAGTACCTAGCACATAACTGGTGCTCAATAAACATTTGAAGAAAAAAGGGAATAAAGTAACAAAGACAATGTGAACATGGCTTGTAAGCTGTACAGAGCAAAGGCTAAGTAGACAAGAGGGTCCTAGTGAGTAGGACATAAAGTCTGGGGGAAGGGCTGTTTGTGAGGCAGAGGTAGAGTGATAGTCAAGGAAGGATCCATAGGATATCAAAGATACTCTGGAAGAGAATCAGCTTGGAGGAGGGTATCTAAATAGCAGTGTTTTATTTATGTATTTGGTAAGATGAGAATAAAATTCAGTAAGAAGTCAAGGATGAAGAAAAGAATAAGAGGTCATTTTCTTAGAGGCAAAATTTGATGCCATCAGAAAGAATGAGAAATGGAAAGAAGTGAGAAAATGAATGACTTAAAAATTTATTGGGGCCCTATCTGATTTAGCTCAGTGAATAGAGCATTGGCCTGCAGACCAAATGGTCCCAGGTTCAATACTGGTCAAGGGCACATACCTTGGTTGCAGGCTCCTCCCTTTCCCAGTCGTTGGTCATGCCTCGTGCAAGAGGCAACCAATCAATGTGTTTCTCTCACATCGATGTGTCTCTCTGTCTTTCCCTCTCTCTTCCACTCTCCCTAAAAATCAATGGAAAAATATCCTGGAGGGAGGATTAACAACAACAAAAAAGAATGACAGAAATCTGAAATTTTAAATCCTGTGTGATTGTTATACTTTATTGAGCCCAAAATAAGATTGGTCCCCTGTATGTATAGTTGGCCTTAGCAATTGGATATACATTAGCATCCTTTGAGGAGAATCACCAGAGAGACAGTGCTTGAATAAAACAGATTTTTAAAAAATGATATAAGTTGAGTGCTACTGGTGGATGCTTGCTTGATTTATTTCACTTTCATGATGAGCTGAAAATGGATATACTGTATAATAAAAGCTTAATATGCAAGTTGTCCCCTCCAGCAGGAGTTGGACCTACGGGAGTTCGACCGCTCGCTATGACGTGCACTGACAACCAGGGGGTGGCGCGAAACATGGCGGGCATTGGCGACACAGTACTGGCAGTGGGCAGCAGTGGAGGTGCTGCTGGCCCTGATGGGCCCTGATGAGAGCGGGACTGCAGCGGGATGGTGGAGCAGGTGAGCAGGCGGTGCCAGGCCAAGGCGGGTGAGAGTGGGGGCCCAATCGCCCTACTGGTCGCCCCACAGGTGGCGACCAGCAGCGGCGGTGCGGGGCATGGCTGGCGAGCGGGCGGCGCCAGGCCAAGGCAAATAGCAATATTAAAATATTCCTTATAATTAATTCCCTTAAATGTGCATGAATTCGTGCACCGGGCCACTAGTTAAAATATGATGAGGAATGTGTGTGTGTGTGTGTGTGTGTGTGTGTGTGTTCTTGAGGGAGTGCATGCAGACTGAGAAAGAGAAATAAGAACCTACAGGCATTTAGTCTTGATCGTTAGAAATAAGGATTGAAGTAGCACACAGATAAATAACTAATGAGTAACCCTAACAGGTGTCAAAGTGGATACTTAAGTGATGCATGACGGAGGGCAGAACAAATAAAGAGACAGGTGGTTTAGCCGATACTTTATCAATCAGAGAGATTTGCATTAACTAGCATATCTACATATTCTAAACAGCAGCAATTGACATTTGTAGTGATGCCCCCGAGACATGGTAAATGCTGTGTGAATTATCAAAGAAAAATGAAATCCTGTTAGTACAATTCAGGTGTTAAGTGCATTTTATTGTGTAGTCTCTTATTAAAATTGGTCATTTATGTAGAGTATATACATTTTTATTTCAATCAGAAGAGTTAACATTGCTTCTAACCAAATCACAGGACACAAAGGTCATTGTAGAGATTTAACATACTATTTTAGCTGATTATGTCCTGTGTTACAGGCACTAGGCAAACAATGATGAATAAAATTCTGTCTCCTTAAGACATTGACAATTATGGGAGATATAGATTCATATGGTTGTCATAAAAATGTAATGAGCCTCTAATGGATGCACATATATAATGACAATCAGAGTTTTAAAGGAGATCAATAACTCCTGGAGGGTCAAGGAATTGTCACTGAGGAGGCAAAGTGGACAAGAATTTCACATTTGAATTTTACACTGAAGGATGAGTAAAATTTCTCCAGCCAAGTAGAAATGTTACTGTCATTTCCCAGAAAGAGGATTTGACATATTTTGTCCCCCCTCTTCCTCTCTCCTCTACTCATTTCTAGGACGTACAATAGAGCCATGAGATAGTAGAGGATGGAGTCTGATGTGAGTTAAAAAAGACTGCTCTGAACACCCTGGGCCCTGCCTTCAATTGTCATTTGTTTATCACAGTAGATACTGCAGTAATGTGAAAATCTGTCACCTCAGGTTGAAGAAGAAGACCAAGGAATTAAACAAGGGATCCTGGAAAAAAAATCGTAGTGACCTGTTGGATAACTCACATAATCTATTTTCATTATTTTAAAGTCACTGTGGACTCCTGTCGGTACTGCCAAATCTTATGTTATCAATGGAACATCTAGTAGAGCAGAGTTGCCCTAACAATGAGAGGGTCACAAATGGCTCAAGCTTTATTTCTCCTCAAGCCATTGTCCATACAGCCTGCTTGTTAGTCAATAGTTAACTATTGTTTGGACCGCTGCTAGTTCTCTGATTGACCCCAGCCAGGGGTGAGGAGGCCTTGGTGTTTCCCAGCGGTGTTTTGACCTGGGTGAGGGTGCCCACGCAGAGGGCAGGACAGGAAGGGCAGCCTCTTGGGTCAGTTACAATTCTGAATAATTTAGTCCCCACACTAGAGTCTGAATCTCTCATCTTTAATCATACAGCCCATGATTTACCAGCTCTCTCTTCACGTCTGACTCTAAGGGTGCAAAGAAACTAAAAATGTTTAATCAATTTATTTTTATCAATCCTGCAGTTAAATAAGATACTGGGTTGGGTATATATGCCTTGATTCCAGTGTTATCTTTGCTAGTGTTGTATCTGTGTGGCCTTGGGCAAATCAATTAGCCTTTCTGGACCTCATTTTCCTCATAATAAATGAACTAAATGACCTATGCTGTTTCTTTCCGGTCTAATGTGCTAGGATTCTTAAAAGGCACTTTTACAGACATCTATGTACATGTTTAATTTTAAAAAGAGCATTAATTCATCCTACTAAAAAGAAACTGAGTATCTGAATATGAGCCTAAAACATTTTTACATTAATGTGCTTTTTTTTGAGAAACACTTAACTTTAAAAAATAAGTTTTGGAGCCCTAAGAGAGAAGCACTAAAATTTATCTCTACATCTCCCTCCACTCAAGACATGAATGAAACAGCATCAGTCAGTTCTTCTGCTACCCCCAAAGTGTTCAATTGAGGCTGAATACTTTGATATGTATGACTGATGACTCTCAAACATGGTCCACAGATCTGCATGGTTCATTCTCCAGTATTTCCCATGTAAAAATTATTTACTTACATGCACACATGTGGAAAGTCTTTCTTGCTTGACACATCACATTTTCTAAATGGCTGTCCTACATATAAGTTTACTAAATAATTAAGTTTATTAAATGGCCCTAAAAACAAAGAAACTTAGCTCTAATAATAGCACCAAAGAAAAATTTCCAAAATTATACCTTATGATTTGTTTCTCTTTTAATATCATAATTCAAAACTGTATGTATGCACATGGTTGCTTATCACAGCAGGATTTAAAATACCCAAAATTGGAGACAATCAAAAGGTTCATCAAGAGGTTAAAAAGTATTTGGTGCATGATTAGTATATACATATTATAGTCTATTTATGGTACATATTATAGACTTATGCATAATTGTTAAAATGAATGAGAATTACATGTATTCACATGGAAGAAAAAAGCCAAATAAAAAAGGCTAGTTGTGCCTCGCCGGTGTGGATCAGTGGTTAAGCGTCGACCTATGAAACAAGAGGTCACAGTTTGATTTCCGGTCAGGTCATATGCCCAGGTGTGGGCTTGGTCCCAAGTGTGGGGCATGATGGAGGCAACTGATCAATGATTCTCTCTCATCATTGATGTTTCTATCTCTCTCCCTCCCCCTTCCTCTCTAAAATCAATAAAAATATATATTTTTAAAAACCTAGTTGTAGAAATATAATTTCATGGTTTTGACAAAAATTAATAGTGATTATCTTTTAAGGCTAAACAAGTAGATCCTGGGAGTGAGTACAGAGGGTACTCTCAAGTTTTTACATCATGTATTTTTGTATTGCTTAAATTTCTTACAATGAGTAATCATTACTTAAAAATAAAAAAAGTTCTTGCAACATTTGGTATTACCTTTCAAATATCTAAAATTCAAAGTATTACTAATATTAATTCTTAAAACATGTAGTTATTATTAATTCTTATTATACTCGTGAAATTGCATCCTCTATCCAGGAACTGAACAGAAAATAGATAAAAATTAATTTTTCCCAGAGCCACAGAACAGCCTATGTTAAAATGTTTTAAATATGCTCTCTCTTAATCTCACCATCCTCTTCTTCATCAAGGTCTCTGAAGGTTGAACTCTAATGGTACTTTTACTCAGTAAATGCTGTATTCCTATATGCTGGCTTCAAAAGTGAATTATTAAGTCCTTCAGTTTTTCCTAACCGTATCCTCAACTAATCCTCAACTAAATCACTAACATGAGTTCATCATCCCTTCTAAAGCATTAGTATTTCCCTTTGTCCATTCTAGGCCTGATGCCAACTTCATCTTTCCCATTCTCCATTTCCCTAAATCTATATTTATTCTTTCTCTCAGGAAACATTTTAGTTCATAATGCAGTTTAGCCAAAATTGGCTATTATTTTATTCAGCCTAATGATGTTGTAATCAGAGTTATTTATGCAAAAGTCTCTGCTAAAGTTATGAAATGTTTCGGTTAAGTTCAGACACCTGCATTTATCAAACACTGTTTCCACAATGAGTGATCTTTTCCTGACAGTCTTGTCTGTCAGTTCTATTGTTCACACTTAATGGAATATTAGTTCTACCAGTGAAATCTCATGTAACCTATGTTCATTGAAAAGAAAAATTCCTCCAAATAATGGCTATAGTATGTAGCAAAATATCTGAATGAGACATTTCTAGATTGTGATTCAATGTTGTTTTTCTTTGACTATTTGTGCTAATCTAATTGCAGATGATATTTCTTCCAATATTCCCGTGTGATGGGATACATTTTTTTCTAATTGGGAAGGAGTTAGGAATAGATGCGAGTAGGGAGGTGTGTAATACCAGAAAGGCCGAAGGGGACTCAGTGGGTGCTTGTGAGGTACCGGTTTTGCAATGAGTATTTGCCATATCTGAAATTTCATATTTCAAGAGTAGACTTACACTGGTATTGTGGAATCACATAGTCCTGGAATCCAGGCTCTGCCTTTTACTGGCTGTATAGTATTCAACAATGTACCTAACTGTATGAGTCTTTGTTTCCTCACAAAATGAAGAAAATAAGTAATATTCACTTCAATAGCTTGCTGGGAGTATTAAGCAGGAAGACTTATGAAAACACTGAACACAAGTGCCTAATATATAGTAGGTACTCAATATGTTCATTTCTTCCTTCTTTTTTCCTGCCAAGAGAAAAAATGAAACATTGCACTCTTAATCTTTTTCTGAGGATGGAAATATTCAACACAAGTGTTCCTTGCATACAATTAAAGAAACTCTTCCAAGAATGAAAGCAGTTATTTGGTGCTATTATTCAAAGAAACTATAGATCATGATAAGATTGTAGCAGCTTCTCTTCTGAATTCAGGTGTCATGAGAAAAAATTATTATCTATGCTTTAGTGAAACATTTGAGGAGATTTCGTGAGAAGGAAGCTGAGTTGCTCTGGGTATTTACAGTGGAGCAAATAAAAAGAAATGGGGTTGATGTAGGGGAGATTTTGATTGGGAAATAATAAATCAGTGAATTAACCACAAAGAGGCGTTGTATAATGTCTGACCTTTGGAAGTTTAAGGGAGCAGAGAACTTCAAGTACTTCAGGAGTTTTATGATAAACTTCTAGATTTGTGAGTCTTTAATTGCATTTCTAATCACTACTTGATAGCCATTTATGTCCACAATCACAATATTTAAAGGTTAATTAATTTTATAAAATGTTCAGATTCAGCCTTCTTCGTTAAGCAAGTGTGAAATGTAGATGCAGAGTGTTTCTTATTTGAATTAGGCATTTTAACAAAAGATTAATGAAAGGAAAAATTCTTATCTACTCCTTCCACACTACTGGTGCTGAAATGATAAATTCAAGTTTTATACTACACCATACCATGCACAAATGATGGAGTGTAACATAGTGCATACTGAGAGAGTGGGCTTTGGTCTTTGTGCTTAATTTTTAAAAAGATGTCTTATTGATTTTTAGAGAGAGGCACGTGGATGCGAGAAGGAAACATTGACCTGCTTCCCCTGGTAGCCGCCTGCCTTGGGAATGAGCAGGCAAACCTGGCCAGGAATGGAACTGGCAGCTGGCAGTCCTCTCCCCACTTCCCATTTCCACCAAGGTCACAGGACAAAGCTACAACCAACCCAGCCACACCTGCCAGGGCCGAGCTTAATTTTAAAATACAAATCAAGCCAGAGGCTTTCTTTGAAATCACCAGTTTTGAAGTGGTGAAACTGTAGATGCTATAATTTAAAATTAAGATCTGATCATGAAAAAATAAATATTCTCAAGAATATTTTAGGTCCAGAATTCTATACTTAGCAGTGTGTTTGCACTTTGATGTCAGTGTCTGGATTAGCTTGGCTTCTTATATAAATTAAATACATTTTCTTATCCCGTCATTTCAACAAAAAGAATTTTCAAATAAACTCAGATTTGGGATACAATTTATAACTATAAATATATCTTAGATCAGAAAAACAAATTAATTTAAAATGTGTCATATATATATGTATATATATACACTCACACACATACATGACACAAACACATTCTTTAATGATTCTGGGATATTGAAAAGTAATGTCATATATAATAATAAAAGCGTAATATGCTAATTAGACTGGACAGCCAAATGACCTTCCGGACATCCTTCCGGACGTCCTTCCAGACAACTTTTCAGATGAAGCTGGGGCTGCGAGGGCCAAGGCAAGCTGCCATGGCTGCGAGGGCCAAGCCCCTTGCACGAATTTCGTGCATCTGGCCTCTAGTAGTATTATAACAGAATTCTTTTTATTTTTATTATACAAGTGATTTCAGAATTAATTTCATTATAAAATATTCAAATAATACAGAATATTTAGAAAACTGAGAATGCTACTCTTCACTCATTTTGTTACTGGTTTTTCTTCCTTCTCAAGATATAATTAATGTCAAATATTTGGTATACTTTTTCTCAATTCCTTTCCTATGAATTTTCACACACATATGCTAACACATTTATTTTTTAAAAATGATATCATAATATATACATGATCTTTTACCTCGTTTATTTTTACCCAACAATCTACCTTGGAGAGCTGTATAAACCGGTACACAAAAATTTACCCTCTTCTTTTCAGTGGCTCCATAGTAAAAATAATTTACCTAATTACTCCTTTATTGATATTTAGCTTTCCCTCCTCCTAGCTTTTCACTATTACAAACCATGATACAATGAATGTACCTATATGTCTCTATCTCTATCTCTATCTCTATCTCTATCTCTATCTCTATCATCTCTATCTCTATCTCTATCTCTAATAATCTATCATGTAATTATTACTGTTGGATTATTTCCTAGAAGTGGAGCTGCTGGATCAAAGAATGTACACATATTCAAGATTGAAGAATTCTCAGAAATTGGCTTCACTGGAACCTCCTGTTTGAGTTAAGTGCAGATTGTTGACATTTACCACTGCTATCAGCGTGCATTACTATCCCTAATGGAGATGGATTATATGTGTTTGTGATGAAAGTTTAGCATGCTCAGTATCTTTAGAACTCAGGAATTTGTAACCAAATCCACTACCACTCAACTGTTAGGACAGGTGGACAACCAAATGGAAAGAATAGTGGTGTTACATGACAAATAATAGTGGATTACCTGACAACTAGTACTGTTCACTGCCTCAAACTCTTGTATCTTTCTAAGATTTCCCATATGTTGTCAGCTGTAGTTTTTAGCCATTTATAAATATTTACTTGTCCCCAAAACACTCAGGCCTATTATTAACATTACTATTATTTTATTTTTTAATAAAGTATATCTATAATAAACACATTTGTTTATTTGTGATTCTAATTTAAGAATTATTTGGAACCTTAAACTATAGCTAAGAGTGAGTTGGAAAGTATACCTGTATAAAAATTGGACTATATATTTGGCAGAAAATGTCATAATCTTGGCTAACTTCAAGAAATCCTGTGTGAAAGGATCGTGGTTAGAAAGATATTAATTATTTATCATGTTGCCACCTAATTTTCCTCTGTACACATAAAGTGTCAGTCTTAAATAATATCAGTACAAGATCAACAAATGTACAGCTTGTGTGGACTGCTTAGTTCCATGATAAATGGTCATGAATGCTTTAGATAGCTAAGGTATCTGTAGAAATCTGAGTTGATTAGAGTTTATGGTTCTATATCAAATTCACCCTGTAATTGGGGATCTCTTTGACAAGTTAGTCCATCTACTTAGCTAATAGTAATAAAGTAAAAGACTTTAGAATTATCACTGAGACTAAATGGTCAGCTTTGCTCTAAAGTAAACTACTGCCAAGAACTGAACCCTATACTGAACCAAGCAGTTAAAAGATGATGCCTTTGGCACAATTAGATCGTTGTCTGAAATACTAAATTGTGTAGAGACCAAGAACAGCATTTCAGGCAGACCTCCCTGGGTTTAATTCCCGACTCTGCAAGCTGTGTGATCTTACTTAAGTTACTTAACCTCTTTGGGACTCAGTGTTCACATTTGTAAAACTGGAATAATCCTACCTACTGCAGTAATATTGTAGGGATGAAGTTATAAAATATATGTTATATAAAGCATCTGATACTTGCCTGACACACAAGAGTCAATAAATGGTAACTATTATTACTACTAAGTGTGGCTTCAGATTTAATTCAAAGATTAGAATATTATTATTAGCTTGGATTCAGCCAGAGGTCCTCTTTATTGAAAAAAATAAATATTTTGATTGGTTGGTTAATTAGTTTAATTATGTAGGCTTTCCAAGTGATGAATTAATCTCCCTACATCACAGGTATGATTAAATTATGCAGTCTCTAAACTTAGTGCTAAAATATCCACTTTGGTAATTGCCTAGAGTAGTCAGGAAAGATACTATACTTATTTTTGTATACTGTTCCACTGTCTTTTTTTTTAATCCTTACCTGAGGATATGTTTAGAGAGAAAAGGAGGGAGGGAGGCGGGGGGGGTGGTGTGGGGAGAGAGAGAAACATCCACGTGAGAGACAAATATGGATCAATTGCCTCCCTTATGCACTCTGGGGATTAAACCCCCAATGTAAGTATGTGCCCTGACTGGGATGTTCCACTGTCTTTTTGATGTAAGAGCTGATAGAAATACCTAAATACATAATGAGTAATGTGAAAATGTAATGAAAATTTTTTACATGATATAGTATTCCATAAGTAATTATGTGAGTGTGTGTGTGTGTGTGTATGAGTGATGAACAAAGGGAAAAGGCATTAATATTAAATGCAAGCTGTGCCAAGTGGAGTCTACATTGTGAAATTTTGGGGTAATATCAGAACCTAATCCATGAATACAAGTCAAGTGGCTAATATAACTTCTCTCAGAAAGGCTGTAAAACTTATTTTCAAAAAATCTCATTTTTTGATGCTCATTTGCATTTATAAATAACATTTTTCTCAAGCATGATTTTCATTACTGAAACCACTAAATTGTGACAAACTGGAAATGTCCATATGAAGAAGCCATGTTTATAAGACCCTCATTGACGTTGGTATCTGATATCACCTTAAGGAGAGCAATCCTTTTTTTTTGATGTGTGGGTACCAGTTTGGCATCTCATTATTTAAAAAAATTAGCAAAACCTCATTAAACAGCTGCTTTTCTATTTTTTGTTGACTTGTGTGAGATGCCAAACAACTCTATTCTTTGCCTAGCAGATTAAAAAATTTCAATCTGGTTTATATTGCAGGCTTAACTTTAATGTATAATTATCCATGTAAATAGATTCTAGAGATTGGTGGTGTTAAAAATAAATTAAAATATGCAGGAGGAAATATACTCACACTTAGTAATAAAATAGTAAGCCTAAGGAACTTTGTGTTTTTCTGCCAACTCTGTTAATTTTACTGTGTATAGTCCATTTTTTGTGTGGACTAATTTTAAACACTTGGCAGTAATAGTCAAATAGATTTATACATAGGCAAATATTTCAGGACTAATGTAAAAATAATGAAAATAAACAAAATTCTCATACTTTCAAATGTACTTACACCTCAATCTTTTTAAATCAGAGTAGCTATGCCTTTGTATTGAGCCTTTATGAGTGAAATTGTTGTTGGAAATTTAAGGGGGTCCAGTAAATGGTACCCCACTCTCCACCTGATTTTGGCACTATTTAAAAAGAGAGACAAGGAGTAGAACATATAGAAGATCACAATATTGCCTTTATTACTGATAAAGTTTGTATTGGGGTAGGTTGCCTATATATCTGTGGGATACTGGGCTTTCCAAATGTGAATCCCAGAATTTGGCAGATTCGTCTTCTTAACCACAGGCAAATCACCTGAGGGCAGGAACTGTCTTTGTCCTTATAACCACCAGCTCATCTCTCTCCTTTTCTTTATAACAAAATTCCTTGAAATGGTTTCCTGTCCTTGCTATCTGCAATTCCTCTTCTCCCATAATCTCTTCAACATTTGAAAGGTTTTGCCCTGTATATCCCACCAACCTTGTACTTGTAGAGATTCCACTGACTGACATATTGCTACATCTAATGGTTAAATCTTAATATTCATCTTTTTTTTGATCTACCAGCATTTGATCCATTTGATCACTGCTTTTCCTTAAAACCCTTTATTCAATTTTCTTTTAGGACATCTGATTCCCACCCCTACCCCCTATTTCTATCTTGCTGCTTCTCAGCCTCTTTACTTGTTTCTTCTCATTTCCCTGACCTCTTAATGTTGAGTAACTCAAGGCACAGGCCTTGAACCTCTCCAATTCCCTAGCTACATTTTTCTGTGTGGTTGCATCTAGTTTCAAGGCTTTAATTACCATCTATAAACTGATCATTTTTATTTTCAGCCTAGACCTCTCCTCTGAACTCCAGTCTTACATACAACTTCTTAGTCAGCATTTCCATTTGGATATCTCATAAGCATCTAGAACTTAACTGTCCTCAAATGAACTCTGGCACCTCCACAGTCTTCTTTATCTTTCCTTTCTTCTAGTGTCTGTCTCAGTCTGAAAACTGTGGAGTCATCCTTGAATCTTTCTTTTCTGCCACATACCATATCAATCTGATAGAATAATCTTTCAGGTATATCTTCAAAATATA
Organism: Myotis lucifugus; assembly: GCF_000147115.1. Lineage (NCBI taxonomy): Eukaryota > Metazoa > Chordata > Mammalia > Chiroptera > Vespertilionidae > Myotis > Myotis lucifugus. Next base: position 117,442 of record NW_005871288.1, read on the forward strand.
TTGAGGACCTAGCCACCTCTCACTACCTTCACTGCCTCCATTATATCTCTACTGTATTCCTTCTGGAACATCCTAATTGGTCTCTCTTCTTTACACCTCCCCCTTCAGACTATTCTCAGCACAGCCATCAAGGTGATCCTGTCAAAAACAGAAACAGCCATCAAAAAGTGTAAGGGAATAGTATTCTAGGCAGAGGAAACAGCAAGGGTAAGGGCCCTAAGAGAAAACCTAAAGTATTTGAGAAATAGCAAGAAAATAGCATGGTTGGGGTAGAGTGATTGAGAAGGTGAGTGGTAGAAAATAAAGGAGAGAGATCTATAAAAACTAGAGTGTGCAGAGCCTTGATCCATGTTAGGGCTTTGGATTTTATTCCAAGTATGATGACAAGTTCTTGCAGTGCTTTGAGCAGGGGAGGCACAAGATCTAATGTAATTTTTAAAAGATCACTCTGGCTTCTTTGTGGAGAAAATGGAGGTGAGAATGAGGGTAGGAAGAGACAATTTAGGAGGTTGTTATTGTCCTCCAGGCAAGAAATGATAGTGGCTTGCACAGGGTGGGGGTGGTAGTAGTAGTAAGAAGGGACAGACTCAGGGTAAATTGAACATAGGGTGTATAAAATGTGCTAAAGGATTGAATATAAAGTAAAGAGAAATAAAGAATGAATCTGAAGTTTTGGTCTGACCACTTTGGTGAATAGACATACCATTCATGGACATGGGGAAGCCTGGGGGAGAAGCACATTTGAAGACACGTTTAATTGAAGAAACTTTTGTGATGGTTAATTTTGTTTCAACTTGGCTGGGCTACAGGGCCCAAAAATGTGGCCAAACATTGTGGATATTTCTGTGAGAATGTTTTTGGATGAGCTTAACATTTAAATTAGTGAACTTCGAGTAAAGTAGATTGGCCTCCATAATGTGGGTTGACCTCATCTGATCAGTTGAAGGCCTGAATAGAACAGAAGACTAAATTTCCTCAAATAAGGGGAATTCTGCAGAAGATACCTTTGTACTAAAACTGGAGCATCAGCTTCTTCCTAGGTCTCCATCCTATTGTCCCATTCTGAAGATTTTGGACTTACCAGTCTTCATAAATGTGTGGGCCAAATCCTTAAAATAAACATCTTTCTCTGTGAATACACATTCTATTGGCTCTGTTTCTCTGGAAAACCCTGAAAAGTACACCTAGGAAGCATCCACATGAAGTGAGTATGCAGTTGGGTATAGGAAGAAGTCTGGAACTCAAGAAAGAGGCAAGGATGGAGATATAAACTTGAGAGTCATCAGGGTATATATGGTATTGTAACGGCTCAGAAACCTTATTTTCTTTCATCTGGCCTTTTCTTTTGATTTTTCCCCCCTTTGACTCAAACTGGCCTCAACCAGCACCTGACTCACCCAACTCCCTCTCCTTTGCTTTAATCATTAAATTCTCAGGGCAGTGAGGCTCTGGTCAGCATCCAGTAGTCTTAGGAATAAGGTCCTGGGTCTATTGACTATGGAGGCAGAGCTTTCAATCAAATTAAAGATAATATCTTGGCCTCAGTTGTGTTTTAGCTCTAGACCCAGGAACAATCCCACTGAATAAATCCTTGCAAAGTCAGAAAGAACCACTCCATGGCTGACATTAGGACCAGATGCAATGATCAATTACTCCTTACCCTAGCACCAGCCAATCAGTAGAGACCACAACCCTACTCCTTTAGTTATCATGATTAATGATTTTTTCCTATATAATTCATGCCCTGGAATCTATCAAGGAGCCAGGTCTTTGAGTATTAGCTCATCTGTGACTCCAGGTATGGTATCATCTCCTTAATATATCATTACTATTTTGGCTGAAAACTCCTGCTCATGTCTTATTGATGTGCACAAACAGACCCCTTCAGTCTGGTAATAGTATTTAAAGATAGGAGCTAGATGAGATATTTAGGGAGCAAGACATGGAGAAGAGAAAGGGACTTAGAACGAAGTCAAGAGACTTGCAAAGAAAACTGAGGAGCAACAGTTAATAGAAACACAGGGAGAGTAGCATCCTTAAGGCTAAGTGAGGGAAGCCAAGAGATCAGAGGAATATGAAGACCAAAAACTAACCATTAAATCCATCAGGAAAACCCTTGGTGTCCTTGACATAAACCAGTCTAGTAGAGTGATTTAGATTAAGTAAATGGAGAGAATGAGTGTTAAGACAAAATAAAAAAAAATAGCTAGTGTAGAAACCCTTATGCTAAGTTTTGCTGGAAAACAGACCAAAAAAAGAGGAGGATTTGGCATCTATAAAGTTTGTTTATTTTTTTATGTGAAAACTAGAGGCCTGGTCACGAAATTCATGCACTGGGTGAGGGGTGTCTCTCAGCCTGGCCTGTGCCCTCTTGCAATCCAGGACCCCTTGGGGGCCTAAATCAGCAGTTGGACATCCCCCGAGGGATGTAGTAGTGGGCCAAGTGGTAGGCAGCCAGGGAGGAGCCAGAACTGGGGCCAGGCACTGCGCCACTGGTGCTCATCCCGGTCCACTGTGCCTGCTGCCACTGCTTGGTAGTGCTGCCGTGGAGTCGGGAGAAGCTCCTGTGGCTGCACCTGTGCTTATCTGCTGTGAGCCCAGCTTCTGGCTGAGTGGCGCTCCCCCTGTGAGAGTGCACTGACCACCAGGGGGCAGCTCCTGCATTGAGCATCTGTCCCCTGGTGGTCAGTGCACATTATAGTGACTAGTCGACCAGTCATACTGGTCATTCCGGTTGTTCCACCATAAAAGTCACTTAGGCTTTTATATATATAGATTGCCCCCTGAAAGCCTATATTACTTATATTTTAATGATTTATGAAATTTAATGATTACAAACTCTCACCTGTGAATTTGATAGAGATTATGTCCATTGTTACCTCAAAATATATATGAGGTTAGTGCAATTTTACACTGCTGCAAAGAGCATTGGATAATTGTAGGAGAAAAAAGCAGGTAATCACAGGAGCAATTACCTGCTTGAATAGGCAAGAGAATTTGCATTTAAATACATAAGTGGAGGTGGTGGCCATTTCTAGCCATAAGAGGAAGATAGAGTTTATAACAGCATAAATGGGTAGGTTACTGGGTTTGCTGGTGGGAAGATGAGGTAGTTTTCTGATTGCTTTGAATAGCCCAATGAAATGAAAAGCAAAGCCATCAGTTGAAATGGAAAAAAAAGGAGAGGATACTGGAGATTTGAAACAGAGAAGAAAGTATAAAGTGTCAACTTGGATAACGAGTAAAATTTCTAGGATTGCTGAGAAATCCTGAAGGCCCACTTGAGAGTTTTAATCATACATTTAAAGTATGGCCAGTCATCCAGTTGTGGTAAGTCCTAGAGTAGGGGAACAATTGGATAAATCTTGGACCTTTGTTTTGCAGGTTGAGTAAGTGTAGAACGAGAACAAGAAAATGGAGTGTGTATGCAAAGGAGCAATTCTGGTTATGGACTATGGACTATGGACTGTAAGCCAGGAAGGAGACATGTGAGAACACGAAGGGGGTAATGGACAGTGTGAATTTAGTGACCTCAGTGGACTCCAAATGCTGGGCTAGGGTCATAGCATTATGTGTGTGCACTAGAGGAAGGAGGCTAGACAGAGAGGAGGGAGAGACATAGCTGAAATCTATAATGTCTGGGCTTCTTTGAGGGAAAGAACATTTGCTTCTAATTTTAATTATTTCTATTTCATTTTAATGATTTATAAATCTGTTAAATTTAAAAAATTTAAACACTACTTATACAACTAATAAATTTCAAAATGTTGTTATAAATTTCTTTTAAACACTTTGATGTTAATTTCAAACTCACACAAATGTCCTAAATCTTAGAAAGATAAAAAGATTTAATATATCAGAATTTCTTAAGGACTCTTCTACCTTAAAATACACACAAATTATTACAATTTTCTACCTCTTCAAGGTGTCATTAATGATGTCAGATCCAAAACAAAGAGGATAATCATTCAGACCTGCTGCGATGTTGTTTCTCAGCTACTGAACAATTGATTTTGGTTGGGCCAGGGGAGTGTCAGGCAGCTGAGCATTCCCAAAATAGTAGCACTGTGACTAACAGGACCACAGCTATTACCACTGCACCTGTTAGCTTACTTGCTACACACCCCATAACTTCAGCTGGTCAGAAAACAATGAGCCCACATGGCTTTAGACAGAAAAAGCAAGCAACCTGGTGTCAACTCCCGGTGTGTCTAGTATCACAAGATGACACTAGATAACATACATTATGAGTGGTGGGCAACTCTGTTGTAGGGGAGCCAACTAAACAGCAGCCAAGGAGTTTTATAGTCCTACACAGAAGCCTGCAGCTGTACCCCAAGGGAACGTCAAGATCAAAGTCCTGTGCTCAACTGGAACTAGGGAGATGGATGAGAATGAGAAACAGTCTTGAGGCAGTCTCCCACGATATAGGGATAAGAAGCAGTCCCTTGGTGAATTCTTACCAGACTTATTTCCTCCTGTTGTATGAGAAATTACAGGACATTCTACCAGGACTGGTCAGACGGCAATCAAGCCTTGCCTACATGACTTATGCAGAGAGATGCAAGGTCACCAGAATATTATGGCAGAACTATTCTACAAGGACCTGGTTGTTACCTCAAACTAAATTCTTTTATAGTCAATGCTTAGTAAGTATTTGTATGGGACACTGTAAACCAGATCTTTCCTTGACATCTGATGATGCTTCTTCTTCACTCTCATCAAGTGTTTGTTGCAGATATTCCCCCCTTAGTTCACTGTGTACTTTGTTGGGCAGTCTCACTAATTCATTATAAATAGCAGGGCCATCCAAAGGATGAGGAGGTAATTTTGTGCAGTGAGCTCTCCTTTTAGGACATTAGGCTAATTTATTATTTGGCCTCTCACTATTTTGCCCTCTTTCTAACTAGTTAGAGTGACTCCTAGAGCAAATCATTATTTACAATTCTTTGTACAGTTTCTAGTATTTGTGGCATTTTCAGTTACCTGTTTGTGCCTTTTTTTCTTACACATATAGATATAAATGTGTCTGTATTGGTTGAACCATATGTAATTGCCATTTGGTAAGTCAAAACGGCGATTTCTGGTTTTAAAAATGCATTTCAGAGACAGGCATATCCAATATAATAAAAGGGTAATATGCAAATTGACCCTAACAGCAGAACGACTGGGAATGACTAGTCACTATGACACACACTGACCACCAGGGGGCAGACGCTCAATGTAGGAGCTGCCCCCTGGTGGTCAGTGCTCTCCCACAGGGGGAGCTCTGCTCAGTCACAAGCCAGGCTGATGGCTGCCAGTACAGCGGTGGTGGTGGGAGCCTCTCTTGCCTCCTCAGCAGCACTAAGGATGTCCGACTGTAGCTTAGGCCTGCTCCCTGCTGGCAAGTGGGCATCCCCCGAGGGCTCCCGGGCTGCCAGAGGGATGTCTGACTGCCATCTTAGGCTCAATCCCCTGGGGAGCGGGCCTAAGCCAGCAGGTGGTCATCCCCCGAGGGGTCCCAGACTGCAAGAGGGCACAGGCTGGGTTGAGGGACCCCCTCCCCCCCGAGTGCACAAATTTTTGTGCACCGGGCCTCTAGTAAGTATAGAAAAAAACAACACCCATATATACAAAGGCCCCAAATATATTAAAATTAAGTTTAAAAAGTGACCATGTTTTATTGTTGCCAACTTTGCTTTTGTGACTACTTTTAAAAATTCATACTAACTTTTCCCTTTTTGAATTTTATTATAGGCTGATCACTCTTCACAGATTCAATTTGCTCAAACACAACATATTTTGGTATTAAGTTGTTGCAACAGTCTTCAAGAGCAACTTTAAGGAGCTTCTTTGTAGTTTAAGCACTTTTTAAAAAGTATTTTTGATTTCTGGAAACAACAATTTGTTGTAGACCCATCTGGATTTATTTCCGACCCAAGATATGGATTCAGACACTTTCACACTTGTCTCATTCCTTTGGATGGAGAATGGTATTGGAGACTAAAAATCTGGAAGCTAAGATCCATGTCAGATTGTTATAAATGAAAACCAGTAGTAGGAAAAATACTGCTGTTATAAGGCCATTAAGTTTTTAAACTGTTATTTCAATAATCCTATACATCTAATTGAACACTTCTTTAATGATAGTGATATGAGATGCTTGATATAAAGATTTCTGATGTAGCACAGTGCCTAGTGATAGCGCAGGGTGTGACTGTGGGAAAGAGTGGCTGAGGTGACGTGGAGGGCAAGATCCTTGAGAGGGAAGATCTCTATGAATGAGAGTCCAGAGTGTTGAATAGATAAGTTGTGAGACATCAAGAATGATGATAGAATTGGTGGCAGAGAAGATGGTGAGCCAGAAGATAAAAACTTTAGTGAGTTAAAGGGAGTAATTGGAGTTCTGTAGATAACTATAACAAGATGGAAGGGTGGGTAATATTGATTTATATAATGTAAATCAAAGGATTTGGGATTATTGAGGGATGAGAAAATAGAACAAAGCTAGGTAGGAGAATCCCTACCTATTATCATTCCAACATGACGGGTGAAAAATGATATTTGATTTTTGTACTTATATTCCTTCTTTGATTAATAGTAAATCTTAAAACATTCCTTTGAATTTTTAATTTTCATGTGAATTATTAGTTTATTATGTCCTGGGTTATCTATTTTTCTATTACTAATTCTTAAGAGCATTTTTGTATACATTATGATTGTTCAACTTTATCTGCCATAATCAGTTCAAATATTTTCCTGGATTCTGTGTATGCAGGAATTTGTTATAGGGATTTGGCATGTGATTGTGGGAGCTACTTAAACCATATCATCTCTGTTAAGCAATTATTTTTGTGATTGAGGCTGGAGCATGAGCAAGTATAAGCTAGAACTCACAAACCAAAGCAGGAGCACAGGAGGCCTAACTAAAATCTGGGTCAGTTCTTATTGCATCAGACAGGGCTGGGACCAGGATGAGGTAGGTGAGGCTTCTAGACTGCAAAGTTAGTCGGCATGGAATGCACTCTCGGGTTCGTGCCATTATAGGGTGGTACTTCCACAAACCTGAGAGTGACTGTCCCCTACACTTTGGCATGTTAGGGGTCTTGCTTATCTTATCTTGGTCCTGACTTTCTCACATCTTGATGGCGTGGTGTCCTGCAGAAGCTAAGGACCTTGGTCATGTCCCAGGAGTTACACACACCTGGCCCAGGAGTCAGGGAAACTGAAAGAGGAGCCAGCAGAAAGTGGAACAGTTTCGGGTCCAGCTGCTGTCTCATACCAACAAGACGAGTCATGAGATGAGTGATGAAGTGTGTGAGCTATAAATGGCGGCTGCTCATTTTCATGCCCAAAGCTCTCTCATGACCCACTCTTGCAGGAAACATACAAGAAAGGGAATTTTTGGAAATGTAGTTTGACCCACCCAAGTTGACACATCATAAACCCACCACAGAGGGCAAAAGTTAATTCTACTCAGATTCATCTATTCAATCAATTAAAAGTCCAGGAAATTTTTGGAGACATGACTAAATGTTTCTATAGTTCATTTAGAGTAATACGTAAGAAGAACTAAAGATGTTCTTTAAATATAATGAAGAGTTCTTTCTTCAGTAGATATCAAAACATAATATAAAGCTAAAGTAATCAAAGCTGATGTTACTGCTGTAGGAAGAGACAGACCAATTGAACTGTAGAGAGACGACAAAAAGATGACCATGTATATATGGCCATTTAAAAAAAATGGTACACTTCATGAATTTGCTTGTCATTCTTGCTCAGGGGCCATGCTAATCTTCTCTGTATCTTTCTAATTTTAGTATATGTGCTGCCAAAACAAGCACTGGCCATTTTATATATAAAGAAAGGTTGTTTTAAATAGTTAAGCAAATGAGTACTTTTTTTTCTCACTAAAGGATATTATGACAGTAGTTTAAAAAATGTTGATCTTATCTACACCCTCATACAGAAATCAATCTCTTCATGGGTGACAAAATTTAAATGCAAAAAAAGTAAAATAAAACCTACCAGGGCTGAGTATTTTTCTAAGTATTTCATGACATTAAAACCAGAAGTATATAACTGATTATATAAAACTTTGACTATATCTATTAAAAAATACTACATACAAATTCAAAAAACAAACAATAATCCAGGAAAATATTTGAACTAAACATGGCAGAGAAAATTGATCATTCCTCATGTATATTTAAAAATATGTTCTTTAAAATAAAAAATAGAAATGTAGATGGCCAAAGACATAATAAACTGACAATTGATAAAAGAATTGAAATTTTAAAGTAATATTTTAAATTTCACTGTTTATAAAAAATCAATATAAATAGCAGTTAAATATTATTTTCATCCATCAAATTGGCAAAAATAAAAAGTAGAACTTGGAATTTGCAACAGCAAACTTAGTGTTAGAGAAGTAAATCAACTAGATCATGCATTGTTTTGAGAGTAATTAATAAAAATTTTCTGAAGCCAGTTACGTGATATGTATAAAAAATTTAAATGTACACTTCTTTTGTCCCAGAAATGTCACATCTAATAACTGTTTCTTAAAGACGCAATTACACAAATCTGCCAATACATATGCTGAAGGTTGCTTATTGAAATCTTATTTACAATGGCCCCAAATTGAAGACAACTTAAATATCCATCAACCTATAGGGACATACATCCAATAGAATTTTAAGCAGTCATTTTAAAATGTATTTAATCACATAAAATATTTATACTATATTGTGGAATGAATATTGCACAACATTATCCTGTACATGTAAACTTGGACACCCAATTTTACATGTGCTTATGTGTGCATAGAGATGAAAGGATGCTTATAAACAAACTAGAGGCCCGATGCATGAAATTCATGCAAGAGTAGGCCTTCCTTGCCCCGGCTGCTGGCACCGGCTTCCCTCTGGCACCCGGGACCTGGGCTTCCCTCGAAGCCCTGGCTTTGTCCAGAAGGTCATCTGGAAGGACATCTGGTCTAATTAGCATATTATACTTTTATTATTATAGATTAAAAGTAGTTATCTGAATGAAAGGCTGTCAGTGATTTTTACTTTATTTTTTGTAATATTCTTAATTTTCTTAATCATTTTATTTAAGTGAATATCTATAAATTTTATAATGAGCAAAACAACACATTTTCATTTTAAGTAAATATGCAACTGCATCAAAAGCTGTTTATTATGATGATTGCTATTATTTTACTTCCTTTGACAGATTTCAAAGCTATAGATACCATTTTTGGGGACTGGTAACATCTCATTTATGCCACTTCCTGGGTTGGTATATATTGACTCCCCATGGCTTTCAAAGAAAATATGACCTGTCATAAACACCAAATGTACAAAGGCAGCACTGATTCTCCAGTATCTGCCATGAAAGAGCATCAAAAATAGATTCTTATTTGCCTGTCACTATCATGAAAAGTAAAATGAAAAGATTACTTGGTGTTTAACTTCAGACATCTGATATCAATTGGGCACAATCCATCTCTCAGTTTAGAGTAGTTATCCCTCAGCCTGCTTTCAGGCCTAATCCCTTAAAAAAATCTTAACAGTTTCCAGAGTTTGGTCTTTTTCCAATTTTCAAGGCATAAGCCTTTGGGAAAACTTTAGATCTAATCTTCCCTAGTGCCTTTCCTTTTCCAAAAAGAACAGAGTATTTCTTCACATGTGGGATTTCTGTGGTTATCATTTATCACTTTAGGCTTTCAACCACAAATTCATCTACTATTTGTAAACTTCTTAGTCTTTGCTGTACTGTGTAGGAGCATTCTTAAAATAGTTTACTAGACTGGGTATAACCTAAAAAGTAATAGAAAAAGGTTCTTGAATTATTAGAAATGATCCAATGATCCACTCTGATGATATAAATAAATGCAAAGTGTTAGATGTGAGAGACATGGTTCTTTGAACAGTGAGTCATGTTATAAAATATTGCATTCGTGCTGTATGAGGGGTGAGCTGTATTTAGGCCAAGGAGAAGTAACATGCATACCCTGACTGATTTTAATAAGCCTTTAAAATCCCCCTCACCACCACCACTTACTCGCTTCCTGACAGTCTTGTCTACAAGCTAAAAAGATTAAATATAGACCCAACCACTGTTAGTGGGTACAATAACAAGCTGAAAGATCATCCATTAGGAATTGTTCCTCAGGCCCCTCAAGGGCTGATTTTATTGGATAGTTGTAACCTGGATGAAGAAATTGAGATTTCATCACATCTGTTCATGACACTAAATTAGCTGGGGCAAATAACACCTCCTACAGTTTCCTTGATATATTTGAGAATGGTTTTTAGACCCCATTGCAAACAGTTCACTTAGGGACTAAAACTAAGTCAGACAGCTCTGGGATGGAGAAAATCCGCACCAATGCAGCCAAGTTCTGAGGATCTTATCAATCACTGTGAGCACAAGACAAGAATGTAGCTTTTATGAAAAAAAAATACAAGATAATATTTTAATGTATCCAGAAAGTCATTCATCCTTGATTCCTGGCACTAGTTTCTGTATTTTCCTTTCATTGCAGGAATGAGAATGAATCTTGAGAGTTCAATTGATTTAAAGACGAGAAAATAAATCCTTTGAGGAGAAACTAATAATCTTGCTTTACTTGGATTAAAGATTGAGAAGATAATATCTTTGGGAGATATTCATTGTGTCAAGAGAATTTGTCTAGACTTGAGGAAAAGCATTAAGCTAAATAAACAATGGAATAGGCCAAAGGGATGATCGAAGTATTTTTGTATTTTGAAATCATTTAAATGTAAAGAAGTAGTCATTTATTTTGAATACCTTAGGTACTTAAACTGGAAATAAGAGAGTAAATTGCAATTCTTTTCAAGTTGATTGCCTGCTCTGAGATTCTAGAAAATGATTTACTTCTTAATGTATATGATATAGAAAACAACAATAAATGTTGAAAATATAATACTAAGTTATATCTATAGGTAGCATTATTTTGTCAAAACACTGGGTTCAATAGATATTTATTGATTATTCACCAGTGTTCAAGGCACTATATCATTGGTTTTGTGGCATAAGAATGTCTTAAATTCATGGTCACTTCTCTACAGGAACTTGAAATTTAGAAGAGAACATATGACATATATACAGATACTAATGTATCAAGGCAGTGTGTGATAGGTGTCTTAGCACAAGACAATACCAAATGGTATTAGAGCAAAATTAAAAACAATAACTTCTTAAATCAAATGATGACACAAGCAGCAAATGTTTATAAAGTATGTGTCATTCATTTATAAGTTCTTTGTATAGAATAACTCACATATTCAGCTCACATAACAACCCCCTGAGGTATTATTGTTCCCATTTTACAGACAATGAATCATAGGCCAAGAAAGTTAAGTTACTTGTCTAATATCATCCAGCTGGTAAGTAGAAGAACCAAAATTCAAACTTAGACAGCAATGATCAACCTAAAAAACTGGCAGGAATTTTGACAAATGAAGTTGAAGTAAGATAAGAAAGAAAAGATGGCATTTCTGATAGAGATCATCAATAGAAGAGGCTGGAATGAAGAGGAGTGTGTATGAGGAAATGAGTGGTCCCAGTTGTCTCAGAATGTTGTTCATGTTGGAGAACAGTGGCAGCTGTGACCAAAAAGAGTCTGGGCCAGATGGTGTTGGGTCTTGAATGACAGAGGAAGGAGTTTGGACTTAATTAAGCATTTATTGGAGAAGCAATGAGACTTTTAACCAACAGGTATCATAATAAAAGGGGACTTGGGGAAGACAACTTTGTGGTGAAATGAAAGAGAAAAATCTGAAGGCTAAGAGTACTAATCATCTAAGATTGAAATTGTAGAGAATTTATTAACTCCAGTAGAACATGACAGAACATTATTTCAGGGGTGAAAAAAATAGGTTTCCTTTGGCATTCCAAATCTAATTAATTTATAGTGAATGTACAGAGGTTGTGTTGTGAAGGATTCTGAGGTCATATCCAGGAATAGCAGGAAAGAGTTCAGTGTAGAGTGGGGAGAGCCAGCATAAATATCAGCTATTTGTCATTCATGCTCTTTGCCTAAATGACTAGAGTTGTGATGGGCATGGAAGATTTATGGGTCATTTTACTCAAAGCTGTACTCAGGTCAAAGCTAACTGAAAGAAAACATGGTGTATAGAAAGATGACCAACTATACTGAAATTATACCAAATATAGCCTCAGAATATCCAGATTTGAATTGAAACTTGCTGTTTACTACCCAAGTATCTCAGGGAAGGGCACTTAACCATCCTGAGTTGCAAGAGTTATGTTGTGAATATCTCAACTGAGAACTACTTAAAGTTCTTTGTAAATTGTAAAACATCAAGTAAAAGCTTTAGTTAATAATTTATCATATTAATTTAAACATTGTCACAAAACTTAAATTTGGCTGTTATTGAAATTTAGCTAGTCAATAGCATGTTAAGGTTCAGCACAGAAAGTTTCTTAGCTTTAGACCGCTTTGCCGAATTGGGTACTATGAAAGAAAAATCTATCCTCTCCTGACAGGTAAATCCTATATTTGTAAAGTCTAAATGAAAGACTTTACAAAAGAAAGAAAACAAGAAAAGACTTTTTACCCTTCATAAACCCAATCCTCTGCCTTGGATGGCAATCTCCAGCTAAAAATTAGATGTAGGTGATGTATTATAATTTCTCCAATAGATATGCCCCTTTATTTTTAGGTTCACAGGATTCTTTGTTAATACAATGTTTGATACTATATCTAAGTAATACCAATACTATTGACAGTTCTACTCATCTCTTTTTGAAAAATCAATATAGTGAGGGGAAACACTAAATTGACTTGCCAACTGAATAAACATTTAGACTAGTAGCCCCAATTAGGCAAGTCCCGAGTTTATAAAATTATCTCATTTCAAATATAAACAAAGTTGTAGTTGCCTCACTCAGTTCTGTAGCACTTGGGTAGTGATGAAAGGGTCATTTAATATCAGCAGTAACCTAGAACAGCAGAGGGAATTAGCTCTTCCCTGATGCCATATTTAGCTTTACCTGATGAAATATAAAGATGTGGTCCAAGTACTAGGGGCATGACTCATAGCTTCTCCATCTTTAATGCCTATTTGAGACATTAATAGTAATACTCTATTTTTAGAGACTAAAAAATGCTAAATAATTCTGGTTTATGTTATTTTCTAAAGAAAAATGTTTTGAAATAGACCCTCTAATTTTAATAAAGTTTATCTGTCTGGTCATTACAGATTTATAGAATTTAGCCAACCAGTAGAGGCAGAGTAGAACAGGGGCACCGAGATTCCATCTGTAGACTTTTTGTCTCTAAGATCCCAATAACTGAGTGGAGTCTCTGACTTCTTGCCCTGAATTTACTGGATTCATGCAGCTTTAGTGTGGCATAGGTGCAGCCCTAAAAGTATAAAAATTATACATTGTTATTAAAACCCAGATACACAAAATTTTTAAAAGTCCAATATTGACAAGATACAGACATTGATTTTCATAAAAATGACTTCATTTCATATCTTTTCCTCTGTAAGTTCTTCACACAATAAAAATTCTTCACTTCTTCACATCTTTCCTTTTGGTAAGTAGTGATCTAATAATGTTTGATGACTGAATTATGTTTCATTACACGTGAATTTCATTTTATTATTTGATTTCTTATTGTTGGTTGTTTAGTTCCAACTAAACAACTTTTTGAGTTTGTAACAGTTCTGTACCCACAGCTTTACATCCATTTCTGGTCCTGTTTATGCTCTCACAGGTTGAGATTGGTATGGCCTTCCACATACCAATCCCAACGCTACTTTCGATCATTCCTGCTAATCATTACTCTTCTAACAGGTCAAAAATAGTATCTTATTGTTTAAATTTTCTTTCTCTCATCATTGATAAGACTGTGAGCATATTTTCCTTAGAATTCATTTCATTCTTACTTGCATTCTTATTCCTTTTTGTATTGGGTTACTGCTTATTTTTTCTTTAATGATTCATAAGGATATTAACCATACTTCTAGAATGAAATTCCATTAGGGCAGGGACCTGTCTGTTCTTTCTCTAAATATTCAGTACCTAAAGCAGTATCCAGCACATAGTAGGCATTCAATAAATACTTATTAAACATATTACAAATAATCCTCCCCCCTAATTTTTATTACCTTTTAACATTGTTATAGAAGATTTTGAATTTATAGAAGTTTCAAGTCAGTGTTTCTCCACATCTTCAAACAAATATCTCCTTCTGGAAAACATGACAATCTTATGTCTACCTTTAAGATTATTTGAGAATCTCAACACAATTTAGCATATAACTAGTGCTTCTGAGCTCTGGCTTAGGGGGGTTGGGGTGGGGGGGAAGGTGCATGAAGGCAGATGTGGGCTCAGTGCCTGGCTGCCACTTCCAAGCTGGTCAAATTACTTAACCTCTGAGATTTTGTTACTGAATAATAAAATAGTAATAGTTTCTATACCATAGAATCAATCTGAGAATTAAATGAGAATCCTCAGAAAGTACTTAGCACAGCATTCAGAATATGCAAGCTGCTAATAATGTTACTGTATTACCAATAATGATGGTGATAATTTCTCTAAATTTCAGTCTTCATCTGTAAAGTGAAAATAACGATGCCTATCTCATATGGTCATTGCTTGACACATACTAAAAACTCAATGAATGACAGTTTAAAAAGTAACAATTACACAAATTGAGAGTAATTTTAGAACTCACACTCAGGAAGATTCTGATATACTTCTGTCCATGGCTTTTGATCACTGCCTCCTCTGTATTGAAAATGACAGGTGACAGTTTTAAAGTTTTTATGATAAAATCTACCTTTTTTCCTCCCCTTTGGAAGAATTCGACTTTGAAGTCAAGCTTACAAGTCCATACTCACACCAAAATTAAAAAATATTCACCACTCCTTCATTCTAGTTTTCTCTTAAAAAGAAAAAGTCACTCTTTAATTTAGCTGAAATACATGATGGTGTCAATTATGACATATTCTTAATCTTCCCAAGCTGTCCCTAATATCTTTTTTTTAAAGCAATACTAATTCAACTTTTCTTGAATGATTTTCAAAAAGGATTATAGGCTTTTTTATTTCCATATATTTCCCCATATTTATTAAGAACATTTTAGATATTTACTTTTGTATTATTATGAATAAGCCCTTAACCATTATATTTTTATAGATTGTTATTGATATTTAAAATATTACCATGTATTTTAAAAATCTACTTGCTTCTCTATTCATAACTTTTTTTATAAATTAGTTTTAATATTTTTTCAATTGATTATTTGAGACCTTTTAGGTATATAATCATAAAACTGTCAACTCACAATTATATTTACAACTTTTTGTCTAAAATGACTTCCAGTACTTTGTTAAATAATAATGGCAATGATAAATATTCCCGATTCTCTCCTTACGGTCTTACTGTTAAGCATAACATTGGCTGTTGGTTGAAAATACATCCTTACCCCTCCCCTACATTGAGGAAATGTGTTATATTCCTGTTTTATTGAGAATTTAATCAGAAACAAATGTTAAATATCATCAAACATTTTTTTGTGGTCTATTAAGCTCTGGTTTTTCTTTTTTGGCCTATTTGTATAATTTTCATCTTGCTAGCCAATGTTAATATTAAACAGTACCTCAATTATTATAATATACCTTCTGGGGTGGTACAGTTTTATTCTTCTGTTATATTACAAGATTCTTTGCTAGTATTTTAGGATTTTTATATCTATATTGAATATATAGTTTGCCAGTTTTTTATTTTTTATTTTGCATCCTATTCAGAAGTGAGATTGGTTTATATTCTATCTGAATTCTGTCTTTGTCAGGTTTTAGAATCAAGGTTATAATCACTTATTTAAAAACAAACAAGTAAACAAACAAAAGCCCTGAGAAGTTTCCTCTTCCTCTCTGCTCTGGAAGTCCAGAGAATAGTTCCATAGTAATCCTTCCTTGTGGGTTTTAATGAATTTGGACAAAAAAACGATCTGAGCCTAATGCTAATTTTTCAAGGTTGTTCTTTCAAAACTGTCATTTTTTTCTATTATTTATTTTCTTACTAGTTGTTTTTTTCTTTTTATGAACAAATTTTTATAATATATATCTTTCTTGGAAAATTATCCTTTTCATTCAGATTTTCAGATATCCTTGGAAAATAGAATGTGTGTGGTTATAACTAGTTTCGTTTAGCGAGATTATATAAGAAAGAGAAAATCACAGCAAGAATGAGCATGTTTGCAAGAGAAAGGATAGGGAATAGAGGCAATCCAGAAATTTGGGATTTAGAGGGATCGGCAATGCCCACTGCCTATAGGCCCCTACATCCCCCTCCACACCCCCAACAATTCATATGGTGAAATCTAATCCCCAAAAGTGATAGTAGTAGGGAGTGGGGCCTTTGGGAGGTAATTAAGGGCACATGATGGAATTAGTGCTCTTATGAGAAGCGACAGGCCAAAGACTTCCTGTCTCTGTTCTCCACCATGTGAGAATACAATAAAGACACTGCCATCTGCACACCAGGAAGCGGGCTGCACCAGCGTCTGACCATGCCAGCATCATGATCTGGGACTTCCAGACTCCAGAACTGTGAGAAATAAATTTCTGCTGTTGATAAGCCACCCAGTCTATGGTACTCCATTATAGCAGCTACAACTCACTAAGGCAGCCCCAAAGGGAAGAAGTGAATTTTTATAAGTCTTTAAGTAACAAAAAACCATTAATACTTAGCCTTGTGGAAAATATCAGATTAAATTGTGGCTTTTTCTTTTCTACAAGCCTGGTGGCCTCAAGAAAGATACTTTAGGTTGAGGGAAAATGTATGAGTGGAAGGAAGAAAGAGAGAAATTGAACTTGAGAATTATGTCAGGCAACTTTGGAATTATATTAGCTTTCTATTGTTGCATAACAAATTACCAGAAGCTTAGTAGCTTAAAACAACATTTATTATGTCACAGTTCCATAGGTTAGAAGTCTGGGCACGGCAGAGCTCAATCTTTTGCTCAGGTATCACATGGCTGAACTTGGCTGGGACTGTGGTCTCATCTGAGATTTAAGGTCCACTTCCAAAATCACTGTTTGTTGGCAGAATTCAATATCTTGAGGTTGTAGGATTGAGGTTACTATTTCCTTACTGAGTGTCAGCTGGGGGCTGCTTTCACCTCCTAGAGGCTGCACTGGCATCCTTGCCCTGTGGCTCCATCCATCTTCAAAGCCAGCAATGGAACAGCTCCCTTAAAAGGAATCTCTCTGTCCTCAGGAAGGTCCCAGTTTCTTCTAAAGGCTCCTTGGATTAGGCAGGCCCACCAAGATAATCTCTCTTTTTATCATCTCAAAAGTTTATTGGTAATCTCATCATAAAAGTAATACCGCATCATATTTATAGGTACACCCAAATTCAAGGTGGCATTTACACATAATACAAGGCATTTACACCAGGGGTGGCAATCTTGGGGACCACCTTAGAATTCTGCCAACCACAGGAACTGATGAGAAAAAATAGGTTAGGAGACTACAAGATTTTGAAGAAATTTTACTGTCAAAGAAATCACAAAACAACAAAAATAAAAATTTAAAAATAATTTGGAGGCTTCTAATTTGCATAAGAAACCAATGCTGGAGGTCTAGACCCAGGACCATGCTGTTGAAGATGGCATAGACTCTGCCAACCTAGGTCTCCAAATGTCTGCATGGAGCAGATGTCCAATCTTCCCTGGCCGTCCCTCCGGCCACCTTCCAGTCTTTAAGTGAGTGAGGAATGATTGTGTTGAGCCACCAAGATGGTTGTTTTATCTGTTCTAGATGCTATCTTCACCTTAACCAATGCAATACCCTGGGTGGGGGATGGCGGTGGGCCTGGGGCTGGAGGTGGGGGGTGAAGCAACTAAGTAGAAGGAGATTTGAGGTCCCCAGATGACCAAAGGAGCCAAGTTATTTATCTTCCCTGGGCTACCTTTCCCTCAAACATCTGTGTTGTTTGATACTCTAAATTTTTGGATCTCTCTGTTTTCTTCATAGTAGTTTAGCTATACCTATACCTATACCTATATCTATACCCATACCCATAATAAGTATATTCTCCTCCAAACAACCTTTTATACTTTTGTATCCGTACAAACAACCTTTTATACTTTTGTATCCGTACCATTCATTTAGGAAATCTTAGGTACTACCTTTAAATATCTATGCCTTAAACTGTTATTTAAATTTTTATTGATAATTAACTTTCTGAGTGTTTATAATTTTCTCTATAAAATTATAAGCTCCTTAAAGGGCTATGCCATCTCTTACGCATTTATTTTATTTTACATGATCCTTAATACTGTTCCTTAGAAGCAGAAGAATTCATTATGCATTTGTGATTTATGGCTACTCTGGAATGCTTATATTCTTTTCTAGTTACTTACAATTCAAGTTTCTGACTCCAAAGATATAATATTTTCATTTCTTAAGACAACAGAACAAAGCAACATGTTGTTAGTCCAAATTTTAAAAAAGCCTTATTCTTAGTTCTTTTGTCCTCTTTATGTTATGATATTCCTGCCTTAGATAGTGAATATGTTTTAAACTTCTCGAATCACACGAGTAATATTTTATGAACAAAGACAGTCCTAAAGAGACCCTTAACAGAACCTACCTAATTACTTTGAAATTATCTCTTCCTCGTCACTTAATAGTACTGTATTTCACAAGAGAGGATGGGACTCAGAAGAGAATGTTTAGTGAGGATGTATTGACCCATAAAAATAGAGAGTGCATTTTCTCCCTCTCAAATGGGACAAAAACAAGTTTCAATTTACTCTATAAAGCTTTGTTCCCATAAAATCAAATATTCAGAGGATGTTCTTAAAAGTCAATTTTATTTCACCCTTAGGCTTTACTTCCTGACTTTGGGAGGAAGTTCGTCAAAGCCTACAGCTTGATATCATGTAAGTAGACAGCGCTGAAGGACAGAAACCATGGGTTTGGAGACTAACCAAGATCTGTCTGAATGTTTCATGGTCCACAGCAAGGGGGCTGATAGCTCCCATGCGCTCTCTCAGCATCCTTAATTTGAAGCTGGTTAACAAAGACTATGCACAATCAATAAAATGCTGCATTTTATATATAAAACTCACTTTTGGCAAAGGTCTTATATTTATGAGGTAAAATTTGCTGAGATTATTGGATATAAATTACCCATGTGCATGTGATCTATATATATATATAAAGCAATAAACCATATACCTAACTTCATATGTAACTTATTTTTTTAAAATATATTTTTATTGATTTCAGAGAGGAAGGGAGGAGAGAAAGAAGGAAACATCAATGATGAGAAAGAATCACTGATCGGCTGCCTCCTGCACGCCCCCTACTAGGGATCGAGCCTGCAACCTGGACATGTGCCCTTGATAGGAATCAAACCTGGGACCCTTCAGTCTGCAGGCCGACACTCTATCCACTGAACCAAACCAGCTAGGGCAATAACTTATTCTTTCATTAATAGATGCCAGTACATATTTTTTTTTGTTTCCTGAGAAAAAAAATTATTTGGTTGTAAAATTTGGTGAACAAGTTAAAATATAAATTTAGACTTCATCTGGAGAAAAACAAAAACAGATTTTCAAATATTTATAAGTGGTTTAATCAGTTGCTGCCTTTCAGTGAGGGGGGCTTATCTTTTTAATTTATTATACAGGTTATATAAGTTAATTGATTGAGTTCATTCATCAACTGCATGAAGGTTAACTAGTTTTCTCTAATAAGGACTAAATGAGTTTAGTATTTAATTTTTTTCTTAAATATGGATTTATTTTTCTGTTTTACCATCTCACATGTATCTCAGCCATCTTTTACCTGAATGTTATTTCAAGCTACAGTGACACCTAGTGTTTATACAATTTATCTGGACTAGCCTTTTAAAGAAATAAAGTGATAAAATCATTGTTACATGGGTGACTATTTAAAGTAGAAAAGCAGTTTTCTTTATTAAGTTTTTCATACTACTGGGCTCTAAGTAAATTGAACTGAACTTTTGTCTTAAATTAAACTAAACTTCTAATTTTAAAGAAGCCAACCAGTTATTTTTAGTGAGCTTTACCTTGGTCATGGCTGAGATGCTTAGTATTCTACAGACTTCATTGATATGTTTAGAATTCACAGAACCTCACACAGTATTAAGTTTAAAGTAGCTTCTTAATAAATACTTAATATCATAGGCTGCTGGAGCTTGGTTGACCTAGCTGAGTGATTGGGTAAAAAGGGCAATGGTGAATAACAGGGATCATTGTACACATATGCTGTAGTTTTTTGTTGTTGTTGTTGTTTTCTTTTCCTTATTATTCACATGACTTCAAACTCAGAACTGTATTTAGCTATTTCAAAGTTAAGGAGGACATAATTTAAATAAAACATTTACCTAAAGATCTGATGCCATCTAAGATAATAATTGATTCTAAAGTTAACTCCTCACTGATATCATCATTTTGAAACCAATGCCAGAATATTTGCTCCTGCTGTTTTAGAAGAAAATGCATCACTTAGAATTGGTGACAACTTTCAACTCGATTTTAGATGTCATTTAAAGCACTAAGATTATTCTTGGAAACTTCTATCGTTTTGGTAACTTCCCACTTTCCATGAGGCTGATGCTTCTTGATATGGCTTCAGTTGGAGTATTTTTGTAGGAAGTGATGGCAATCCCATATCATTTGTTGCTCATACTAAGAAATCCACTAAGTTGGCTTGATCATGGTTCTAGTTATATTTTTCTAAAATTCTGGCAGCTTTTTTGTAAGTTTTGTCTTTCAATAGGCTTCCCCCACAGTGATAATATAGTCAATCTCACACCTGGCATCACTGTGTATCCCAAAATTAGAAAGCTTTTCTTTCCCTCTCCCTGAACTAAGCTTCTATGCACAGCTTCATTCTGATTGGACCAAATCAGATCATGTTGTTTATTCTTGGACTAGGTCAGAAGAAGAGATTATGCTGAGGAGTTTAAATTAATCAGAGGCTCCCCTTGGAGTAGAACTGGGGTCAATTAGAATAAAAATTCATGCCTGAGGGACTTGAGGTTCTGTTTGGAAGAGGGAGATATATTCTCCACTCCTTTCTAAATCTCTGACAATCTGAACTGTAGGTAGCTCATTAGATCAGTCATGACTGTTCACTTTGATAATCTCAACACAGGGCATCATATAAAGTAGGTGTTCAATAAATGTATATTTTAAGATAAATTAATGAGAAATTACAGAATACATCCAATAATGGCTTATTTCTATGACTTTAAATAAAATATAAATATGTTGCTTTGAAAATATCTTCCTAAACCAATAGATGAAGAAAGTGGTTATGTTGAAAGTAATTTGGCTATTTTTGCTATTGATTTTGATGATAGTTACCATTGTTATTACCCTATACAACACGACACAAAGTAAGAAGGCTGATGATGGAAGGAACTCCCTCAATATGGAGATGAAAGTATAAGAAGCAGAAGCTGTTTTATTTCACTCAGCAAAATAAAAATACAGTAGACCTGGGCATCTATAATGGATGATACATTGTTGATATAGTTAATGTATTAGTTTATTAAGTAGAAATAAGGCAAAAAATGACTGCAGCTTCCTGATAATTTTGTTCTTCAGCTTTCAGATGGCGACTCCACAATTTTAGTTTTTTCCTATCTTGCCATAGTGTGATTTTTGCAAAGTAATTATGCTAGCAAAAGATGATTTAGACCTCAGAAGTGAAATATTTCTCTTTAATACTGCTGTTTTAATTAAATGTAACCCTAGGACACCAATATTTACTTGCAAAGATAAAAATGGGATAAGCCTTGGGGCACTCTGAATCCAATAGAGGAAATAGAACAGCGGAGTCAATTGGGCACAAGCTATGAGAAGAGTGAAACAATTTATCAGGCAGACTAGAACTGAATTATTTAGTAAAAATATAATACATCACAATATGCCAAATGCATCAAGAAATGTGGGGCAATTACGTAAATGTGACGACTATTGATTACCACCAAAATAATGCTTTGTTTATTTAATCAATTCTGCATTCTTCTTTAGCATTTTAAAATTAGTTAAAAGCCAGTGCAATAAAAAAATAAAATAAAAGGATTGGAACCAATACAGAGACCAAAGCCACAATCAAATTTCAAAGTAAGAAATTAAATTTGGGTTATAAAGTCCTAGAAAGCATGGTTTTAGCATTACTATTTGGGCTGAGTTTTGTGGGAAAAATTTTCCAATGAAATGAGATTCACAAACAAAGTAACAAAGGGAATAGTCATCTTCCCTTTATACATCTCTTGGGCCTCAAATCCACACACAGTCCTGGACAAAACATACTTTCACATAATTCTAGGAATAAAGTGGTACCAAGAAATGAAAATGATGGAGATGAGCATTCCTACATGATTAAGAAGTTGTTTTAAAATGTACTCAGGAATTGTTTTAAGGTAAGAGACACAGACATGGATATGACTATCATGAAGGAAAACATTTTTATACACACAGGTCTTTAGAAGCAGGAGGCCAGGCATGCCATGCAGGGCCACATGAGGAAGCACAAGGGTTGGTCAGGAGGCAGAAGGAAAGCAAGGAAAAAGTGTGAGCAAATACTTTATTATCATTTCTGTGGGAAGGAATGGGCAAGGCAGCGTTTGGGACTGGCTAGTAGGAATAATTTCAGCTGGCACTGGGTTGTATAGGCTATCCTCAGCTGTCTTATACCTGGTCCTAGAGTGGTTGGGGGGAGCATAGGAGTGGGGGTGGGGGATAAGTGGATTAATTTGTGAGAGTTTGTTAATTTGTGAGGTAGTTGGGGGAGTAGGAGCTCTGGATTTGTTGATTTGCATATGAAAGGCATGCTTGCAGGCAAGTCTTTTGCAATATCTAGGGATTGGCCAGCCCTGGGACGGCAGTCTCTCCATGTCAAGTGAGGCCCCAGAGTATAAAAAAACATAGTGGAAATATGGTTAATACAGGATCTTTCATTCTGTGTGTTCTGAGGATATGCAGAATTTTGAAACCCCAGAGCTAGCACCACTCAATATGTCACGCTACTGTGCTAAAGGCTTTATTTGTTATGTTCTGTTAACCATTCAAAGATGCGATCTCAGCTTTCTGATCCTGACCAGGCATTCTTCTTAATTACAGATTATTTTGCAGCTCTGCTGCTAACCATGTTTTCTTCAATAGCAAGAAGGCTTAAAAAGTTAAAAAATGACTCTTTAGACATCAGTCATTCTGCTGAAGTTCTCTTGAAAACTCTTCACTTACAGAGAAATGCCCAGGACGCCTGTCCACTGAGGGTGTCCATGAAGGCATTAAGGGATCCAGCATTGTTGAGGAGAGATGAACATCCCTTTGTGACACAAATAGAATGTATTCTAGAAATTAAGGTCTTCACATTTCAAAGAATTGAGGAAGTAATATCTTTAGACTGAAATATGGGAAAATAGTTTTCAGATTAATGTTTTAAACTTCATACACATTATAAATTATGGGTCAAACTGCAGCTAAATGAATATCAGAGGTGTATTTTTACTTTCATTTATTTAATGTAATCACTATAATGCCTTTGGTTATGTTTGTGTTACGTTTTCAGTTATAAAATTTGATTTTCGGCCGATTAAATTTAGCAATAAACTGTTCTCTGTGCCAAAGAATGAAAGGAAAGTCCTCAGGCAATTATTGCTTTTTGAAATGCATTTGATTCTAATTATCATAACTAACATAGTAAAATATGACAACTATTTTTTCATTGTTAACATTTTCATCTGAAAGTTGGAAATTCACCCAACCATTGTTCTTATCCAGAGGTCAAGAAGTGAAAACATTATAAAAATTGTTTCTTTCTCACAGAAAATAACACCTCATTGGTCACATCTAAACTTCTCTGGGAACATTTTAACAGAGCCATTCCTCTGTCTCCACGGGAACAATTGTTGGTGCTTCTCTCTATTGGTGGCTATTCCCTGTCCCATCACTGTGTGGTGCTGCTTACTTTAAAGTGTGTGTGTGTGTGTGTGTGTGTGTGTGTGTGTGTGTGTGTGTGTGTTTTGCTTTTTACATGTCAGATGCCTGGTGTTAAAAGTATATCATAGACATAGACAATGGGGGGGAAAAGGAGACATATGTAATATTTTCAACAATAGAGATTTTAAATAAAAATATATAAAAAATTAAAAAATTAAAAAAAGTATATCATGCATTCTGATTTGGAAACAAGTGCTGGGATTCTATTTACAGAATCTTAGCTATCTGTCTGAGGATGGCTGTGGAGATTCAACTTTACCAAATGATGAATAGGTATCCTGAGTCTGAAATTGCATGTATTTTCCTGCTCAACAAATGACCAGCATGGTGATAACAGAAATAAAACTAACCATATTGCTAATTCATCTGATTTCACACAGACATGGATTTGTTGTAGAAATCTGACAAATAAAGACCTTTCAAAATCTGTAAGCATTTAACTTTGTTTTTTCCAAACTGAGACTCCTAGGTTTCACCATTTTAGTGAAAAAATGATTAAACAAACAATATGACTGTTCTGTATGGATGATAATGTAGACTCCTGAGTTAGAGTTTGGTTAAAAATGAAAACAACAACAACAACAACAAACAACAACAACAACAACAACAACAACAACAACACCCACAAACCTACCTAAACAGGCTTAAGCAAAAAGGGAGTAATTTAAAAACATAGGCAGTAACATCTCACACATTTCTCATAGCAATATTTTTTTTTTCTGAAATATCTCCTCAGGTAAGGGAAACAAAAGAAAAAATGAACAAATGGGACTACATCAAAGTAAAAATTTTTTGCACAGCAAAGGAAATAATCAACCAAATAAAAAGACAACCCACTGAAAAGAAGAATATATTCGCCAATGATACATCTAATTAGGGGTTAATATCCAAAATTTATAAAGTACTTACACAACTCAACACCAAAAAAACCTAAACAATCCAATTTAAAAAAATTGGGCAAAGGACTAATGTCACTAATCACCAGAGAAATGCAAATTAAAACCATAATGAGATATCACCTCACACCTGTCAGACTGGCTGTCATCAATAAATCAACAAACAACAAATTTTGGCGAGGATGCAGAGAAAAGGGAATACTTGTTCACCATTGGTGGGAATGCAGACTTGTGCAGCCACTGTGGAAAACAGTATGGAGTTTTCTCAAAAAATTAAAAATGGAATTGCCTATGACTTAGCGATCCCACTTCTGGGAATAGGTATATCTGAAGAAACCCAAAACACTGATTCAAAAAAAAAAAGCACTCCTATGTTCATTTCAGGGTTATTTACAAACAGCCAAGATTTGGAAGCAGCCCAAGCACCCATCAGAAGATGAGTGGATAAAAAAGCTGTGGTACATTTATACAATGGAATATTACCTGGCCCTGAAAAAGAAGAAAATCTTACCTTTTGGGACAGCATGGATAGACGTGGAGAGTATTATGCTAAGTGAAATAAGCCAGCCAGAGAAAGAAAAATACCATATGATTTCATTTATATGTGGAATCTAAAGAAAAAATAAGTAAACAAGCAAAATGAAAACAGACTCATAGATACAGAGGGGAGGAGTGTTGGGGTACTGGGCGAAAAAGGTGAAGGAATTAAGCAAAAAAAAAACAAAACAAAACTCACAGACACAGACAACAGTTTGGTGATTACCAGGGGGAAAGGGGATTGGGAGGAGGTAAAGGAGGGTAAATGGGGAATAAATGGTGACAGAAGGAAACTTGTCTTTTGCTGGTAAACGCACAATATAATTACAATATAGAGAAGATTTATTATAGAATTGTACACCTGAAACCTGTATAATTTTATTAACCAATGTCATTCCAATAAATTCAATAACATTAAAAAAAATAAAGGCTATAGGAATAGCTTAAAGAATAAAACAAAAACAGAAGCCGACCCTCGAAGATCAGAGCTGGGAAGCAGCACTCCTCTGGGAACAATGGGCCTGCTGTCTGTTCCTCTGAAGCTGCAGTCTCTTACCTGTGTTTCTCTCTGAACTTCATTCACTTGGTTTGGGTTTTCCCATTACGGTCAGCTTGTCTGTGGCTTTCACTTGCTATGTCGCTAAAGTTGCCTCTGCTTCTATCTGACCCTTGGCCCCCAAATTAGTATACCTGCCTCAGTGGTCAGTTTCTTGGGAGAGAGTACCTGGCCTTGTGTCCATCCCTGGTCCAAGAGCCACGGTGGTCAGAGGAGCAGTGAGGCCACCTTTCTATTATGTAGTCACATGAGACTCTTAAAAATGCTAATCAATTCTGCAAAGTTCAACAAAAAGTATCAAGCTACCAAACTGAAATGAAGAAAAAGACTTGAGTAGTATTAGAATACTCTCGATAATATAATTCATCCCCTTATGCTGAATAAGGTCAATCCCAAAATATATAAATCCAGAGAGTATATTCAGAATGCAACATCCCTTGATGTGAAGAAATGGGTTATAGGAACTCTCCAATGTTTACTGCATGGGATTTGACTGTGTTTAAATATAAAAGAGAAGGGAGGGAAGCATCTTCCCACAAAAATCTGGGGAGGATTCCATTCTTTGGCATCAGAAGTCTTATTGCCTATCTTTGCAAAGCAGGGGGATGGGCTCTGGTGATTGAATGATTAGATTATTTGCCCATTTGCCTTATGAGTGTGAGACTGAGGACCTGGAGACAGAGAGATAAAAATACCTTTAGTATGACTTAACGCCAGGAGGTTTGGAAATTTAAAGGGCCTGGTAAGATACTCTATTTTAAAAGAATTTCTAAAGGAAATGCGCAATGAATTGGCTGGTTTGAGTGATACAACTACGAACTCACAGGTGGTGACTTTGGTTCTGCCTTCTTCCCCACATCCCCCCTCCTCCAGTTTCCACCACGGCCCCTCTGTCCCAGAAGTGGGGGTGATGACAGAAGAGGTGCAGTGGCTGCCGGTGCTGGTTTCTTGCTGACATTTTCTTTTCCCTTGGCTATGATGGTAGAAAGAAAGGAAAATATAAACAGAGTTATTAAAAATATAAGCCCGTTGACAGAAGCAGGGCTATGGCATTTATTTTAGATACTCTCACTTCCACCAGATAAAGAGGCATCATCCACTTCTAGAGAGAATTCTCAAGGAGAAATCAGTGATTCTAATTCTGTTCTATCACCAACAAACTTGATGAGTGCAGGCAGGTCCCCTCCTCTCCCTGGGCCTCAGTTTTCTTTCCTATAAAAAAATTAAGTCCCTGTTCTCATCATTCACGCTTTCATATTTGCTATTCACACGGCACTCTCTTAAAATGGTTGCAGCCATCCCTAAGTGAATGAAAATCTCCCTTTCTCAGCCCACACCAGGATAGGTAATTTTGAAGAACTTCTACCAACTTTAAATTTGTAGGGCTCAATAAAACAATCAATCAATCAAACAGCATCTTTCTCTCCAATAAGGTGTGTTTTTGTCAAGCATTTGTTTTGAAAAGGGGGGAAGAGAATCCAGGTAATTACTTGTTAGTCAATGAATTAAACATCTCACCCCACCCTCCACTGGCATACCCACATGATTCTGACCAAATTGTTGTGCACCTGAAACCCATATGGCGAGGCAGGAAAGTGTAAAGAGTTTCAGGTCACCAAGTGGCCTAATTTCAAAGAGCTCTGCTACTACATGACCTTGGGCAAATTACTTAACTTCTCTGAGTCATATTTCCCCATCTGTGAAATGGGGATAATAATGGTATTTTTCTCAAAATGTGGTTGTGAGGACAAATAAAACACTCAGGATATTGCCTGGCACATAGCAAGTGTTCAGAAGCATTATTCATAGTTATTATCTAAATATGCTGGTGCAAAGGGGGTTAAGAGTTCATGGGCTTTGATGTGATCTAGGCATGCTTTAAAGTGAAGAAACATAAATTATATATAAACTTTCTTTGGCTTCCTAGAGGCATCTTTTTTCCCCTCCCAATGTTTGTTCTTTCCACCAAAACATCATCTGAGGGGTAAGTAGCCTCTCCTCTTTAGTAATGCTAAGAGCCAAGAATGGAAGAATCTTTGCAACCTCAAATGATTGCCTATGCAAATGCACTGGTTGGGGTTTTATTGATCACCTAGTTTAGTCCCTGGTTTTGTAGATGACTACCCATAAGGACAGGAAGAGAGCTGAAGCAGCCAGCGTGCAGGGCAGGGGGTGGGACGGAGCACGGAGAAAGCTATCTCAGAAACTCCGAGCGTAGGGAAGAGGGAATACAGGACCGAGCACCACACAAGCGGGGTAGAAGGAAAAGGCAGAGAAACAAAGAACTTATAGGTATTTTCCACAAATAGCTCCAGCCATCATGCAGGTTGGAAAGTGAGAAGTATCTGTGGAGCTAGGAAGCCTCTTTCATCGCCTCGGCATTCATAGCAGCTCAGAGTCCTAGAGACCCAGCCTACAGCACAGCCTGTGCCTCATGAAGAAGATGCCCAAGAAGACAGAAGAAATGGGATGAGGTGGGTTAACTTGTTTACCAGGAAGGATATAAGTGTAGCTGCCAACTGCCGGACTCACTTACATGTCCTGTAAGTGGTTCAGTGTTTTATTCAGTGTCTCATAAAGCTGGTTATTACTTTGTCCATATTGTGTTGGAGTTCCTCTCAGACAACATCTCTTTGTTAAAAATCCTGATGTAAGTGCTCTAATTGCTCTTTGGAGGAGAGCTACCCCAGTGTGGAGGCTCTAATGATCCGCAGCTGGCTGCTCTGCTGGGGCCCCGAGAGAAGGTCTGTCCCTAATTGGATTTACCTGTGTGATTCAGTTAACTAAAAGTAAAAGGAGAAGAGCTGGTGTAGAAAAAATAGGTGAAATGAGGACAGGTACGTGTGCACAAGAGACACAGTCAGATACAAAGCTTGCGCCGTCTGCTGTAGTCATAAAGTTCTGCTACTGCTATGTAAGACTGGACAGAGTTTTAGTGATCACCTCTCATATATCCTCATTTTTTAGATGAGGAAACGAAGGCCCAGAGTAGTCCAATGCTTGCTCAAGGTCCCCAGTCCTGTAGGGAGGCCATCTGGGTCCTACTCAGGAGCACTTTTCACCTTTGTCCACTTCCTCTCCCAGATGTTGTTTCATCTGTTTTTGGTGGGAAGGGAGTTATTTTCCCCGTTGCTTTTATTGTGTCGGCTGGGAGATTGCTTTTTAGTGAAACAGAGTAATGAAAATTACTGTTGGCTGTTTCCTAAATAAAAATTCTTTTAGAGAATTTCAAACATAATTTCCAGTTAGAAGAGTGAAACAGACAGCCACTTGAAAAATATATATTTTTATTGATTTTAGAGGGAGGAAGGGAGAGGGAGAGAGATAGAAACATCAATGATGAGAGAGAATGATCTGCTGCCTCCTACATGCCTCCCACTGGGTATCAAGCCCACAACCCAGGCATGTGCCCTGACCAGGAAGCAAACTGTGACCTCCTGGCTCAATCGCTGAACCACGCTGGCCGGGCCCGACAACCACTTTTAACATTCTTTTTTTTTTTTTTTTTTCTGTACATCAGGTTATTTATTCACTTGATTCTTAGATTCATTTGTTGATAGATGCATATTTGTTGTTCATAATTTGTATCTTTACCTTTTTCTTCTTCTTCCTCTTCTTAAAGGATACCTTTCAGCATTTCATATAATACTGGTTTGGTGGTGATGAACTCCTTTAGCTTTTCCTTATCTGTGAAGCTCTTTATCTGACCTTCAATTCTGAATGATAGCTTTGCTGGATAAAGTAATCTTGGTTGTAGGTTCTTGGCATTCATCACTTTGAATATTTCTTGCCACTCCCTTCTGGCCTGCAAAGTTTCTGTTGAGAAATCAACTGACAGTCGTATGGGTATTCCCTTGTAGGTAACTGAGTTTCTTTCTCTTGCTGCTTTTAAGATTCTCTCTTTGTCTTTTGCTCTTGGCATTTTAATTATGATGTGTCTTGGTGTGGTCCTCTTTGGATTCCTTTTGTTTGGGGTTCTCTGTGCTTCCTGGACCTGTAAGGCTATTTCTTTTACCAGGTGGGGAAAGTTTTCTGTCATTATTTCTTCAAATAGGTTTTCAATATCTTGCTCTCTCTCATCTTCTGGTACCCTGATAATTCTGATGTTGGTACGTTTGAAGCTGTCCCAGAGGCTCCTTACACTATCTTCGTATTTTTGGGTTCTTGTTTCATTTTGCTTTTCCGGTTGGGTGTTTTTTGCTTCTTCGCATTTCAAATCTTTGACTTGATTCTTGCGCTCCTCTGGTTTGCTGTTGGGAGTCTGTATAATATTCTTTATTTCAGTCAGTGTATGCTTACTTTCTAGATGGTCCTTTATCACACCATCGAGGGTCTCATTAGATTTCCTGTACATCTCATCAAGTTTATCGACAGACTCTAGAAGCCTCTTGAGAGACCTCAAAAGTGTGGTTCTGAACTCAATATCCTCCCTTGATAGTTTTGTCCTGTTTCTTTGTCTCCGCATTTTTTACGCTTTCTTGGTGCACCCCCTAGTGGTCTTTGTGCGCAGTCTTGTTGTAGTTAAGCCTTGATTGTTATAGTTAATACTAGAGGGATTTGACCTCCAGGCCGACTCACTTTTAACATTCTGATGGAGAATATGGGCCATGCCTAAGGAAGCTGGAGCAAAGGTGACAGCATTTTGTCAGAAGGGAAAATGTGTTGACCAACAAGCCAGTGCAAACGGGAGAAAATGCACCCTTAAAAACGAGCAAAGGGAGGGTGGGTTTACTCATCTAAAAATGGCCAACTTAAGTGTATGAACAGGCCATGTTACTTATGCTCATCTGAGAGGAGAGGTGACACATTCAGCTACCTTTCAGGGCAGGAGTGTCTCATGCTCTATGCCCCTTGGAGTTTGTCTAGGTTTCTAAAATGGGGTTAGCAAGGAGTTTGGCAGGAATGGGAATAATGAAGTGCCCTGAATAAGCAGCAAGGTGGCTTATGTCCTGTTGTTTCAGCATCACGGATAAGAGGTGCTTTATCCTTTCAATAGGCCAAGTCTTCACAGGCTGCTGTGGCTATGTCCGAGACCACAAGTAAAGTCTCAAGTGACAAAAAGCACCCTTGACCAAATATAATTTAAAATTAGACTGCATCCATCCAATTTTAAAAGGAGAAAAACGTTTGGAAACATTTCTTACATAGTCTATCTACACTAATAAAAGAGAAAGATGCAAATTGACCATACCTTGATGACACCCACCAGTCAATCAGGAGTGAGTATGCAAATTAACCCAACAAAGATGGTGGGTTAATTTACATATGCAGGTACAAAGGGGCCAGGGGCAGGGTGGGACATTTGCGTCGTCGCCATGGTGATGATGCAGGCTTTCCACACTGCCCCAGCTGCTCCGGGCCTCTGGGCAGTGTGTGAAGACAGAAAGGAGGCTCCGGGCCAGAGTGAAGGCGGTGCCAGCAGCCAGGGGAAGGAAGGCCCATTCTTGCACGAATCTTCATGCATCAGGCCTCTAGTAAATAATATAATGACCTTCACGAATTTGATATTTAAAATTCCACTGGTGAAAGTGTTGTCACAGTCTCCCAGGGTTTTAGGAGAACACAAAAGTACCATCAGCTACTTGATACCAAGGAAGCCTGAGAAAGTGGGGGAGAGTTTCTCCAGGTCCCTGAGAAAATGTAGGACTGGAGCCATTGTATAATGAAAACAAGGAATGTACATTTGAAAAAGGAAAAATTATGTGAACATTTGCATTTAAATATCACCTTTACTTTTGAAGAGCATCAAATCCATTCTTTTTTCCTGATTCAAATTATCCTGTGTAAAGAGTTTCTGCATACTTTCTCTTTACTACCTATGGGGGTAAGAAGCATTAAATGGATCATTTTAAGGTGAAAAAGTCCTCATAAATTTGGCTTTTATTAAACCATTACAAAACTCCTAAGAGGTTTTGATTATAATTTTAGTTACAGAAAAACTCAAAGGTATTATATGCTTATATGTACCAAGTAATAAGGTCATTAAAATGACTTCCTAATTTGACTGTGCTTGTTTTTTAAATGAAATTAAGGGAAAGACTCTCTTGGCAACCTCTGCCCTCTTTTGTAAATTGACCTTGCACAGGCCTGTCTGGTATATGAACCATGAAAAATTGGGGGGAGGGTGTCTTTCAACCCTATCTCTTTACTTGTTGTGGTAATTAACATCTACAGTGAACAATAAATCTGTAAAAGGCAACATTACAACACTGCTCATTAATTAGAATACGTGTTACAAATTCATAGGTAGTTTGAGGCTATGATGATCCATATGGGTAAGTTAAAGACATCAGGCTATGTAGCTTCCTTTGTTCTTCATATGAAAAAATAATAAAAGACATACTGCCATGCTAATTACACCATGTTCTAGGGACCGCTTTTCCTAGCTCAAGGATCCGTTCTAAAGCCAGAAGGCTGTTCGCTGTTGCCAATATGATAAAACTACAAAAAAAGTCAACTAGTTTCTTCCTTAATTAAGCATTTTGGTAAGCTTTTTAACGAAGTGACAGAATGAATGCATTTTTCAACTGCCGATTCTTTAACTCAGTCTTCCTCTTTTAGGAAAAAACTGAAACTATACTGTCAACTTGATTTATCTAAAATCAAGTTATTTTTTAAAATTTAATGTTTAATGATTTTATAAACCTATAAGCACAACGCTGTTTTTTAAAAAATCCTCACCCTAGGAGATATATAATTCTAGCTCTCTGTATCTGTAGTTACATAGTAAATTACATTTTATTTCCGTTTTCAGATGAAGAAGAGAGATAGCATAAATAGCATATAATTAATGTCATTGAGTTAAATATTAAGATGTTTTAAAAAGTGATTCTAACATTGGGACACAACACATGTGGAATAAGGGTCCTGATAGCCATTATGTCTTTGGACTTAACCTGTCAAGAAGTTCAACAATTGCATTTCTCCCTTTCCTTTATTTTTAGCTTTGCAGAATAAGTTGAAATTTTGCTTTTCAAATTTCATTTGAAAAAAAATGTTTATATTGTACTTTTTGCTAACAGTTGCTCTCTTTCTCACATAGGGTAAAATCTATTCAATTCAGCCAAGTACTTTATAGCTAAACCATTTTTCTGTATTGGAAATATAAATGTTAAATCAGATTTATTCTGATGATAATAGCTAAGCTAAGTTACAAGGGCTAAGAGCTAAGAAAAGCTAAGTTATAAGGACTTACGTCAGGAAAACGAAAACTAGCCCAAAGAAGAAGGTAAAGGAATTCCCGTTAGAATGAAATGGAGGCTTATTCCATTCACTCTTATTTTTGCAACCAGAAATAGAAATGGTTAACTCTGGGGATTCTCACTCTGTGGAAGGGATGGTTGCCCATTCTCAGGCTCTCTGATCAAAAAGAAAAAGCATTATTTGTCCCACAGTTATATTCTCTGAGGGAAAATTTAAAACATGCCATTTCATTTTCCTGTGTTTCTGGTGAGTGTGGATTCAGCAATCCAAGAGGGCATTTCTAAGTGCCAATGGAGTTCCAGGTTGCTGGGCAATGCACATAAAGACTGAAAACACACACATATGGCTGCCACTCTGGAGATGCTCAGTTGAGAGCAGCCCAGAATAGAGCTTTGAATGAGGGGCCCCTGTGTTTTATTTTTAAACAAAAACAAAATAAACAAAGATCAAGCCATAAATGCATTATTTCCCCTCAGAAGGGGAAACACCAATAATGGGGTTTAGGGTTGTGGTGCCAAGTTCTCTCAAGTTATAAACCAGACTGATGCAAAGCAGATGAAATTTCATCTGTGGCTTGCAAATGAAAGCTTTTTAATGGGGCAATGGAATCATTTCTGCCCCATAGTTATGTTGAGGCCTCAGGTTCAATAGAAGTTCAAGACTTTTTCTCAGCATGCAGGAAGAAGGCATTTTGGTGAACACTAAGCTGACGGATGCATGAGAACATAAAAGGGTTAAAGGGAAGGGCTTCTGAAAGCCCAGAAATACAAAAATCCCTCAAAGTAAGAGTCTATTGTTAAAGTTTATTTAAAAAAAATAAGTCAATGTAATGTACACAGAACTAAAGCTCATCAAATGGGGACCAGTCAATAAAGAATACCTTTGGTAATATATCTCATTGTCTTTTCATTTGTAGGTGATAATGAATTTGGCAACCATCCTGCCCCTTATTATAAATTTAGGAATGGGATCCCTTCCATCCCAAACTCCCCTGTTTTCTGAGCAGGGGATTTTTAGAGCACCATTATCCTAGTTATAGTGTTAATGCTGAAAAAAAAAAGATAACATTTGGGAGAGTTGGAGAGGTTAAGGTTTTGTAATTATTTTTCTATTAATATGTCTGTATTTTAAATTACTTATTCATTTCAACCTCAAGTAAATAGAATTCCAATTTCTTTCTCCAGTCATTTTATATTGCTCTTGGGAGGTGGAAGTGGGGAAAGGAGAGGGCATCTATAATAATAAAAGCATAATATGCTAATTAGACTGGACGTCCTTCCAGACAACCTCCCTGACGAAGCTGGGCTGTGAGGGAAGCCCGGGTCCCGGGTGCAGGAGGGAAGCCCAGGTCCCCGGTGCCAGAGGAAAGCCAGTGCTGGCAGCTGAGGGAAGGAAGGCCTACTCTTGCATGAATTTCATGCATTGGGCCTCTAATTGTATGATAAGGTTCCTGAGTCCAAGAAATCACCAGTTAGGAAAATGCCAGACCGCCTCAGACCAGGGACTGTGGCACCTGATGTTGAAACTTACGGCTGAAGAGTGTAAAGTGACATGAGCTGTGAAAATGCTTGCCTGCATGTTCTGTAATATCCCAAGCCGGAGAACCATAACTTAGTTCAGTTTCTTTATAGAATAAAATGATACCACCACCAGTAGTCCACCTTTGCTTTCGGTAAAGGTTAATCTCCAAATGAACAGAAAGAATCCTCAAGGTGGCAGCACCTTCATAGTTTTCAAATCCTCCCTTAGTGAAGTTTTTAATTAGAAGATATAGTAACTACATAAAAACAGTGAATCCAGGAATAAACCCCTATAAGGCACCACCAACCTGGCACTACGCAAGAAGCATTACATTATTAATGCCCTCTTCTAGTCAAAGACCAAATGTTGCTTGTTTTGACTTTCATATGAACATTTCCCTCGAAGGAATTATAGCAAATTTATAGATATGAAAACAAAACAGAGTGTAGTTTCAAGAATGAGGCTGTAGCCTGTGACTTCTGCACTAATATAATATTGTGTATCTGCCAGTTTCTCATCACTGCTTGGCATTGCCTATCTTTCACACCAGTCATGCTAGTCTGAGTGACCATGTCCCTGTGCTTAAGGAAGAAGCTATTAGGAGAGCTTGGAGCCAAGGTAATAATGATAAAGAAGTGAGTTAAAACCAGGAGCAGGATAAGAGAGGGGGCGCAGCTTTTCAGAAGGCTCCTGAAAGGGGAGCAGAGCTGCCGTGGCAGGAGCAGCTGGTGTTTAGGAAAAACTGCATGCGATTCCATGAAATGTCCTCATTGTTTTTGGCCTTTGCAAATGATCCTACGGAAAATAGTTCCTCACCGAAGGTCTAGTCAGTCCATCAACCACGTTCTCTGCAAAAGCAGAGAATGTAGGAAAGGTTAGCACAGCCCACAATCCCCAATATGGCTCCGTCTTTCTGTGTTTGTGAATCTAGGCCTCCATAACATCAAAAAGGCAGAAAGGGAAACACTGCAAAATGAACTCCCTGCCTCGCTTAAGAACTGCTAAACTAGCCAGTTTTATTTTTCTTTCCTTTTTATTGAATGTATTGGGGTGACACTGGTTAACGGTGACACTGGTTAACAAAATTATACAGGTTTCAGGTGCACAATTCTGCAACACATCATCTGTACACTATATTGTGTGTTCACCTCCTCAAGTCAAGTCTCCGGCCATCACCATCTATACCCTCCTCCGCATCCCCCCTTTTCCCCCAGGCAATCACCATACTGTTGTCCATGTCCATGAGATTTTTTTTCTTTTTTGATTTTTTTTTTTTTTTTGCGCAATCCCTCCGCACCCTCCTACACCCCACACCACTATGGACCACTAAACCAGCCAGTTTGTTTTTAAAACCCCCACTAGATTTACTGAATTAAATGAACTGATCTTGCGTAATTATAATTTCAATTCTGTATAGTCTCAGAGATAGCTAAGCCAGTATGAGGGCGTTATAATACTACTGTCTATCATTTATTGTCTATTGATGTCTCACTCACCCAGGCTCGGAATCTGAGATTTACTTAATAGCCACCTATTCAAACACCAGCCACTGAATAGCCATTGTCTAACTGTTGGACACTCTCCTACGGCTTGATTTTCAGCACTTTGTTTTCCTTTGAACCCTATCATAAATCAGTCTTTCCTTCCTGTTCTGTTTGTTTTTCTTTCTAGTCTCATGGACTCACTACAGACTCTAATCACTTAATGGGTATATTACTGCAAAAACCCTGCTCTAACTTTTAATGTTTGTGGATGCTTAATCTTTGTCACCCACTTGCTTGATTCATTTTCACTACCAGGACTCCAATGTATATAAGATCAATTGGAAAAAAAAAATCCCTTCTTCTGGGTTTGAAACTTTATCAGCTGACCCCATCTCATGGGAATAGCCTTATTTCCCAAGGCTCTTCATTGGGTCCTACATCTGCCATGCTCCTTTGCCCTCTGGCATTTTGCTCAGGATGATTTTCCTACCTTCTCACCAAACTTCAGGCCTTGGTATTAATGATTTTTACTCCCTATTCTACCATGGATGGCATTTCCTATCTCTCATACCAGGCATACTGTTCTTTTCCTTTTTATTTTTTTAAAAATGTATTTTTTATTGGTTTCAGAGAGAAAGGGAGAGGGAGAGAGAGATAGAAACATCAATGATGAGAGAGAATCACATCACTGATTGGCTCTGCCTCCTGTATACCCCACACTGGGGATTGATCGAGTTCACAACCTGGGCATGTGTCCTAACAGGGAATTGAACCATGACCTCCTGGTTCATAGGTCGATGCTCAATCACTGACCCACACCGGCCAGTCTTCTCTCTCTCTCTCTCTCTCTCTCTCTCCCTCCATATTTGTTGTTTTCCCAACAAGATTATATTCTTCTGAAAGGCATAAGGCATATTCTAGATCTTTTACTCATTTTGTCTTACTGTGTTCAGTACATAGTAGGCAATAAAAAATACTTATTAAGAAATGCTTAACAAATTGAATGTTTTCTCTATACCAATTGGCCAAACAATACTTGCCAATGATAGTCATTAATCCCTAAGGGAGCACATTTTAGAAAGATGATGTCATTCTACTTATAAAAAAAAAGATATGATTTAAGAATGTTTCCTAGTACATATAATTTAATATGTGCTAGAAAATGCTGAATCCTTCATGTTGTAAAAGCTACCTTTAGAAGATTATGTGATTGTTAATGTAATGGAAAAAGCTTATACTTGATTTTCATTTGCAACAGGAATGTCTTCGGTGTTGTTCTGACATGTTTAATACCAGACAGCCTGACCTCTTATTCTAGCTTAATCATTTTATTTTCTCTAATAACACAGTCTCTGTAATGATGAATAATAATATTTGGAAATATTTTGAAGACTGCCTTGGAAAAACTGAGTAATTCTGACCACCAAAGACATTTCTCTGCACGAAAATAGGGATTGTAAGGCAGTTGCCCTTTGCCATCATCTCAGTTGACTTTGAAGGGCATAGTGACACAGCAAACAAGCTTTCCTTCATGGGACTTGTTAAATGTGTATCTTGCCCATATCTGAGAGTCTCCATTACTGATATTGCCTCAGCCTCCTGGGACTCGGGAGAAGGGGAGAGAGAGGTTGATTTGGTTAGTACTTCCAGCTTCACATACGGTAGCTGATTTAGAGACACATTTATTTCTGAAGCTATCTCCTGAAGAAAAAAATAGATAATACAATGAAATATCTTAAGTAAAATACAAGATATTAGGAACTAACTTTTATAAGAATGTTTGTTCTGTTACCACTTGTGCTTATTTATATATTTCATACTTGGTATAACTATCCCTAATTATAAGCAGTTTTCAAATTTATAAATATTACCTTGCACAGATAAAGGATTTAACATGTACTGGGAACCTGGTATGCAAGGGGATTTATAAAATGGTCCATAGAGAAAGGCGGGAAAACCTCCAAGCAGGGAGGCTGAAACCCTGGGAAAAGGGCGTTCATGGTTTTAGTCATTGACTATTGGCATGCTTAGCCACTGTCCTAATCCAGTTTTAATGCCATCTTTCTAGATAGTCTGTTTTGTATAACTAGCATAGTCCATATCTTCTTGGCATTAACAACCAAGAAAAACTTTGCCACCTGCATTTTCTCGCTTTTGTGAGAATCATTCCCCGTTTGATGAGCTTCAGTGAAGCACTTGTACTGGACTTGAAAAGGTGCACAGGCTAAGAAGAGTTCTCCTCCCACTCATGCACCCTCTGTGGGGGCGGAAAGAAGCTGGCTCACCTCTACCCTTGGGCACTGCCCATACTAAATTAGAACAACAGAAGTAGATATATGACACAGCAGAGAAAAGGAACCATGTAATAATAATGCCTGGCATTATGCTGAAAGAAGTGGTCATATTAGAAGAGATATAACCTCCAAATATTTTAATACAAATACCTGAAGAACGTAAAGCCCTCCAAACTGCCCTCAGTTTCCCCAGCTGAGAAAGAGGTGAGGAGTCCAGATGGAACAAATTCTGGGAATTAATGAAAGAAAATCAAAATACTAATTCAAAAAGATATATTCACTACTATGTTCATTGCAGCATTATTTACAATATCCAAGATATAGAAATCCAATACCATGGGGTGAGGGTAGAGGTGTGAAAAGTAGTCTGGACTCTCAGGGGAGGTGAACAAAGGTAAGGAGACAGAAATGGAGGAACTCCTTGATACTTAGTTGTGATGGCATCTGTATGGAGCAATGGGCAATGTAAGAGGAAAATAAATAGTTGGTTTGCTCTGTTTTCTGGCTAGATGCAATCTTGGTGATCTAATAGCATTATTTTTTTCTGATAATGCATTCTCCACCCCTTCCAAACATTAGGGCATTAGAAAGATACATACAAAAGAGAAACAGAATTATTAGAGTGGAAGTTCCCTGGAAGACACATCTATGAATGAAAGACATACATTTTCCTTAGATGCACCTGGTATTTCACTCACAGCAGCTACCCCTTCCTTCCTTTCCTGATGCCACCACTCAGAACCGACTCCTTTCCATGGCCCCTTTCAGGAGCTTTATACTCTATCTTGCACACTTCCACCAGAGCTATGGGGATAAGTGAGGGGTCCCAGAGGAGTTGTGTGTGTGGGAGAATAAAGAGGAGTCTACCTGTTCTCTCTTAGTTGCCTCTGCCCCGCTGTCCCTCTGTACCCTCAAAGCCTACAGGTTTTGCAAAGTCTTTTCAGGGTAGAGAAGTCATGCATTTTTCTTATAAAAAGTTTACTTATTTAAGGAAATATATTTTAAAGCCCCTTTATCTATTCTCTAGGCTGCTTGGGGAGAGGAGCAAATAAAAAAGTAGAAAACATACCAAAAAACTAACAAACCATCCAACAGCCTTCTGCAGGAGAAGTTGCTAGCTCTGAAGTCTTTCCTGGCTCTCGCTCTCTCTCTCTGACTGGAGCCTCAATTGGTTTCTGATGTCCGTCTAAATTAACCCCTTGTTATTGAAAGTCAACACCCATTTGTATGAGTCAAGAGAGAAGTAGTTCCCCTAACATTGGGCTGGCCTAGTGCTATGCAGGAGCAGCCCTGAGTTTCTGGTGAGGTGAGAACATTGATTTCCCGGCTGCTTGCACACTTGTCTTTTCGCACTCCAGAAAACCTGGCAGAAAACATGTTTGTTCTCAGGATCAAGTGACTGAATTAAGGTTGCCATGACTCCCTACCTACTTTTGATGCCACTTTCTATCATTGGTGTAAGTGGAGAAAAAGCTAAGAGGAGAGGAAGTTGTGTGGTTGGAAGAACATTCTAGCCGGACTCACAATATGTGAAGAATGAGCAAAGATGACATTTAACTCTGCTCTATAAATCCCTTATCTTTTTTTTATCTATTGGTGTTCACATCATAAGATATATAAATGTCAAATCAGTATGTCATACCCTGGAAACTAATACAATATTGTATGCCAATATTGTATTTTAATAAAAAACAAAACACACAAAAAAACCTCTATAGTTAGCATTGAAAGTTTTCTTTTAAATTGGGAACAAAAGGATATCTGCTATTACTACTTTAACATTGAACGGGAGAACCTTGCTAGTGCAATGGAGAAAAAAATTACAGGTATAGCCCTACTTGGTTTGGCTCAGTGGATAGAGCGTTATGCCTGCAGACTGTAGGGTCCTGAGTTTGATTCCAGTCAAGGGCACATGCCTGAGTTGTGGGCTCAATCCCCAGTAGGGGACATGCAGGAGGCAGCCAATCAATGATTCTCTCTCATCATTGATGTTTCTATTTTTCTCTCCCTCTCCCTTCTTCTCTGAAATAAACAAAAATGTATTAAAAGAAAAAGAAGAAAAATTACAGGTATAAAGAGAGTAAAAGGAATAACTAATTATCATTATTTGTAGATAGCAAGAATGTATATGTAGAAAATTCAAAATTGTCTATAATTATATGAATAAAATTAGTATATAAATTTAGCAAGGTAGCTGTATACAAGGTTGTAAAAATCAATATATTTATATATATCAACCATAAATAATTAGAATATAAAATTAATATGCCTTATCTAAAATGAGGCAGGCAGAGACAGTTATGGGTTTCAGTTTGATGCAATATAAAGTGTATCTTTGTCA
This sequence comes from Myotis lucifugus, assembly GCF_000147115.1. NCBI lineage: Eukaryota > Metazoa > Chordata > Mammalia > Chiroptera > Vespertilionidae > Myotis > Myotis lucifugus. The sequence goes on from NW_005871288.1 coordinate 158,317, forward strand.
TATGTTTACTCACCTCCTCAGCCATTGTATTCCAGTGTTGCTCTGTAGCCCCACAGAGGCATTCCCTGACCTGTGGCGACTGAGATTTTGGTCTTCTTTTATTTACTTTGTCCCACAACCACTGTCAAAACACAAGTGCCCACATTGGTGGGACTAAAAATTGGTGCAGCCACTGTAAAACACAGTAAGGAGATTCATAAAAATAACCTAAAAAATAGAACTACCACATGATGTGGCAATTCCACTTCTGGGAATTTATTGGAAGGAAATCAAAATACTGATTCAAAAAGATATATTCACCACTATGTTCATTGCAGCATTATTTACAATAGCCAAGATATAGAAACAACAGAGCTGTCTATCTACAGATGATTGGGCAAAAAAGATATATATATATATATATATATATATATATATATATATATATATAAATAATCAAAAACAAAACAAACAAAAAGAGATTCATAGAAATAGAGATAAAACTGATGGTTGCAAGAGGAAGGAGGACTGAGAAATGGGTGAAAGCAGAAAAGAGGAACATGGTCAATTATGGCCAATAATATCATGATACGTTTGCACAGTAACAGGTGATTACTAGACTTAGTATGGTGATCACATTATAAGGTCTGTGTCAAATCACTATGTTGTCTACCTGAAGCTAATATCTTTTTTTTTATTGCTAAAAGTTAAATTTACAACAAATAAAAAAGGACATGTACCCATTCTACAAGCCCCATCTTACAATTTCTATCTATCCCTGATTTAGTAGTGTCTTATGTCCATTGGTTATGCTTATATGCATGCATACAAGTCCTTCGGTTGATCTCTTACTGAAGCTAATATCTTACTGTATACCAATTATATTTAAATTTACAACAAATAAAAAAGGACATGTACCCATTCTACAAGCCCCATCTTACAATTTCTATCTTATCTCTGATTTAGTACAATTTTTTCCTCTATAGAACATATTAAATTTTTATTCTTGTTGGTTTGGGTGCGGTCAAGTTTGGGTTATACCTGCTATATATAAATAACTTAGAAGATGCTTCTTCTTGGCAAGAACTCCATACTATTGAAATAATGAAAGAAAACTTCCAGGTTAAAATGACATGTAGCTCTCACATACTGCTTTCTGTCTCTCTCTTAAAAATTAGGGTGAAATGATTGCAGACAGATTGTTTTGAAAATGCATAAGCCACAAAGCCTAAGAAAATGGAAAAGGGGAAAAACAACAATAAAATATTAGAAAATGGAAAATAGATGAAAGACTTAGTAGAATCCTCAGAGAGCCATGACCTAAGCCAGCAGTGGAGAAACTGAGGATGTACCTGAGTTATACCACAAACCCCCCTCGAAAGCTCAGGTGTTACGGGAATCGGTACAGCTAACAACAGGTGGCCTGGTGAGTTCAGTTGAAGTAGTTTGCACACAGACTGGATTTCAGCCTCTTTCTGCACAAGCTGGAGGTTGAGGTTTATTCTCAAGAAAAGGTAAAGCACCAGGTTGGAGTACCACACTCATGACAGGGGACTAATCAATTGCTTATACCTCCAGCTTCCCCCTCCTCCCCACCTCAGCTCCTGCAGACACCTTCCCATCAGTGCTTGGAAGCTCAGCCCTGGGGGATGTGACAGCCTAAGGGAAGTGAGGGAAAGATTCTGATGTTGGGTGTTCTGCAGCCAATCTCGCTGCAGGGAGGCCTGTCCTTGGCCCTTGACAAGTTCTGCCTGCGCACCCTATGCCAAGGGAAGAGCTAGAGTTTAGATTTTTCCAGCCATTCATCTTATAATTTTCATTTCTGATGTCCCAGACTCAACTCCGTGCAGCCAGAGGTCCAACAGTAGGCCCAGAAGACATCCAAAGCTTTTAAAAATTTATTTCTTTATTTTTTTTGGTAACCAAGACTTCATGCTTCCGCACAAAATTGCCTGGCAGGAGGGATATGGTGCGTGAAGGTCCGAGTCCTGCAACTGGAAAATGAGGAGCTGCCCAGCTTCCTTCAGTCCTGCAAAGTGGACCTCTGTGGCCAGATTGGATTTGTTGCTGCAGCTCAGTGGTGAGTTGGACAACTACTGAGCGAAATCATCCACTTAAATTATTAATAGCCAAGTCTCAGAAGATTAATAGAATTAGTTCCTGTGAGCAGTCCCAAAGAATTCAGGGAGCTTAATTCTGAATTATTATAGTATTGAACATAGAAGATTTATCTAGAAAAATGTGAGAAATGTTTGCTGTTGTTTGAGACAGAAATGTCAAAAGAAATACCTTTCTGAGATGCGTTTTCATGAGCTAATCTATATATGTGTGTATATATATATGTATATATATAATCTATATATATGTATACATACACACACATATATATGATTAAAACAAGACATATTTTGAGTCAAATTATTGAGCATCATATTAAAAATATACACAGTAGATTTTAGCATATACTTTTTGTATCCTATCTCATGTAAAAAACTTGATAGAAAGTATTATGGAATAACATGATACCTAAATGAACATTAATGGCTCAGTTACTCTTGTGTTAGCTTTACTTGAGGTTGCTGAGAATAATTGAGACAATGCCTAATGTTTTGCACTAGACATTATTCTATAAAAGTGGTCCTCTCACTTAGCATCACCTAAATTCAGGGTCAGACCATTCATAATGGGAAAATATATGGCATTTTAGGTGGATTTTTTTGGCATTTAAAGATAAATCTATTTTGTTGTAAAAGAGATTTGTGGGTGAATGGTGGGGAGGTAGTGTTGAGTGATAAAGGCAAGTGCTAGAGAATCGCAGACAACAGGACACACTTTTCAAAAAATCAAAAAGCAATTAAACTAAACAATGTATCATTTGGGCATATATGTGATAAAAAACACATTTTCAAAAGCCTAAGGATGATAGATAAAGACAAACTTCCAGATTGTGGGTCCTGTCCATTAAAAACAGGAGCTGAAGCACATGAGCTGATCTGAGCTATTGGCAACATTCCAGGGTTTATGTTGGGCAGTGTGTTCACAAGGGCTCATTAAGTTATTAAATAAATAAACCAAAGGTTTTAAACTAAACAGTGCATGAGCCAATAGTGACAATGTGTCTTAAACCAAGAATTTGGATCAACCCAATTTGGCACACTTGAGATTCACTTAAAAATATAAACACCTTAATTTTTTAATAAAAATAATTCAGGAGGAAGGCACAGGTATTCTATACTTTTTAAAAGTTTTTTTAAAAAAGTTTTCAACATTGCTATGTACATTTTCATTACAAGCTCTGGAATCATATCAATGAGCTAGGAGGTAATTTCTCAAAAAGCAGCCAGAACTGGAAGCATACACTGCTGGGGAAGGAGCGGAGAGGAAGGCTGCTGGGAGGGAGGAGAGGAGAATAGATTAAGAGAAAAATGACAACCAAAGGACTTGTATGCATGCATATTAGCATAACCAATGGACACAGACACCGGCGGTGGGGCTTGCCCGAGGTGGGAATGAGAGAGAGAGAGAGAGAGAGAGAGAGAGAGAGAGGAAGAAAGAGAGAGAGAGAGGGAGAGAAAGAGAGAGAGAGAGAGAGAGAGAGAGAGAGAGAGAGAGAGAGAGAAAGAGAAATGAAGCCCAGCCTGCGTGGCTCAGTGGTTGAGCATCAACCTATGAACCAGGAGGTCACGGTTTGATTCCCGGTCCGGGCATATGCCTGGATTGCAGGCTCAATCCCCAGTGTGGGGAATGCAGGAGGCAGCCGATCAATGATTCTTTCTCATCATTGGTGTTTCTATCTCTTTGTCCCTCTCTCCCTTCCTCTCTGAAATCAGTAAAAAAAAATTATTTAAAAAAAAAAGAGAGAGAGAGAGAGAGAGAAATGAAGCCCATCTGTATAGATGGGACAGTGTTGGGAATGTAAAAGCATGAATCCAAAAATCCATTGGCTGACAGTGGCCTCTCTGGCAAGGCTATTGCATAAGACATACATCTAGCATGAACACGCAATTATCTATTGAACACCTAACATGATTGGAAAGAGTTACAATTATCCTCTAAAAGAGGCTTAGAGTGTAGTCTGAGGGTAAAAGGCCTAATAGATCCTCAAGTTCAAAGACATTATTACTTTCCCCATCTGAAGAAAATAATTCAGGAATAAAGGGTGAAAAGACCAGACTCCCAGTAAGGGACACTTGTTTTGAATAAAGACACTAGACAGAAGTTTGGAAAAACTGAGTCAATTTCCCATAGTTAAACGCCACCTCTTCCTCCTGCTGGTCACAGCTCTTACTCCCTTGTAGTTTGGAGGCAGAGAACTCTGAGCTACATGGCTGATGGAAAGCTCTTAGAATATGCACTCTCCTCTCCACATTACAGGATTCATTTAGCTCAAGTCACTGGGCATCTGCTGTGCACAAGGCATAGCGCTGTAGATGAGGGCTTTCCAATAGGCATTGGATTAAATATGGAGGCCGTTTTGTTTTTCCTGGAGAAGATTGAGCCCAAACTAGTTTTAAAAATTGAGTCTGCCTGATTTCATTCCACCCAGTCACGGCCTTCACCTTGTGAACATTTAGGTTTGATTTTGATTTGTGATGCCTTGCTAGGAGCGCCCCTCCTTGTCGCTTGTGGGCACCCTCCCCCTTCGTTTTGTGATATATATGACTTAGGATTGGAGCTGATGGACAACTGTAACCAGCATGTTTCTGCTCATATACAGCATCTTTACTGGAACTGCAATCTGTTTTGCAAGAAAACTTACTTTCTTGTATTTACTGACTTCTTTAGCCTGAACACCAATCACAGTAATTAGGCTGAAACCATGGCATGATTGATTCAGAGGGAATGTTGTTAGCTGCTTAGATCAGCACGTTCTAGGGACCTTCCATGAAATGCTTTTCCTACAAACCGCCATCACTTTATGGTAGGTGAAAAGCGATGTCCACAGAAGCCCTTTGACTACTTTTAACTTTTGATTATTCATGGTAATGAAGAACAGGCAGCCCTGCCGTTCCCAGTGGAGCATCAAGTTAAATCCTGATGGCCTAGAAATAAGAGTGGTCTCTGGGTCAGTGTACCCAGGTGCCGGTTAGGCGTTTGCCAGTGGTACTTTCTGCATTTTCCCAAGATAGTAGGTGGGAGCTTAGAGTAGTAGCCAGCTGTTGAACAAACCTTCCATCCCCATTGGCCTGCAATGATGTCAAGATTCTAAAGAGCACTTCAAGAACCAGATAGCTAGAGCGCTGACAGTTTGGCTCAGTGGATAGAGTGCCAGCCTGCGGACCAAAGGGTCCTGGTTCGGTTATGGTCAAGGGTATGTACCTTGGTTGCAGGCTCTTCCCCGGCCTGGGCCCTGGTCAGGAAGCGTGCAGGAATCGATGTGTTTCTCTCACATTGATGTTTCTCTCTGTCTTTCCCTCTCTCTTCCACTCTCTCTAAAAGATCAATGGAAAAGTATCCTTGGGTGAGGATTAACAAAACAAAACAAAACAAAACAAAACAAAACAAAACAAAACAAAACAAAACAAAACACCAGCTAGAGTTCCAGCATCCCCAGCTTGCCGGCTCTGTGGAGATACGCTGGCAGTCCCGGCATCTAACCCTGTCGGTGGCTTTACTCCATCATCTTCTGCTGCCTTCCTGTGGTGTAGAGCAGACCTCTGATGATGGAAGCTCTGCCCCAGTGGAAGAAAAAGCTGGTGGGGCAGAGAACCTGCTGTGTGAGGTGGGGCTCAGAGAGGCAGGTGGGCCATCTCAAAGAGGCAAGGCTGTGGCTGAGTCTCTGCCGGAAAATGTGGAGAAAGTTCTTTCTCTTCATTTGTCCTTGCTTCTTATTTTGTAGTGTCTCAAAGCTCTGTCATGGCCCAGGATTTGGAGCAAGCACACTTAGTTAAGGATTCTTATTTTTGTTTTCTTTTGAAAGTCCATTCAGAAGGCACCGTGACCTAGATTGGGTTGGATGTTGGCACAGATGTGTAAGGAGCACTCAGTAGGTTCAGGAAAGACACTTAATCTGAAATTGAATAACATGCCAAGAGGTGGTCTTAGATTTCAAATAAAAATTGAGGAAAGTACTTTTTTAAAGTGATAGTTAATGGGAAACATCCTATTAATTACTACAAATGAACAATGTGGTTTGGATCATTTATAATGAATTAGAATGCGATCTAAATTTGCACAGATGTTTTTTTATTGATTATTTGATCCTAAAATCGTCTTGTCAGGTACGATTGATAAGGGAACAGAGAGGTTGTATGATTTTCCCATGTCGCACAGCTAAGGAGAGTGATGAGGAGAGTCAATTGCATATGGCAGCAGTGCTCTGGTTAAGAATCAGATCTGTTTTATCACAATATACAGAGGCTGTGTCATAGAATTGTACATGTGGAACCTAAATCATCTTATTAACCAACTAGAGGCCTGGTGCACAAAATTCTTGCATGGAAGGGGGGTCCCCTCAGCCCAGCCTGCACCCTCTCCAATCCAGAACCCTTCGGGGGATGTCCGACTGCCGGTTTAGGCCCTATCCTAGGTCAGTGTACAATCCGGGATGGCTGGCTCCTAACTCCCCCCCCCCCCACACACACACTGGCCTGGTTGGTCCTAACTGCCTCCCCCTGCTGGCCTGGTTGCCCTCAACTGCCCCCCACGCCAGCCTAGTCGCTCCTCATGCCCCCCCCCCACCAGCCTGATTGCCCCATGCAGCCTTCTGTTCAGTCATTTGGTCATTCCTCACTAACCCCCCTGCCGGCCTGGTCATAGGCAGCCATCTTGTGAGGGCTTGACGGTCAATTTGCATATTACCTCTTTATTATATAGGATGTCACACCAATAAATTTAATAAAAAGATCTGTTTTCTTATTCAAATGAAAGCATTAAACTTGTAGCAGTTAGCAAGCAAATCACTTCACTCCTCAAGAATTCCTCACTCATACAATGAGGAAGTTTGTTCTCAACCCTAACTGCACTGTGGATCTCCCCTTTCCATATGGATATTAAAAAAAAAAAAAATCCCAGACTCTAGGCTCTACCCTAGATGGATTAAATCGAAATCTCTGTGTTCTGGGCCCTCCCACATTGTTCTTTGTTTGTTTGTGGATTTGTTTCCAATCTGTGCCTTGATTCTATCCTGCAGCCAGCATTGAGAATTCCTGAACTGGATGATTTCTGAGGTACCTTCTACTTTTATAATCAGCAGTAATCTTTTCCCAAGCTCCCTATTTGGGGCTGGCATTTTTAAGTCCACTTGCCTCTCATTGCTTCACCTCCCACAGTGTGAACACTTGGTGAGAGGCTAAGTGAATTAGTTTACTCACAAGAGCAAAGATGGGACAGAGAGGCACGGAGGCCGATGCCTGCTATTTCCTCTAACATCCCTGAGATTCATGAAAATGTCAGTAAGAACTCACTTAAGTAAGAGGAAAGCAGTATGTTTTTATTGAAACACCATATCAGTTTAAGAAAAGTTGAAACAGAGAAATGGACAATTATCCTTCTTTTTTTTTCAGTTAGTTATAAGTTTGGAAAATTTGCTGGCAATAATGACAATTTTTATGAAGAAATACAACTTAAAATAGTTCATTTCATCAAGAAAATAAATATTAATCCTCATATCCCTACAAACACTTGTTCTTTCAATGAGAAACTGAGAGTAATTTTAAAAGTCTATAAATTTGATTTTTAATTTACTAAAAATCCTAAAAGCCTAGGGCAGTGGTTCTCAACCTTCCTAATGCCGCGACCCTTTAATACAGTTCCTCTTGTTGTGGTGACCCCCAACCATAAAATTATTTTTGTTGCTACTTCATAACTGTAATTTTGCTACTGTTATGAATCGTAATGTAAATATCTGATATGCAGGATGTATTTTCATTGTTACAAATTGAACATAATTAAAGCATAGTGATTAATCACAAAAACAATATGTAATTATATATTCAATATGTGTTTTCCAATGGTCTTAGGCGACCCCCGTGAAAGGGTAGTTGGACCCCCAAAGGGGTCGTGACCCACAGGTTGAGAACCGCTGGCCTAGGGGATGTTTTATTTTTGTACTTTTCCTAAGCACCTTAACTTCAACCATCTGGCATTATTTGGTAAGTATCATCTACTTAATTTTCTGAATGCAAGAACATGTCATTTAAAGGGGCTTGACATTGTATTTTAAAGTTAACACATAATATGCTGGTCAGAGGCAGCTCTTTTGTATAGTATGTTTAACATATAGTAATGACAGATACTAGTAAATGTTCTTTAAGCATGGAAAAAAAGCAGTATTTCTTGACATGTTTTTTAGAACACTATTTCTATGAGGGAGAGGGAAAGTTCTCTAACTGTGGAAAACACTTGAATAAATTACACAGGTTACTTTACAACATGTTGATTCACTCTATAATACTAATAAATGTTGAACATCTCCAAAGGGAGAATTCAGTGCGACATTTTCCAAATCAACCTGTCCTCAGAATGAGTTTTTGTGGAGCATCCAATGGGGTAGGAATGCTTCGAACAACTTTGGAAAACAATGGACTAGAATAGAAAGATGTATCAGCTATAATACATATTAAAGTTTGCCCTTGTAAAGCATCTGTGTTGAAGTTTCATATTTAATTTTTGCATAGGGTAATAATTACTAGAGCAGAATAAGTCATCCTCTCTCTACTTCCAATTCATTGAATGTCTTCCACAGAAACTCTCAAAGGTGGTAACCCTAAATATCTATTTAACAACCAAGATGTGATGAAGATACTACAAATTAAGAAAGAAAGAAAAAAAAACAGTTTCAGAAAGAATAATGGATGCAATTAAAACTTTTGGTAAGTCACTTACCTTATCAGAGATAATGTCCCATCAGAAGATTGAAGGGACACTCAAACACTCGCTTAATTTAGGTAATGATGATTATCTACTCAAAGAATGCTCTGTGTTTATACTAAGCTATAAAACTGTTTTGGGTGGTGAAAAATATATTTGCAAAACTAAATTGAAACTTAATTTTGTTTTGATAACATTACCAGTTTAATTAACAAATATCTAAGTGATGAAAGTGTGGGCAGTATATTTTAAATTAAGATTGCCAACCTAAATGTTCGAAATACAATTTATGCTTGCTCAGAATTGGCAGGAAGCATTTGGAACTGGACTGTTCTTGCATGAAACTTTTCCTCACTCATGGTGAATGCAGAATTCTTCCCTACGGTTAAGAATACAAGGATGAGTAGAATCTTCAAATAATACAAAAACTTCATTTTAACTCACAGTTCTAATTTCCTTCTCTAGTAAATCATATCATCACTGCTAAAAAGTAAAAACATGACTAATTTTAGTTTCGTTATTTTTTCTACTCTCGCCCACATGTTACTTTAATGAACAATGAAAATCCATGAAGCAGGACAGAGGAAAGAGAAGTTTAAAAAGGAGAAAGAAAGAAAAAAAAAAACCATCAGGGGAAAAAAAGTCTACTGGCTGGGTAATCATTCCCAGAAATAATCGACAAAGTGCCAGAAAATTAGAATTCAAAACAATTCTGACAGATTGAAATGCCCCTTTTCATAGAATTGTTGAAATACCTACTGAAACAGTGCTCACTGTTTATTCACAGATGAGGGCTGTTTGGAAAACGTACACACAGGCATAACTTAAAGTAAACAAATCAACCAGTTTATACGGTAAAACTATTCTGTGGTGCGGCCTCCCTGATGCCAGCTACCCAGTTTCCACGTCCTGCCTGCTCTTGGGTTCTGTGTTGCACTTCATCTTCTAGCATCCTCTGACCACCATGTGGAGAGCCAATTACATTTACAACCACTGATTTCCATCTATTATTCTATTCACTTCCTCCTATTGGGTCTGGCCCTATACTCCATCTCATTGGCTCCAGCTTCTTTGCTCTCCTCCCCCCTGCTCCCCTCCCCACTCCCAGAGTTAACTCAGCACATACAGGGGTCCTGCCTCAAAGTATGGCCATAAATGTGAATCTATTGAAACAAGTAGGAATTTTAAAATAAATACTCACTGGCTGTTCGTCTCCCCAACCCCAAAACAAGTTTGTGGACATACACTCCATGAGAAGACTACACATATAAGACTTCCTCAGGCCATATAACCACTGGAGCAGCTCTATGTGATTGCAGGTTCCCATCAGTTCTAGCTCCGGATATCTGGTGGGGAGATTCTGATACATAGTGAGGCTCAGGAGCTTCAGGGCTCTATGTCACAGTCTTCCCATCAAGTTGGCTTCTGAGCACCAGCTGTGATTCATCTGACTGAAGCAGCTTGGATCACAGAATTATAGGTTCTTTTTTTTTTCTTCAGGTATTCTGATATATCTTAGAGGTTCAGAAAAAAATAATTTAACTTTTGAATGTAAAATGATGCAAAATCTGTGGAAAACAATATGGCAGTCCTTAAAAAATTAAAAATAGAATTATTATATGGTCCAGCAATTTTACTTCTGAGTATATACTCAAAAGAATTGAAAAAAATGGGTCTTGAAGAGATGTTTACCCACATTTATAGCAGCACCATTCACAATAGCAAAAAGAAGGAAGCAACCCAGTTGCCCATAGATGGATGAATGGACAAACAAAATGTAGCATGCATTCAGCTTGAAAAGGAAGAAATTCTGTCCTATGCTATAGCCTAGATGAACCTCATGGACATTATGTTCAGTGAAATTAATCAGTCACAAAAAGACAAATACTGTATGATTCCATTTATATGAGGTACCTTGAATAGTCAAATTTGTAGAGACATAAGGTAAAATGGTGGGACAGAATTTCAGGCATGGGAAAATTTACAGTTTACCTGAAGAGATAAAAAACATATATTAGTAACTACATGGATGAGAGAAAATTTTTTTGCCCTGCAGTCAATTTGAGGGATAAGATATGGCTTCCTGGAGGAGGCGACAACTGATTTCAGAGCCTTAAAAGCTCAGGAAGATATTGGCAGGCAGAGAGAAATGGGGCTGTCATTTCAAATAGAAGAATCAGTAAATAGAAAAGTATGAACAGCATTCCAGGAACAGGCAACTGGAAACAGGCAGACATGGTGGGTTGGATCATCTTCTGACCTAATTTGAGGCAGTTAGAAACCATTAAAGAACTTTGGGTTAGAATAATAACAACAAAACAGAGCTCATAAAGATTTTTAAGACGTAATTTTTAAGTGGTTATCTTAGGTGGATTTGACAATGCAGGTGGACTATCAGCCAGGAAAGTGTTAGAATAGCATGTAGAAGTTAATGACCACCTAGCGCACAGAAGGGGTAATAGAAATAAAAATATGAGGAGGAGATGACCTACAATGAGAGGCATCAGAGATAGCATGTAGAGGTGGATGGAGCACTGGATTGTGAGCTGTGGGCCCAGGGTGAAATCTTGGTTTTACCAGCCTCTTCTTTGTATAAGCTTGGAAGGTCATGACATCTCAGAGCTTCATTTTCTAAGCTTTAAAATTTGGGGGTTAGGCAGAATACATTCATGGTTACTTCCACTGCCAAAGTTCCAGGATTCAAAATTGAAGTTATGGTTTGGGAGAGCCATTTGGAGAGGAGTGGTGGTGGCAGCCTGGATGCCAATCAAATCACCAAGGAGGAGATATGAACCATCACGAAGACTCTTAACTCCCTTCCCTGGGGAGGATAAACAATGCTACATCTAGGCACCATTGTGCTGACAAAGAGAAATGACAGATGAAAATACAAGAAAAAACACACACAGAGAATAGGCATTTGAAATAAGGAGTGCTGTGTGTGGCCTGAGCACAGGTGACACCTTTTCTGTCACAGGAAGTTAATGACACTGACCTGCCCAGATTTACTTGTGTATCTCCAGATGGTCTGCCTGCCTCTCATGATGCTCTCTATGTCCACACCACAGTTGAACTGGCCGTTGATCTGGCAGGAGAGCAGCATCGGGGAGAAGAGCAGCTGAACTAGCAAGGGCAGGTGCCTGCACTGTATGGTCCTGTTCCTCCTGGCTTGAATGATGGCACCACCATCACTCTAACAGGCCCAGCAGCAGGTGCAGGACCCTCGTTTGGATTGCCCAGCTCTGCAACAGTAAAAGCTGGGCCAGGGAAGAGGCAGCTGCTCAGCTGAGCTAGGCAATGTGAGGGGCTGTCTCTAGATGGCCTTGCAGCTGACATCAGACACAAATCATTGTTGTCTATAGGATGCTTTCTCCTGTCATTTAGCATTCCACTGTTGGACAAAAAGATTAAAGGACCAATTATTTGGTTTGGGGCTGTTCTTACATATAGTCTAGGATTTCAAGGACCTGCAATCCCAAGCCAGCTAATTTGTGGCATGCATTGCTGCTTTCAAGCTCTCCCATTAAAGAACTGTAGTCATCCAACTGCTAAAGAGGGCCCAACTGGACAAGACTTCCTTCTTTGATCCATATACAGCCATTTTGCCTAAATGACAATAGCATCCTACCTTATAACAGCTTTTTCTGTTATTAAACTATTGATATGGGCCCTATTCTTTCTCTCAACTGAGTAAAAAGTAATATATATCCCATTGTATCAAAAAATGTCATTCTTATCAGATCCTCCCAAAATCTGAAATTTCTGCTATTCTGGATACCTCTTTTGGAACATTAGTTTTGGGAGGTTGTGGGATTTTCATTTTGTGTTAAAGAGGATCCACTATACATTCAAATCTATAAGAGCAGGGAGTTCTTCCCTATTTTGTTCATAAATGCCTACAACTGGGTCTGGAACCTAGTAGATGCTCAGTAATAATTTGTTGGATAAATAGAATAGATGGGTTGTGATGGTAACCGGGCCTTCAGAGAAACCTGATTGCAGATCAGAAACCTATAGAAATTTATTAATACTCCTAGACTAAATATTCTATGTAGGACATATTGTGTCTCACAGAAGCAGAATTCTCAATCACCCAGTAAAAGCTTGTTTCAAAGGAAAGCCCCCCATCGATCTCAATAACTCTGTGTTGATGACAATGATGTAGAAAAACCAAGGGGAGCCCAGGGAGCTTATGATAATATTTATATAGGAACAGCTTTGCTGGTGGCCTTAAAGAAACACAGTAGAGAATAGGGCCTGGCATACATTTGTATACTTTATGGTTAAAGATAACAATATTTAGATAGATTCATATACAAAATAATGTATCCCCAAATAATTCTAATATCTGTATGTTCTAATGTTACTTAGCCACTTACACCCTAAATTAAGTTATAAGAGATAAAAGTGATTAATACGATGGTTCATTCTGCCAAAAGTGGTTTTTATTGTGTTGTTTAAATATTTAATTAATTTAATATTAGCCAATTAACTTGTGTTCTATTTCTTCCAAGCATCCAGAAGTCCAAATCCAGAAGGAGCATTTTCAGTAGTGTACTTAGCAACTGACTAAAATATTTGTTTCCAATTTCACTGTTAGATGGGTTAATATTGAATGTATATATGAACTTGAAGAACAGCTTAAATTTTATGCTAAGTGGCATTCATACAATCCAGAAAATATTGCAGTGGATGAAATTTCCCCAACACAATAATTTTTAGTGAGATGTACAACCATCTGAAGTCTTTAGCAGAAGTACACAGATCTCTAGAAAGAGAAAGATAACTGGTACATGATTAATTAACATACCAGTCTATGCATAGCTATTTCAGGCAGGATAGAGAAGATGATGGTCTTAGAGACTACGACATATGTTCTCTACTATTGTGGAGAATCAAAGCACAAGGCATTACAGACAGTAGGAACCCTTTGAATGCTGAAATAACTGAAGATCACTACCTGAAGGTATATGGAGAACAAAGTTCTGTAGGTATAACTGCTAAGGATGATGAGGGACAATCTATAGAAAATGAATAAAGCCAGAGCACCAGGTGCAGTGTTCATGCATTTGAAAGCTAGATCTGAAGGAAAATGTGACATGAAATTACCCCATGGTTACATGGAGTAATCAAAGACAAAAAGACAAAAATGCCAAAAGGGCTTCTTGTGCCCTAACCGGTTTGGCTCAGTGGATAGAACGTCGGCCTGCAGACTGAAAGGTCCCAGGTTCGATTCCAGTCAAGGGCATGTACCTTGGTTGCAGGCACATCCCCAGTAGGAGGTGTGCAGGAGGCAGCTGATCGATGTTTCTCTCTCATCGATGTTTCTAACTCTCTAACCCTCTCCCTTCCTCTCTGTAAAAAATCAATAAAATATATTTTTTAAAAAGTGCTTCTTGTACTACAAATATCTACTATTCAGCTGAGTATGTCCTGATAAGCCAAAGTGTGATTTTATCCATATAGAATTATGTAAATTTTCATGAGAGAAAAACAGGAGAGGATTATCTAGTAAATACTATGATGTCTATGAGTGAGGAGTACTCATTTTGCAATGGACAATGATAATCAAGCCTTGTATTTCTTAAGTTCTGGATTATCAAATTGTTCCTTAAAATTTTTCTTATTTTTCTCTCTCTCTGTGAAATTGCTAAGTTTTTAATTAAATGGTAAATTGCTATTTTATACTTTTTCATTACCATTTGAAAAAAAGGGAATACTTAAATTTCAAGGTAATGTACAGCAGCCTAAATGATTGACTAATTATATCAGAAAACAATGGAAAGGACAATGTAGCCCTAGCCAGTGTGGCTCAGTTGGTTGGAGCATTGTCCCATATACTGAAAGGCTGTGGGTTCGATTCCCAGTCAAGGCATACTAGTATACCTAGGTTTCGGGTTTGATTCCCTGTCTGGGGTGCATCCAGGAGGCAACCGATCAATGTTTGTCTCTCACATCAATGTTTCTCTCTCCCTTCCTCTTTCTATAATCAATAAACACATCTTCAGGTAAGGATTTTTAAAAAAAGAACAATGTAAAAATAAAAAAAAATAGTACATATTTTTGTGATCTTTCAAAAATATTTTTTTATTGGTTTCAGAGAGGAAGAGGGAGAGAAAGATAGAAACATCAATGATGAGAGAGAATCATTGATTGGCAGCCTCCTACATGCCCCACACTGGGGATTGATCCAGCAAACTGGGTTTGTGCCCTGGCGGAATTGAATTGTGACCTCCTGGTTCATAGGTTGATGCTCAACCAGAGCCACATGGCCACACTATTTTTGTAATCTTGGGATAGGAAGTTACTTCTTGTTCTAGGTTGAATAGTGTCCCTCCAAAACTTATGTCTACCTAGAACCTGTGAATGTGACAGATTTGGAAATGAGGTCTTTGCAGATACAATCAAGTTAAGGTCTGGTCATACTGGATTAAGATTGGCCACTAAACCCAATAGGGCTGGTGTCTTTATAAGAAGAGGAACATTTGGACACACACAGAGACACAGACATCCAGGGTAGAAGACCATATGAGGATGGAAGTATAGCTTAGAGTGATGCATCTATAAGCCAAAGAATGCTGAGGATTGTGGGCCACCACTGGGAGCTAGGAGAGAAGCATGGTAACAGATTAGATTTATCTTCAAAACTTTCTTCAGAAGGAACCAGTTCTTCTATATATCCTTTACACTGTTCTGGGATTTCCTAATTTTTCATTTCATTATGTAACCTGTGAATAGTAGCTCCTAGTTTGGCCCTGGTGATTTTTAAAAAGCAGGTAAGAATTTCTGGTTGTAGGTAATTAACGATTTTCCTTGTGTTACTGAGAAATCATTCATAGCAGACGGAAAGTTTGAAAGGGATGAGGCAGAGGTAAGCCTTACAATATAGTGCTTTGTCTTCCCTTTAAAGGAGTCATAGCCATGAAAAATAATTTGATTTGTTTCTGTTTATCCTAGGTAAGTATCTGGTGAATATTTTTTTTATAGGCTTTGAAGCAGGGAAATGAGACATGCACTGCTTGCTTTACCTAGTATTCAAAAACTGAGCTTAGGGTCTGGTCTGAGTGGCTCAGTGGTTGAGTGTCAACTCATGAACCAGGAGGTCACGGTTCGCTTCCTGGTCAAGGCATATGCTCAGGTTGCAGGCTCAATCCCCAGTAGGGGGTGAGCAGGAGGAAGCTAATCTAAGATTCTCTCTCATCATTGATGTTTCTATCTCTCTTTCCCTCTCCCTTCCTATCTCTGCAAATCAAATTAAAAAATACAAACATAAAAAAACTAAGCTTAGGGTCAAATCTGTGGCCTGTGTCCAGCAAGAGTGTACACTCACATTATCATACATATCTTTTTCCAAATTATTCCTTATCATTATTTTCTCTTTGATTTTTTCTTAATTTAATTTGAATTTCTATTTTTGTTGTTGCCATATCATATGCATCTTTATAAGACACCTTAAGTCTTTTCTTTGGAATAGGGCAAAGTATAAATGGAAATGAATCATATTAATTTTTAAAGACTTCAATCCAATGCTCACCAGTAAAACTGTGGCGGAAACAAAGAAAAATCATTTCTTTTTAAATACCTAAAATTAGAAAATGAGGAATAAAAGAAAAATATAAACTAGTCAATAAAATAAAATAGAACAAAACTAGTGGAAATGACTCTTAGATACATTGAAAGTGAATGTTTCAAGTTAGTGATCACCAAGTACCAACGAGAGGTGAATTGTGTTATATTTCATGTGCCATTCTGTTATAAATCCTCTTAAAATCTGGGTCCCTTGGGTTGCTCCCTTCTTATAATGGCTGCACTTTGGAGACAGGTGATGGTATGCTGAATCTCCATGGCTAAGTGTTTGATTTATTATTAATTTGAGGATATTCTGTGTATGAAGTCAAAAAAGGGACAAATGAAACAATGACATTTGGAAAGTAGTAGAAGCTGAGGGTAAAAGTTCAGAAGTAATTAAATATGCCTGGACAACTACTAAAAACAAATACAAATTAAAAAGCACAAATGCACTTCGAAAAGTTCAAAAGAGTAGATTTATTTCCTCACATATCCTTGGAAGAAATAAATCATTTTATTCAGTATGGCCGATATCAGGTGGCTCAGGGTATCATATATAAGTTTACTCTTACCAAAAGGAAACATCAATACCTTGGCTAGAACCCAAAGAGAGCAACCAAGATGATAAAAGAATAAGAGGATTGAGTCTGTGGAGAAAGATTAAAGAACATTAATGTGTACAACAAAGAGAAAAAGAAAAGAGGAGATTGAGAGTTATTCTTAACAACTGGAAAAAAAAGTATCACAAGTGAAAAGTTGGAGCTAACCAGGACTGGCTTATTCATTAAGCTGAGTAGGCAGAGTAACTAGGCCCAAGATATTTTAAGGGCTCACAAAAGTATTTAAATTTATTTTTAAACCAGAAGAAAATGAACATTTATAGAACATAATTTTCATTGTTTTTATGGAGGAAAAAGCCCACAAGGGCAAAAGTGCCCAAGGCCCATGAAAGTCAGATCATGGCCCTGGTGCTAAGCCAGCAAAGTTTTAGAGAAATTGGATCAAAGAAATTTCCATGGAAGATTGTTAAGTGTTAAGCACAGATGATTTGAGGAGCTGGCAGAGAGACGCCCTGAGTTAAGACTAGGAGGGAGATGAGGTTCACTTTTTGCATCCCTAAAATCCAATGGTTGCCCTAGCCGATTTGGCTCAGATAGAATGTCAGCCCGAGGACTGAAGAGTCCTGAGTTCTATTCTGGTCAAGGGTACCTACCTTGTTTGCAGGCCCAATTCCCGGCCCTGGTTGGGGCATGTGCAGAAGGCACCCAGTCGATGTGTCTCTTTCATGTGGATGTTTTTCTCTCTGTGTCCCTCCCGCCCCCCGCCACCACCACTCAATGGAAAAATATCTTTGGGTGAGGATTAACAATAACAACAAAAAAATCCAATGGCCATGTATGGATGTCTTTCTATTTGTAAAACTTTCACATCATTAATATAATAATGCTCTGAGGCAGGATTTGTTATCCCACTTTAAAGATGAGAAAGTTGGATTTTTAAAAATGATATAACTCACCAATGCTATACAGTTAGTGCTAGAAAGATAGTCAGTCCTGAATCTGTGACTCTGAGCAGCCCAAGTCCTTTTTATTTCCCAGCTAATATGGTGTCCCAACGCACAATTAGAAAATCAAACAGATATTTCCACCTACCCCACACTCCCTTACCCCCACTCCTTATCACTTCACCAATGCCCTTCTTAGATTCATAATCTAATGCTGATTTAATATTAAAAAATTGTTTTAAAAAATTGATTTCAGAGAGGAAAGGAGAGGGAGAGAGAGATAGAACCATCAATGATGAGAGAGAATCATCCTGCATGCCCCCTACTGGAAATCAAGCCTGCAACCTGGGCATGTGACCTTAATTGGAATGTAACCCAAGACCCTTCAGTCTGCAGGCCATCCCTCTATACACTGAACCAAACCAGGTAGGGCTCATTAAGTACATCTTAACATGCAGTTAAATCTTTAACATCTGCATTTGCAAGTCCCAATTCTCTTTTGTATGATCTATCACAAAAAATGAGGATCTTTGAATAAGTTATTTCACTGGATGAATATGCTCCTTTAAAAGGCTTGGATCCTATAGATATGAACTTATGAGATATACAATTTTCTAAGACTTTTCTCCTGAAAAATGTGTGTATTTGGAGAATGGAGTGGAGGAGTGATAATGTGTGGTCAAAGGTCATTTTAAAATGTGGATATCTATTTAAAACCAGGTCTTCTAGATAAACCAAAAAATATGTAGCAATTTATACTTTGAAATGAGAATTTCCTGGAATTTATTCTAGGAGAGAAATCTCCAGAGAGTTGATGGATATATCTGTAAGTTGTCACATTCCTTGGCATTTCTTACCATGTAGTTATAGGCTGAATCAGAGAATGTGACTGTTTTATTAAAAGAAATGGAGAAATGTTTATTCTACAGAATTCCTCTTAGGGGAAACATTGTATATTTTTAGAAAAAAAATCACTTGGATGAACTTCTTAGTATGGAAGATGAGATCCTAATAGATCAATAAACTGCCTTAGAAAGCAGGTAGATATTGTTACCTGGGGGGCCCTTTGGCTGAATGCCATCGTTTGTTTGAATATGCTGTGTTTTGCATGAAAGGTGGGCAGAGTTGAATGTCTTTGCACAAAAGATGGGAAAGTAATTTGAGGTTTTCAGGGAAAGATCCAGAAAGAGAGCAAAAAATCCAGCCAGGATGGGTAGAAAAAGAAGAAAGGGGGGGGGGACCTAGAAGATTTTGTATTAATTTTTAAGTTGATTTTATGGAGTTTGCAAAGCAAGCCTCCTTTCTCCCCTCTAAAAGTCTTCAATCAAGCCTATATATCTCAAAAATGCTTTTGGATGGTGGATTCTTTTCAAAGAACTCCAGAAGGTGCTGAGTTATGAATCAGGGTCGACCTAAGGAAAAACCAGAGGCCTTAGGCCTGAAAGCAGGACTTGGAGGGCTAAGGGCAGAAACATCTGGGTCCATTTAAGTTTTACTCCAAAGTCAATACCACATGTTGGGAAAAGCAAAAACATCCACATTTCTGCCCAACACTGAATATAGAAGGAAATTAGTGTTTCTGACAGAGAAATTATTTAAAAGGTCAGGATACCCTTTTCTCTAAAATTTGAACAATGAAAAACCAAAATATACTACAGAGATTCATTTTCATTAGTATTTCTATTTTTAATAATCAGTATTATAAACATATATATCCTGTTCATATCCTTACATTTTTATATATACAAAGACTTTAAATGTAATAAGCTTAATTCAAGGATTCAAATCAATGTTGTCAATAATTACTGGTTTTCCCCAGTGACCCTATTGTCATAATTTAAATAATGAAGATGAGACATATCATTGTATTATCAACCTTTTGGGGGAACAACTAACTACTACCAACTAAATGCTGATATGACTGGGGCAGGTGATGTAATTTTCCTCTAAGTGACTGAGTTAGATTCTTTGCTGCAGTGCACAAATGTTTCCCCACTTGTTTCTATTCTTTAGCCGTGCACTTTCTACACCAACTGTTTTACAAAATTAAAGTTGTTTATTTAGTCCTTTATGTTTTCCTTAGAAAGTTAGCAGATTGTGTAGGAGGCAATGATAAAACCACTCTGAGTAGGTCAATTTGGGCAAAGTAAACAATTCAAAGAGACATATAATCTTGGTAATCCATGTGTCCCCAACCCTCTTTTTCCTCATGTAGCGCGGGTCTTTATGAGAATTAGTTTAGGTCTCCATTTCCTTTATTTTCCGAAGCAGTCAAGAAGATAGTTGAATTTTAGCATGTAATCCCTGGACCTTTGTTTGCTTTCCTGCAATGACCTGGAACCATTGGGTCACACCTAATTAATATGTTATTGGCAGAACATACTAAACAGAAATTGTCAAAACCAAGTGATTAGAGATTTAGACTTAGGGTTGAATTACATGTGTTACTTCCAAGAGTTACTACAAGTTACTATAAGCGCTTCAAGCCTACAAAGATATAGGCAATTAGAAAACACACAAAAAACCCCCATTAGTGGATTTAAAAAAATCATAGAGTATGTTGCCAGCAAGTATTTTAAAATGGAATTTCTCTTAATCTTGTCAAGTAACAAACATTTGGTGTTTCATGAGTTTGACAGATCTTCCCTTATAAAACTAGAGAGTTAGGAGTTGAAATATTTTTCCCAATAATGTTTACACAAAAGTTTTGATAGGAAAAGTGAACTTTGGGGCCCTTAGTCTTCAAATTAACTGTCGGTACTAATGAAGTTCGCTGCATAAGCTGGGCCTTTTCATTTATCCAATGTAAATATATGCATAGCCCAATATCTTTGCAAATTTTACACTACATTTGCCAATCATAAAATCTCTTGAAAACATTGGACAGGATCACCTCTTGCTACTTGGTAACAAGGTTTATAAATGTATTTATTAAGGTAAGATGGCCAAGTGCATTTTATAAAACATTTCTTGAAAAGGATTTCAGAAATGTTTTTTACAACATGAAATCTTCACTCCTTGTTCTGCACAGATGCTGCCAATGGCCAGATTTATGCAAGAATGATAATGAGAGGGTCCGAGTCAGGGAGCCATATCATTTTTATTGTCAAAGTTCATTTCTTCAGAACACTTTCATGAGATACATTAATGTAACTAAGGCAAAAGTTTTTTTTTTAACATCATTAACTTTTTGAATTCACATAGGACTTTCATGGTGTCAATGCGATCATTTTAAATTAATCTCTCCGCCCACCACCTGAAGGACTCTAAATTCTTTCCATTTATTTAAGGCTCATTTGAAGCAATTTTTCTCTTGAATCTGTGGTGCTGGCTCCTTCTGACTCTTTGATCTTTTCAGTATTGGACTGTGTTCTAAAATAATCCCATGCGATTTCATCAGTGACTGAAGACCAGTTCTTCCTTTTGCCATATCCGTGGCCTTTACCTAGTTGTCGGTCTGAAGCTGGGAGACAAACCTATGCTATTTCTCAGAGTTGTTCCGCAACCATGTTCTTGTGAGTGATGTTTCAATCCAGGCATCTTCCCCACACAGAGCGGGTGACCCCTCTCCTGCTGACATGATGGGCCACAGGTGGAGCTAGGCTCTTATTCCTGCTCCCTCAGTGTGGTCACTGACTGAGCTCCTGGCGACTGATTGAGGTAGAGTTCAGTTTAATGTTCTGTTGTGAACTATATGCTGCAGAGTATAGGTCCTTCCTTGGATTTGGATAATATCCTTCCCTAATCCAGATTCAAGTTGTTTGATTCTCTACTTTTGCTGGTGTTGAAATAAACAAATAAATACTCCTAGTATGTAGTTCAAAGATTTGTTAGTGGTAAAATGGATATATTTGCTATCATAGACTTTTAAAATACAAAAAGAGAAATACAAATGAAAAAAATCTTGAAAGTTCACACTATTGCTTATGAAATATAGTAAATATCAGCAACTTTTAGAAAATTAGCAATTGCCAATTTAATTTTATAATTTGTTAGTCATTTTTATTAATGTTCATAGCTGGCAGCTAATCTGGTTATTAATTTTAACTTTTAATTCATGACTATATGACTATAAATTTCATATTCGTATGCAAATTATAAAAAAATCAAACTTAGAAATAATCAGGTAGTAGTTCTACTTAATTTAAAACAATGTTTTTTACAATTATTGTAAACTATTGTCTCTTAAATTAGATCATAGATGGTCACATGAAACTATTCATGAAATTTATTAAAGCAGATAATTTTATTATATTAGTATTAAATAGAAAGCAGGAAAAGTGGGGCAAAGGTGCCAATCAATATACATACATGAGGACATTGCAGATTTTTTTGCATGTATTTTTGTTTAGTAAAAGATCAAGAAGATTATTTATAAACCTGAAAGCATTTTCCTTTCAAATGCCTTAATTTGAAAAGAGGAATGATATAAAGTACTTCACATCATGAAAACAGTACATTATATATTTCTTTAAAAACAGAATCTCTCTCTTTTTTTTAAATATATTTTATTGATTTTTTACAGAGAGGAAGGGAGAGGGATAGAGAGTTAGAAACATCGATGAGAGAGAAACATCGATCAGCTGCCTCCTGCACATCTCCCACCGGGGATGCGCCCGCAACCCAGGTACATGCCCTTGACCGGAATCGAACCTGGGACCCCTCAGTCCGCAAGCCGACGCTCTATCCACTGAGCCAAACCGGTTTCGGCAAGAATCTCTTGATTGGAAGAAATTGTAAAAAGCATCCAACTATCTGGTGCTTGAGTCCCAACTTCACCTCCGCTTACTTTTCTGGTTTCTCTCCTCTAATATATTCTAGTTAGATTTTGTCTCAAAATGTAGACCTCAGAAACTAATCCGATGCTCCAGGTGCACATTGACAAATGTAGAGAAGACAATGACCTGTCCTCTTCCATGACCTGTCCTCTTCCTTTCTTCTTTCCTCCATTCTCCCCCCCCCCCTTCCTTCCCACTTTTCGTCCTGTGGTAAATACTTATAGAAAGCCTGCTCTACGTCTGGCACTGTACTAAGTGCTGGAAATAAAAATGAGGAAAAGAAAACATGGCCCCTACTTTCATAGAGTTATAATCTAGTGAAGAATACAGAGAGGAATCAAATAATCACATAAATAATTGCAAAATTCTATCTGTGACAAGTCCTAAGAAAAGTATATAGTTTTATGAGAACCTGTAAAAGGAGGATTTGAGCTAATTGGATCAGCATTCATTTGATAGATTCATCCAATGAAGGGATAAACTACTAAGCTGACCAAAGCCAGGCACTGAGTTCTGGAGCATGCCTCTAGGCATCGGTTCTCAACCTGTGGGTCGCGACCCCTTTGGCAGTCGAACGACCCTTTCACAGGGGTCGCCTAAGACCATCCTGCATATCAGATATTTACATTATGATTCATAACAGTAGCAAAAGTAGTTATGAAGTAGCAACGAAAATAATTTTATGGTTGGGGGTCACAACATGAGGAACTGTTTTAAAGGGCCAGAAGGTTGAGAACCACTGCTAGAGGTTGTGCTCCAGGCTAGTTTCAATTTACCCATCTGTGTCCTCTGTGCTGTTCAACCAGTTGAGGACTGCCTCATTGAACTACCATCTGTAGATAATAAATGAAGTTAGAACAGAGTATTCCCCTAGCATCAAGCTAAGATTTCTTTCAGAATTAAATTTAAAAAAAACATAAAAATGAGATTGTTCCTCTGTAGGAGTAATCTATAAGTAAATACCTAAGGTATCCTGAGAAACTGTTATTTGTGATTACTGTAAACAGGGCATAAGCTTCTATAAGGAATGTGCTATAATGTGCATGTTTGTGTCCTGCCCCCCAAATTCATATGTTGAAATCTACTGCTTGATGTGATGGTATTAGGAGGTAAGGCCTTTGGGAGATGATTAGGTCAGAAAGACAGAGCCCTCATGAGTGGAATTTGTGTCTGTGTAAAGAGGTTCAAGAAAGCTCTCTTGCCTCTTCCACCTTGTGAGGACAAAGCAAAAGGTATTGTCTATGAACCAGAAATCAGGCCCTCACAAGTCACCAAATCTGCTGGTGCCTTCTTAGCCTCCAGAACTATGTGCAATACATTTCTCTTGTTTAAAAGCTACCAAGTCTCCAATACTTTGTTATAGCATCCGAATGGACTAAGACAGAATGAATGCATTTACTGTCCAAATTTTTCATAAATGCTCCGTTGGAAGAAAGAATGTGGCCATAGAGGAAGAGACATTCATATGGAGAAAACAAGAATCAGGGAGCATGGAAATGTGTTCTGTGTGCCTCCAGTCTTAACTAGGAGACGTGAGCATTCTGTCCTCTAGGCAGATATAGCTGGATGTAAATGGTATAGCCAGTTGACCCATGGACCATTTGATTCCCAGTCAGGGCACATGCCCGAGTTGTGGGTTCAATCCCCAGTGTGGGGCGTGCAGGAGGCAGCCGATCAATGATTCTCTCTCATCGTTGATGTTTCTCTCTTTCCCTCTCCATTCCTCTCAAAAAATATGGAAGTATCTAGGTCTTTGTTACACTGATGTATCAAAAAATTATGGTTTCATGGGTACTGAGTTTCAGTCTGGGATGTTGAAAAAGTTCTAGAGATGGATAGTGGTGATGGTTGCAAAACAATGTGAATGCACCTAATGCCACTAAACTGTACACTTCAAATAATTCAAATGGTAAATTTTATGTTATGCATATTTTACCAAAATTGTGAGCCTGTAGCTCAGATGTTAAGTCCTCATGACATGGCTGACATGCCCCCTGTCTGCCACCACCTTTCCCCAGCCCCAAACTGTGTGAAGGCAATGAGCTGAAAGTTCTGGATTCCTCCAACCTGGCTGAATCCTCACTTACTTAGGATCTGCTGAGGCCACAGGGAGTGTCTCTGTGAGGATCCAAGAAGTGCCGGAGAGCCACAACTACCTGTTTCTTTGCGAACCTTTGATCTGGTATGCTCTTTGCTCTGCTTGCTAGCCAAAGTGAAGGCAGGCCAACTGAAAGTAGGCTTGGCTGAGACTCAACAAGTCATTCTCACCAGTCCTTTCACCCAGGCTACAGTTAGGCAGAGCTCAGGGCTCTCCCAGATTTACTAGTAAACCAATGACAACATAATCTAATTCACTGTCTTTGTTCTTACCATATATATTTGGACTTTATATGATACTTATACAGAATTTATATATCAGCCAAAATATAAGAAGACTGCTCTGTCTTTATAGTTCTCATTATAAGTCAATATTTTGGCAATTGGTTTTAAACATCAGTTTTGTCAGTGAGAGACCCTAACTTTCAAATGTGTCCGTCATCTGGTGTTTGTGGGCATAAGAACTGATGATCAGGCTGAGGTCCCTCTAAGGGGCTGGCCTCTATCAGCTGACTTCCCTAGAGGCCATCTTTTCTTTTTAACCATCACACCTTCCAGCCATCATTCTTTATCTTGTCCATTTCACACTGACATCCATTGCTTTGTTGAATTTTGAACATACCTTGTCTCTTAAATTTATGTAAATATTTAGAGTAGCTAAAACTTCCTTGTAACCTTTTTATTTTCTTTGGCTACAATTTTTTTCTAATATTGTTTCTACCTATTGTTAACATTTGCCAACAGCCTTGCAGGTAGGTGAGGCCAATTGACTAGTTTCATCCAATGAAATGAGAATGGAAATAAAATTCGAGACTGTGCTTAGGTATTTATGCACGGCTGTGCACGGTCACATCCTCTTTTCTGCGTCAGAGAAAACTGATGTCTAGGTCCCTAGGTAACTGTGGGAGCATTGCTTCCTGCTGACCTACCTTGGGTATGTAATGCTGTTGTGTCATTCTGTTTCCACAATTTAGCCAAGCCTATCCTGACTGATAATCCTGTTGCTTCAGGAAATTCTCTTCTAAGGCAACAATTGTCACACACTACATTAGCATACACACCTGAAAGAGTCTACATGCACGTGATGCTTTACCCATGTGTAGATTCTGGAGTCAGAATGCTGGTATTGAATTTGGGCAACACAATTTACTAGCTGTGTGATCTTGGGCAAGTCAATAAATTCTCTGAACTTATTAAAATGAGGATGAGAATAGAGTCTACCTCTGAAGGGAATTGTGAGAATCAAATCAGCGAAAATACTTAGAGTGGTACCTGGCACATAGTAAATGTTTGGTAAGGTGTTTGCTATAATTACTGTATGTAACAGGACCCTCATGAATATCACTATGATGAAAGTGTGAAGCATTTTGAGAATCTGATATATGTGAGTGTTGTTATAAATCAATATATATAAAATTATGATTATGGGTGTTTAATTTTATTTACCCAAAAGAAAAATATATTAAGCCTAATCTTAAAGTAGCTTATAAATAATTTTAAAACAGACAGACTCTCCCTTCCTTACAGATAATGAACAGCTGTTACACATCTGTCCTCAATTTAGAAGTTTATGTTTAGCAACTCCACACAATAAACAGTTTTCTCTCTGGCTCTGGTCTTGGATAGACAATGTTATGGTCAGTCTATTGAGCTTGTGCATGGACATACATTTCAAGTAAGCATTATCCGATTACGGCTTTAAAAGGTGATTTGGTTTATAACAGAATTTCTTTTATTTTTTTTTTCAAAAGATAGCCAATAACTGGCATATTCCTAGTAAGTGTTTATTTCAATTCTATATTTCCCTTATGAAAGGACTAAGGAGAAAACATAACCTTGTTATATTTTAATCTTTGGATGTTATATTCTAGTTAAATCAAAGTTGTGTCCCTAATTTAGGTCTATTGAGTTGCCTTTACGAAAGTTATTTGCTATGCAAAGTATATGTTAGAAACACAAATTGAAAGAAAACTCCTACAATGCTTATAGAATGTTACATTTGTCTTTTTCAGAATAGCTTTTCGTTCAGTAAATTGTAGTCAGAATATAATAATTATGAATCTGAATATATTTTTATGTTTAGGGATAAAGTAAGATGGCCATGACCAAAATGAAGGCTTAGGCTTTAAGAATGAAAACAAATTGGAAAAATGTTTTTAAAATAAAAATGTACAGTTAATTTTCCATGGAAAAGGGCAAAAAAATTCATGTAATTTAGCTTTAACAAAAGCCAAAAACGTGTCTCCCCAGTTCTTACCATCCAACACTAAAATACTGTTTTTCATAAAATAGACATTGAGCAAATGTTTTCCCGGATAGGATCCACAGAGCGGTCATTCTGTCTTTCTCTCCACACACAGCCAGGGCTGGGAAGAGCAGAGAGCTTCATGATGAATCGACCTTCACAGTTGATGAGGAAAGCAGTGGAGCATGAATGTCAAAAACCTCTCCCATAAGCCTAGTGACCAAAATAGTGTGATCTGCAAATGGAAAGAGGTGGCAGGAAAGAAAAGAGGACAATTCAGATGCCAATGAACAGCCGCAGAATTTATGGTTGTTTTTCTCTCTAGATTAGTATTCATAAATTAGCTCATTTCTATATGTCGATTGTACTTGGAAATGTGAGGATAATACTAGCTAGCTGCTGTCATTTGGATCTTGGCATTTGGATCTCCACAAAGTCTCCAACTTTGCTTTTGCAAACTCATGAAAAGCTAAATTGCCATAAAAAATAACTTCTGCCCTCACTGTGTCTTCCATGCTCAAAATGTCTTCAAAGATAAATCTTCAAAATTATCAGTACTTTAAAAATTCTTCCTTTTGGCCCAGCTGAAGTGGCTCAGTGGTTAAGCATCGACCTATGAACCAGGAGGTCACGGGTTTGATTCCAGATCAGGGCACATGCCCGGGTTGCAGGCTCCATCCCCAGTATGGGGCGTGCAGGAAGCAGCTGATCAATGATTCTCTCATCATTGATGTCTCTGTCTTTCCCTTCCTCTCTGAAAACAATAAAAAAATACATTTAAAAAAATCTTCCTTTTTCTTTTTTTCATTTCTTAAAGTTTTAAAGCTCCTCTTTAACAAGTATTTTGTGATGTTTTTTCTTGCTGTTCCAAGATCTGAACACTTAAAAAAAGTATCTCAGACATAGTTTATACTTGACAATCCTATATAATAAAAGGCAATTATGCAAAGCGACCGAACAGCGGAACAAATGGTCACTATGATGCACACTGACCACCAGGGGACAGACACTCAATGCAGGAGAGGCCCCCTTGTGGTCAGTGTGCTCCCACAAGGGGAGCACCACTCAGCCAGAAGCCTGGCTCACAGCTGGCGAGCATAGCGGCTGTGGCGGGAGCCTCTCCCACCTCTGTGGCAGCACTAAGGATGTCTGACTGATGGCTTAGTCGGACATCCCCTGAGGGCTCCTGGACTGCGAGAGGGTGCAGACCGGGCTGAGGGACAACCCCCCTGAGTGCACAAATTTCATGCACTGGGCCTCTAGTTTTCTATAAAACCAAGTCTGTCATTGAATGAAACCATTTGGCAAAATTAAGTAAGCAAAGATGAGAATCTATAACATAGGTGCATCATCCCCGATTCTGTCACTTTATGTATTTTTGATAGGACTCAGGGTATATGTTGACAGTCAGAGGCTGGTTTCTCTAGCTAGGTCTGCAAACCAGAATCATCCATGACCTTAAATGCATATGTTGGGAGTTGAGGAAGACAAGTTACATTTATCGAGGGCCTACTATGTACAGTCACTATAGTTTATCCATGTAATTTTATCTCATTCTCACTACTAATTATCGGGGTAGATATTAAAATTCTTTTTTAATCAAGAGGAAATTGACAGTTGAAAAGTTGATGTAATTTTCTGGAATTTGGGCTCACTTTGGTGTGACTCAAAAGCCCAAGCACTTTCCACTGCACCATGCTCTGGGCTCTTCACTATTTCTTTCTTCATTATCTGTTTCAGAGACTGCAGCTACATGGACTTATCAGAATATTTATAACTAGAGGCCCGATGCACAAAATTTATGCAAGAGTAGGCCTTCTTTCCCTCAGCTGCCGGCACTGGCTTCCCTCCAGCACCCGAGACCTGGGCTTCCCTCACAGCACCGGCTTCGTCCAGAAGGTCATCCAGAAGGATGTCCAGAAGGACATCTGGTCTAATTAGCATATTATGCTTTTATTATTATAGATACAAGTATAATATAGCAAGATAACAAATTGGAGTGGGAAGTACCAAAAAGATTTACGAGACAAAGATATGTATGTTTATCTTAGAACATTTTAAAATTATAGCAAATACCAAGCTAAAAAAAAAATCAACCAAAGTTCTTCACCCAAAATCATCCATTTTGGTGTATTTTCTTGCAAGATTGAAAAAAAACACCCCAAAACCATAACTCTTCCCATATAGACACTCATCTTAATTTCTAACAACTTAATAGAATAATGGCGTGGTGAGATGCATTGGTGGGAAAACCTGCAGGTACACACTGGGCTGCTTGGCCAGGCCTGACTCACAATGCAGTTGATTTCCAGGGTGCAATGCAGGTTTCTCATGCCTCATCACTGCTGCCTTGGAGGTGCTGGACCATTTTATCAGTGTGAGCATCTTCTTTTAAAATGTAAGTATGGTAGAGAAACAAATTACTAAAAAAGAGAGGAAAATACGAAGATGTGAGCTTTGATTGCTAAAACACACAAAGACACGGCCAGCTGGCAGAGAGAGCCTACATTAGAGGTGCGCTCGGCTGCATAGAGAGCAGCTCTTTCCTGCGAGCTAATGGAGTGCAGGGGCCGAAGCCACCAGACATCATCAGCTGTCTATCTGTTCGGTGGGGGAAGGGCGAGACGCAATACAGATTCCTCAGCTAGGGGTCACTAGACGCCCTTCATACACTGCAGGGGAAGAACATTGAGCAATTGAAAACAGCTATGCTGAAAAACATGGCTTTTGATAATAGTTCTTTGGCTTCTCTCTTTTGTTTAATGCTACTAGCATGCCTTTTACTGTAATGATTTATCAGAACCTTAATATTATTCAAACTGTAAGTCAAAGGTATTTATCCCAATTTGTGTTCATTTCTTTGGCTAAAACAACTCACTAGATTAAAAAAAAGTGACGTTTCAAGTTTTTTTTTTCATGTTACACATTAAAAATGATTATAATTGTTTTGTGTTTTTCTCCAGTTTATATTTTAAAAAATCACATATGAGTGGGAATAAAATGATTACTCTGAAAACTGCTTTAGCATTTTAAAAAAATCAGCAGTGATTTTCATGTGAGTATTTGCTAGACAAGCCATCCTTTCTTGCTCTGGTTATGATAGCCTTCAGCTAATTCTTATCTTTCAAATGCTTCATGTCCTATATTTCATATAAAAGTGGGAAGAAAACCAAGACTGAGAAAGACAAATGATTTTGGCTTGGTTACCACAGAGTTGGGAGGGATCCCTAGAAAAATCTCCTTTGGAGGACTATGCAGGGGGCCCACCACAAGTACATTTATTTCTTTGGTCAGCAAATTATGCCTTAAGTTAGATAAAGCAGGCTAATGCTACTGGATTGCAATGCAGCAGTTTGAATACAGATGTCATAGCCATGCTTAAAATGTAAGAATGGCTTCCATCAATACACTGTAATAGGATTGAAGAATTACTTTCGCCTCAGTGGCTCAGTCCCGAATGTTCAGCGACGTCCTCTACATAAATTTGGCCCCATAAGTGGAGAAGACTCAGTGACCATCTCTCCAGTGCAGTCTGGGACAACAGGACAAATAAGTGCCTCTATTGCTCATCCTGGGATCTGTTCGCAGAGGT
Source organism: Myotis lucifugus (assembly GCF_000147115.1). Taxonomy (NCBI): domain Eukaryota; kingdom Metazoa; phylum Chordata; class Mammalia; order Chiroptera; family Vespertilionidae; genus Myotis; species Myotis lucifugus. Next base: position 188,892 of record NW_005871288.1, read on the forward strand.
GCTGTTCTGCCACAGACCTGATGGGGCAGCGGTTTCCAAAGGCCCCACAGGCTGCCAGAGCCATGCTCAGATCTCTTCTCACCAGAACTGGGCCGAGTCACTCCTCAGTGTTCCCAGATAAAGTACAGGACATCAAAATAGTTCATGGGGCATATGTATACTAAAATAAATAAAAAATTTAAACATTTATACTAAAATATATCTCTATCTCTATCTCTATCGTGTATATGTATATGTATATATATGTATATGTGTATATATGTTTATCTACATCTATCTATATCATCATCTATATCTATCTCTCTATAGATAAATAGATAGATATTATCTTAAATTCAAAGTTAATTGGGTGCCCTGTATTTTTCTTTACTAAACCTGACAACTTTATTTCTGTAGTAAGGAGAAATTACTTCCCTCTTTGGATAGAAATTCTCCATTTTCTTCTTCCCTAAATTTAAGGAAGGAGGGACATGACATTTTTGCTTGTGAGTCTGTTCTCCAGATGAAGACTCACCCATTTAGATGGAAAAGAACCTAGAGAATTACTGTTTAGTCAGACTAGTCCAGAAGTCTAGGAATTCAAAATACTTGAAGTCCAAGAGTTATGTATCCCCAGCAACGAATCCCATCCAGACAGTTATCTATATATATAAAAGTGTCCCCGCAGGAGTTAGACTGGGAGACTGGGAGTTCGATCACTTGCTATGATGTATGCTGACCACCAGGGGGTGGCACGGAACAAAGGAAGGTCCCGATTGGCCCTGATCACCAGCCAGGCCTAGGGACCCTACCTGTGCATGAATTTCATGCACCAGGCCTCTAGTTACTAAATAAACCAGCCTAACAGCTCATGCAGATGGGAATCTGGAAGGTTCCACCTTTGCTTTGATTTTGCTCTTTTGGGAAATAACTTCCCCATGCTCCCATTTCATCTCCATTTCATGATTCCATTAATGGGGGAAGGCAACCAACTTAGATAATAGTCTCAGATAGAGTTGGTTTTATTTTTTTAAATCTGTCCATGGTGGAACACCTCAAAGAGAGGCAGTCTTGAAGTAACATGTAATATTGTTCATATCATAAATGTTCTTCCATAATTGCTATGCCCTTTCAGGATTAGGTATATTCACAAATGAAAAAGTTGGTTGTTCACATTACCTGAATTGAGGAATGTTGGAAACCTTTTTATGTTAAATTAGAGGCCCAGTGAACAAATTTGTGCACAAGTGGGGTCCCTAGGCCTGACCAGTAAGTAGGGCCAATCGGGGCCCTCTCTCCCAGTCCTGATCAGGGCTGAGCCAATCGGGGCCTGCTGGCCAGGGGGAGGATACAGGGAGGGACCATGGGAGGTTGGCGGCCGGCCTGGGGGAGGGATCGCGGGAGGTTCGCTGGCCACAGGAGGTTGGCTGTGGGAGCCCACTGACCACCAGTGTTGACCACTGACCACCTGTGTTGAGCGTCTGCCCCCTAGTGGTTAGTGCGTGTCATAACGACTGGTCCACAGGTTGTTCCGGTCATTCTGGTTGTTTGGTCATAATGGTCGCTTAGGCTTTTATATATATAGATTCTTTTCCCTCTCTAGATGCACAATACTTAAAAGATCAGAATGTAATGTTATTTTTAGCTGGTCTCTTTTTAAATCTCCACAAAGGAATTGTTAAGGCATTAACACTTTAAAACAGATGGCCTTACAGGGAGACTGGACTTCAGACAGCATAAGCGTTATAAATCTGAATTCAAGTCACTAAACAGTGCAGAAAATGGGTGAGGGGGCAGTGGTAGGAAGTGAGAGTCATACCCAAGAAAAGTGTCATTTGTGCCATCATGATGCCTAGGGCTGGTCCTGACTCATGCTCTTACTCTGTTCCTATGTGTGTCTTGTTTTTAGTTGAAAAGAGAGTTGGTTTTATTTAACCAAATCCCCTTCCCTCCTGCTCTCTGAGTGGGATCATTCACCCCTGGCATCACTTTGCTCTAGTGCAGGCTCTTGGACCCAATTTAGACACCAGGTAAGGTGCTAATGAGCTTTTCCTGTTACCATTAACTTACTGTGTGGCCTCAGGCAAATCCCTTAACTACTCTGGGCCTCAGTTTTATCATTATAAAATACCAGAGTGGCATTGGATGGTCTGTCAGTCATACATCACCGAGGGCTTATAATCAGTTCAGCAGAGACCATATATTGTCTCATGCATCACTGCTCTACCCCTCACTAGTCATATGTTCTCCGGCAATTTATTTAATCTCTCTTTGCCTCTATAATCAGGGGGAAATAATACTTACAAATTATGATGTTATGATAATAAAATGAGGTAGCACATGTGAAGCACTTAGAACAGTCTTGACACAGAATAACAGTTAATAACAGCCATTAGTTCCTTCAAGAATAATTTTTATTTTAAAGAAAACGTTAAGCTATATCAACATCCCTGAAATAGTGCAAGCTCTAAGTTATCATTATAGCTGTTCATGAAGCTATGTTATTGTTGCTTCCTACGAATATTGATCAACATAAACTTTAAAAAGTAAAAATGGACAATCTCATCACCAATTGCTCAGAATTCAAAGTGAATAAAGACATTTCTTTCCCATATATTGTACTCGACAAACTAGAAAAAATAATCTAATTTCTCCTCCCAAATGATTCCCATCTTTTGATACTTAGCTCACAAAGCGGTTCTTAAGATAAACAAAATACAAAGGAAGATCACACATCTCCACAGAAATGATTTTCAAATTAAAATTTGAAATGCCACGTCAAAAATTTTACCTCTCTCAACTGACTTTTAATAAAAACACGTATTTCTTAATGGAGTCAATTGCAGAGATCTGTGGCATGAACAAGAATTTCAACTCACCTCCTTCCTTCCTTAGACTTCTTTACAAAACAGTTGGCTACCTGCTGGAGGACACTGTTTCCCTTCCTGTTACCACTCATCTCTCTCACCACATTCCTGGTGCTGTTCCTGAAAGGAGCAGCTACTCAAAAAAATTCTAGTAACTGGAGTTTCCGCAGAAGCATATTAAAGCATTTAAGAATTGTGCTTAATAGGAAGTGATTAAGTCATTTATGATACTAAGCCTGTCCTGTGTTGTAATGAGTTTTTCATTTGCCTTATGTATTTCTACCTTGATAGTTGCACATGCATTGTTTCATTTTACCATCCTTTTCCTTTTTTTGGAATTTAGAAAATGTTAGCTTAGGAAGTGTTTAACCTGACAAAAATACATTATTTAAAAAAAAATCCACCTCAACCCAGAGGGATGGCATTAAGTGGAATCCTGTGTATCATGGAACACCTAATGCACACAAGATGTGGAGCGTGTTCCTTGATCAGAACTTTTAAATACTAAGTAGCACTAAATGGGAGAAATAAATCAAATGCAAGGATAGCCAGAATAATGAACAGTGACGATGCTTCATACTCACACCCCAGCAAAGCAATATGAAAAAGTGATCCTGGCTGTCATGAGCTATTACTGAGTGAAGAACTTCTTTTTTAGTCCTTCTAACTTAAAAAAAAAAGACAGAAAAAATGCTGGAGGAAAATAGCCTTCTTTCCTGACTCCCTCAGATTAGTTGTCAGCAAAACAAACTGCTATGTATCATCTGTTTGGTGACAGAAAAAATATATATTGAGATCAAAGATAATCATGGTACACCTGGTTATTATTTGTAAAGACTTAACAGTAAGTTTTTAATGATTAATTTATCTGCCACATAACGCCTTCATAGATCATGTGGGACATCAAGGGAGGAATGTGGTACTGCATTTCTAAAGCCGCTTTCTATGTCTCTGAATGATAATAGGCATGGAAGCCATCATTAGTCTTGTGAGACGATGGTTCCTGTAGGAATCTCCTATGTGTTACCTTTCAGAGGGAAGGTCAACAAAGCCACCCCCTGGGATTCCCCTGCAGGATACAGCTAACACAAGCATAAACTGTATGGAAATGGCTAAATTATCTTTACTAAGACCTTGGTCTTTCACATCCATCAAGCCCTTCTGAACTAGTAAAACAGATAAGCACCCTGCTGGCAAAAGTGTTACTATCCTTACGCTTGTCATGACTGGCACTACAAATTTCACAATAAACAGGCAGATATTTGTCTTGCTTCCTTAAAAAACAAAATAAGTGTGCCGAAAGACATACACTGGCAAGGACAATTTGTTTTAATGGGGAGCAGACTGGAAGAAAAGAATTGCTAAGTGGATTCTGTGTCACTGTTTCTCTCAGTCCCTCCTCAAAAGACCCTTAATCCAGAAATCCAATCGTAACTGCTATCAGAGCACATGGAGAAGGTAATAGGCATCTGACAAGCCAAAACAAAGCAAAGCAGGACCCCATGGCTGCCGGGTGGGAGGGGGCGGGCAGATTTATCCACCCTCACGTCTCAGCTTCCTGAGAGTGGAGCCCGTGTCAATGCCTCATCCTGACACCTAACTCATGGGGGAATTGTAAGTCATCAATACCAATGACTGTAAAACACTTTGTAAATAAAAATGGCTTAGAAGTTCCAATTAACAACAGAAAGTAACCCTCTGGGATGTGCCAGGGAGAAGTAACTACAGCCATAAATAAGCAATGGTTGGTTTAGGTTCACCTCCTATTTCAATGCCATTAAAAATGGGCTTCCTTCCCATCTCCAATCTGAAGACCCAGCTATGATTTCTTTTCTTATCTGCACTACAAAGTGCCGTGGTTTATGAGAGGAAGGGTTGAGGAGACACGGGACTGTTTTAACACCAGTACTCAGTGCACACATACATATTCCGATCTCTCTTCATGAGAAATGACTACAGCAATCTGGGGTGATATAACTAAAGTAGCCAACTGTGTGACTATTACATATGTGCCTCTCAGGAGCAAGAGGCCTAAGAAGCTGCGGTGGGGCAGCTTTCAGTGTACTTTCATGCTTGTCCGGTCCAGAACTTTGACCAACACACACAATGGATTGATTATAAGTGTGACCCAGGAAGTGTCCACTAAGCCTGTGGCATTTTCCAGCCATGCTGGTCACTGACAATGTATCACACTCGTACCTGTGAAGAAAGAGGGGGTTTTGGCTCTCTCTTGGTCTCTTCTTCATTCGCTCTGGGAGATGCCAGCTGTTATACTGTGAACTGTCCTATGGAAAGGCCCACATGGCAAGAAGCTGGGGGAGGAGTCTGGCCAAAAGCCAGCAAGGAACTAAGGCCCTCTGTCCATCAACCTGTGAGAAACGGAATCTTGCTAGCAGCCACGTGAGTGGATTTGGATAAAGATCCTCTCCTCCTTGGACCTTTAGATGACTGCAGCCCCACTGACACCGCGATTGCAGCCTTGTGAGAGACCCTGAGCCAGTGATACCCAGCTAGGCGGCACATGAATTCCTCACACACTGGAGATTTGAGATAAGAAATGATTATTGTGGATTTAAGAAGATTTTGTTCGTGCATATGGCTAGAAGATGAATTCTTCCTCCTCCACCAGGAATGAAGAACTTCAGGCTCTACCGCTAGCTGACCAGCTATGGGATTCAGCAGCAGATCCACTAAATAGGAGAGCCATTACCCTGGTTTATTTTATTTATGGACTATCCCAACCCCCCTGCTGCCCACTAGGCTTTACTCGCTCTTGGATGCTTGGCAGAATGCCGTGCTAACAGAAAAAAGATGGAAGGAGAACTGGGCATAATGTTAAGCTTGCAAAATGTTATACGGAAAATTACAACTCTAGGAGAAATGAAATGTTGGTCTCTGAAATCCATGGCATTCCTCAATCTTCCAATATGGCACACAGTGAGAGTTTCAAAGAAATGAATTCATGTAGAAAGAAAGCTCAGGTTTTTGTTGTTGTTGTTTTTTCTGGGAATTACCAACAAATGTGTCTAAACAGTGGTTTTCCATATAGACAGTCTTGATGATACATCTCAGAGAAGTCTACCTGCAGAGGCTTTGTTAAAAATTAAAGGCATTATTAGTTTTACTTTTCAAATGGCTGTTCAAAGGTGTGTGGTGCGAATCCATTCAGATTTGAGAGCAGAGCCTTCGGTGTCAGCAACAGCATCAGTGGAGGTTATGAAGGCTGGGCAGGTGGTGGGAAGTGGAAGCAGAGAGGAGATGCTGGTCCCTTCAGGGGTAAGGCTGTGGAGGTAAAGCAGAGCTGCTGGATGACCTGCCGGCCTGAGGGTCAAAGCCCACAAAGGAGGAGGAGGCAGCAGTGTGGGGTCGGCTCCCACCCAGAGGGTGGGGCTAGCTGGCTGAGCACAGCCAAGAACTTCTTTTTAAAAAAATTCTTTATTGTTTAAAGTATTACATATAGTATGACATATGTCTCCTTTTTCCCCCATTGGCACCCCCACCTCCCAGCACATGCCCTCACCCCCCTAGTGTCTGTGTCCATTAGTTATGCTTATATGCAGGCATACAAGTCCTTCAGTTGATCTCTTACCCCTCACCCTCACCCTCCCCTGCCTTCCCTCTGAGGATTGACGGACTGTTCGATGCTTCCATGTCTCTGGAATACTGCGCTGCTGTAGAAAAGAAAGAACTCTTTCCATTTGCAAAGGCATGGTTGGACCTAGAGAGCATTGTGCTAAGCGAAATAAGCCAATCGGAGAAAGAAAAATATCACATGATCTCACTCATTTGTGGAATATAATGAACAACGTCAACTGATGAACAGCTGAGAACTTTTTATCTAGATGGTTTTATTGATGACTTCTATTTTGGGCGCAAGAACTGTGTGAATGAACAAGTGGCCAGTTTTCCTTTGTTGTGGTGAATTGTCAAGTGCAACTTACACTTGAAAAGTTTTTAGATTGCACAGTGGGTATGCTGCATTTTATATTTTATTGGGCATTTTGCTCCACTAAGTGGTAAAAAGGACAGAGGCTACAGGTGGGGTTGCTTTATTTATGAGGGTCTAATGGAGCAGTTCAGGCAACTGCAACATCATTTTTTGAAATACATTGTAAGATAATAAAAGTTGACATAATTTTTTAAAAAAGAAACAGGCTTTGGGAGCAATTTGACATAACTAGGTTAAATTAACAGCCAGAGAATACTTACTGCATGCCAGGCGTTATCCTGTGCATTATAAATACAACTCACTATCACTCAGAATAACCCTGAAAACTGGCATTACTATTGTCCATATTTTCAAGATGAAGAAACTCAGTCTGAGAGGTTGAATAACTTGCCCAAGGTCACAGCAAACTAAGACTTGAACTTCAGAGTCCATGCTTTTAACCACGTCTCGAAGCTGGAACAGGAGCCCAAGCTCCCTGCTCCATAACTAGTGCCGAGGGTTCCTGTTTGTTCATAAAAATTAAAAAGTAAACAAATAAGGTTGACAGGGCAGCATATTGTCAGGTGCTCACATGTCTGAGCAGTGACAGACAGGCAGACATTATAGGGTGACAGGAATCATAGGAATGTGCAAAAACTGTTGGAAAATGTATTTGAGGGAGCATTTAGTTCAGAGGGGGTCTATCTATTTAAAAAAGTAATACACTTGGATTCCATTTCATTAGAAAGTCTAGTTGTATATGCCCCTGCTTTATTGCAAGCATTCTTATAAACCGTGGCATGTGTGCACAAGAAGTAATTTCAAGTATCAAATCAGATCATATCAGTGCTGCCCTTAGCTCCTGTTAAAGTATCACAGGATCAGAGCCCACAGCAGCAAAACACAGGTTTCCAGAGCTGGAGCAGCAACCAGGGCCAATATGGGGGATTCAATGGCCTCTCTGATGTAGCCTTAGCCATTAGGCATCTCTAGCGCAGCCTTGGCTGCCAGTGGGTTTGGCTGGTGCTCTGATCACCTCAGCGATCCTGCTAGGCAGCAGCGCTGGCTGTCCTGCCCTGGAGGACTGAGGGAGGGCAGTGCCTTCTCTGCCTTGCAGGGACGTCTCTAGGGCAGATGTCACCTACAGCCTATGAGAAAGGCCCCACAGGGAGAGTGATGCCAGGGGAGGTGTCTGGGGAAGATGAGTTGTTGGGAGGAGGATGGGACGGATGCAGACTCAGGCAGCATTTGCAGCTTCTGCTTGGTCCTTGATTCCCCTGTGCGGAGGTGATTTGCCCCGGGTAGAACTAACTTCCCCATGCCCTTTGCTCGCAGCACCTCCGCGATGTTTGTAGGACCCGCCCTGCCTTCCCAGACACACAGAAACCCCTAAACACATGGCTGTTTATTAACTGCACGTCTTGTTGCCTTTTAAAAAACATGCCACGTGTATACAATGAAAAAACAATGATGTTATAGGTGAATGACATGGAAACTTATTCACTGTACATCATCGAGTGAAAAAAAAGGGTTATAAAATAATATGCACCAAATCCAATTTAATAGCTAGTTATATTCATATAAAAAAGACAGAAATGGACACAAGGATGTTTACAGGCATTGCAGGTAATTTTCTTCCTTTTGCTTATCTGTACTCTCTACAAAGACTATGTATTATTTAATTAAAATTTTAAAGAGTTATTTTATGTTTTTCTCAGAATGTGAGAGATTATGGAATAGGTGATACTGGTAATGTATTAGTGATTTTTTTAAAGTGCTAATTTTATTGAAATAGAAGGTGTTTCCCCCAAAATTTATATACACTTTAATAGCTATTTCTATTACATTTTGAAAATGAAAGTTATTTTAATAAACACTACCTTTATAATTATTCAAAATGTGTGTACATTTTTGGGGGGTTGAGGAATAAGACATTCATGTCCAAGGGAAAAGTATGTTGATGGCCAAAATCAAATGTGAGGTGATTATTTTCATTCAGCATATCCCCAGAATTCAGATTTTAGAACTTCCCTGCCATTTATCAAATCCAAATCAGAGTATCCCAAAGCAGATCCAAAGGGACATGCATAGATTTTAGAAGACAAAAAAATGGGTGGTGAAATTAATTTGGAAAACGCTGAGCTAAACAACATTAAATAGGCTTCTTTACCGCAGGACTTCTCAGAGCCTTCATTATGCTAATATGCATTGTAAATCTCCTCCCCTTCACCCCCTCCCCCTCTCCAACCCCACAAATGATAGGATCTTGAAAGAGTCTGTGAAGCATGTCAAAACTTCATATTTATCCATGAAATCCTTTTGTGCCAAAACATCACATTGAACCAGGAGTTAGTACAACGCACTTAGGATAATGCTGTTCTAAAGTAGTATTCTAGAAACACATATAAACACGTGTTCTTTTTTTCTCAGGAGAATTTTAAAAGATGATTCAACAAATATAAACCTATTATTTTCACCAAAATACTACCTAATTTCAATCACTGTGACATCGGTGAGGACATTAAATCAATTCTGCCAGGTTGCCTCAAAGAGCACCAAAGAGTTTCATACCAGTAAACAAATGTCTGAACTTCAACCAGAATCTGTGAAATCACTTTCCCATAAATGGGACCAATCTGTAAACAAAATGCGTGCACCTGTCGTTGCCATTCATATCGGCAATCACAGTTTATAAGTTAACACACCATGAAAAGCTTTATTCATGTTCATATGGTGTGAACATTGCAAGAACAACTTCAGATTGATTACCTTTTTAAATACAAAGCAATTGAATTTTACTGCGGACAGAAAGGAGAATTTATTCCCATGCTGTGCAACTTCTGGAAATAACAGTCCTGAAATATGACTTAGGGAAAGTGGCTGGGGCCCTACTAGGTCCTCAAGATGCAGAAGCACGTTAACTGGCCGTACTGCACTCTGTAATTCCTCTGGGTCAGGTTCTTCTCCCCAGCAGAGCCTTTGGAGGATCTCAAAGGTAGACTTGACCCAACAGTATAGTCCTTTTCCTTGGCTTTACTCAGAGTTCCCCCCAGGATATGTATAATGCAAGGACTTTTAGAACAAAAAGTTGAGCAGTTAAGACAGTTAATCATCACTTTCCTCTCACAACCTCAGGAACAGACCTACCAGTTGAACATGTCTCAGAATCCATTTAGGTAGGTGTGGGAGGAAGTACTGGGATTGTCTTTTTTTTTTCTTTTTTCTTGGAAGTATCATTTTATTTCACACCAAAATAAGCTGATTAGTATGTAGAAAAGCAACGGTCCCTTAATTTCCACAAATGTGTTTTGATTTTTTTATTCTAGGCTCCAAGTTCCTTCTTGCATACATTTAACCACAGCCCACCCCACCACGGGTACATTCACTAGGTCGAGGGGTTGGAGGGGTGTACTTCTCCCTGGAATCTTGCTTACATTTGCATGTGAAAAGAAAGAGATGCTTTTGAGTAATTAGTGATCTGAAATTCTGCACCATGAGGAAAAAATTTGCTTTTGGATATTTATGGGGAGAAAAATCCATATGGGCAATGAATACAGTATTGATGTGTTGGGAAGCAGGGATGGGGGGGGGTCGTACCCACTATATTGAATTTCATCCCAACAATGGTAAGATTCATATTACCACTTTCTTATAAATAATAGATACTATGGAAAATAGAACAAAGCTGTTGTTTCACAACTTAAATTTCTTATATTAATTCTATGATTTTAAAAAAGCCCTTTCTTTTTGACCTGATATTTTCATGCCATATTGAAGAAACTCATGATCAATATGTATTGATTTTATCACTAATTGCATTAATTTTGCTTTAGAAATTAGAAAGGCTTTAATGAGAATGTGAAGTCACTTCAAGATAGTGCATTACAGGCAGGCTAATTTGACTGGACTCTGTGCATCAGATTATTTCATTATGAACCATCAATTACCATACAAACGGATGAGATAAATAGCTTTTCTCTGAGCAGATTTACATTTTTGAATTCATCCATAAATTTCAAGAGCTTAAGTTAATTTACATCCTATGACCATATTTAATATACAAATAGTTCAATCATGAATGCATTATCTGCAATAAACCCTTACTCCAGCCTTTCACATTATACTTTGCACAACACTGGAGACACCTAAAAGAATATTTTTGTTAAAATCTTTCATACCATCACTTAGCAGTTAGTGCAATAATACCAAGAGACCAAGATGTATGATGTTGTTCAAGATTTATAAAATCATAAGAATATGAAATAGTCAAGCTGGTTTTGAAATTGAGTGCAGATGTCAAAATAACATCCCAAGAAACAAGAGACCGCAGAGGTTTTTAAATTCTGTGAGTGTATTTCTGCTCTTCTTAGAAACCTACCTGTTAAACAGAATTAAGTAAAAAGACTTCAGAAGAAGAGTTCTCTACAGTAAAATTCTATCTAATTTGGTCTGTGGGAACATAAGTAGGGTGGTATTGTGGTATATGGGAGAAATGTGGCCAGAGGCAAAAGTGGAGGAAAATTTAAGATGTCCAAAATTCTGGGGTATCTTGAAGAGAATAAATGTATCAAAATAAAATCCATAAAACATTTTGCAAATAAATATTTGAAAGTTCTCTCAGAATGTCTATCCACACTAAAGAAAATGAAATAGCTAACACTAATGGATACTTTATGTGGCCCAGTGAAGTTCTGATAATGAAGATGCTTCTATTTTTTTTTGTGGCTATTTAGTATTTAGTGATAAAATCATGGGCACAAAACCTTGGCACCTAATCTCCACCATTATTATTATTATTATTAAAAACTTTAGAAAATAGTCCAAGGGTTGAATTTAGATCCTCATTCATTATCTTGTTCACTATAAACCCTATGACATGTTATCCAAAAAAAATCAATGAATTGTGAACTTATCACATATTCTAGGATAAAGTATATTTCACAAGTAAAGACATTATGAGAGAATGTTGGAGGTGACAGGCTCACTAGAGATCACCAAGCCCCTGGCATTGAATGTGTAGTCATAGCTTAGCACTTGGGAGTCAGTCTGGGCTCTCAGTCCTCACTGTAGACCTACTGAATCCAAATCCGAATTTAATATGATCCCCTCGGCAGTGGTTCTTAAACTTCTGGCCCTTTAAATACAGTTCCTCATGTTGTGACCTAATCATAAAATTATTTTCGGTGGGGCTCGTGGTAGTACCCCAGTCTGGGCCGCCTGCGGGGCGCGGGGACTCCGGGGGAGGGAGACCGCAACAGCATGGCGGCCGGGTATGAGCCGCCCCACCCGCCTCTGCCCCTCTGTCGCCGCCGCCGGAGCCGCCGGGACCCTTTGGTCTGCGTGTGTCAGTTGTAAGGCCGCCACAGCCGCCCGCCGGCCCTCGGTCCGCCGGCCCTCCTTCCTCTACCGCCGCTGCCGGCCCGATGGTCGGGCTGGCGAATCACTCTACTCCCACCCCACCCACCAGTCCGCCGGCCGGGATCATGGAGGACACGTAAAGCTGGAGTTTCCCTCGCTCCCGCAGGGCAAAGAAGACGCCGAGAGAGAAAGGGATAGAGAGATAGAAGCATTGATGACACAGAAATATCCTCAAGCGACTACCTCCTACATGCCCCCTACTGGGGATCAACCTGCAAACGGGGCATGTTCCTTGATCGGAATCGAACCATGGCCTCCTGGTTCCTGGGTCTATGCTCAACCACTGAGTAACACCAGCTGGGCTTATTTGGTTCTTTAAAGATTAATCTCGTGGAAACCAAGATGGCGGCATAGGTTAACACCAGAGTTTGCTGCCTCGAACAACCACTTCAAAAATACAACTAAAAGACAGAACGGACATCATCCAGAACCACAGGAAGGCTGGCTGAATGGAAGTTCTACAACTAGGAGGAACCGAGAATCAGAGGAGGCGCAGTGCTGAAGTAAAATACTAAGGTGCGGAGTGTGCGCGGCACGGGCTGGTGGCTGAGGGCGTGGTTGTCTGTTTCAATCCGGAGGGAGCCTCAGACTCTGAGCTCCAGATCCGGGTGAGTCTCTAGGGACCCAGACTCAAACGGGAGAAGCGGGACTGTCTGGCTTCGGTCCCTCCGAGGTTTGCAGCTGTTGCTGGGACAGAGAGGCAGAGCCCCTGGGGACGGACTGAGAGCAGCCATAACTGCTCCCTCCTCCACCCTGTTGATCCCGTGGGATCCGCCCCGCCCAAGCCCTGCACAGAGCCATTTGCCGGATAGCCTCAGGCAAAGGCTAGATTAGCACAGCCAGTCGGCCTGGAGGTCAAATCCCTGTAGTATTAACTATAACAATCAAGGCTTAACTACAACAAAGACCACTAGGGGGTGTACCAAGAAAGCGTAAAAAATGCGGAGACAAAGAAACAGGACAAAACTATCAAGGGAGGATATTGAGTTCAGAACCACACTTTTGAGGTCTCTCAAGAGACTTCTAGAGTCTGTCGATAAACTTGATGAGTTGTACAGGAAATCTAATGAGACCCTCGATGGTGTGATAAAGGACCATCTAGAAAGTAAGCATACACTGACTGAAATAAAGAATATTATACAGACTCCCAACAGCAAACCAGAGGAGCGCAAGAATCAAGTCAAAGATTTGAAATGCGAAGAAGCAAGAAACACCCAACTGGAAAAGCAAAATGAAAAAAGAACCCAAAAATACGAAGATAGTGTAAGGAGCCTCTGGGACAGCTTCAAACGTACCAACATCAGAATTATAGGGGTACCAGAAGATGAGAGAGAGCAAGATATTGAAAACCTATTTGAAGAAATAATGACAGAAAACTTCCCCCACCTGGTGAAAGAAATAGACTTCCAAGTCCAGGAAGCACAGAGAACCCCAAACAAAAGGAATCCAAAGAGGACCACACCAAGACACATCATAATTAAAATGCCAAGAGCAAAAGACAAAGAGAGAATCTTAAAAGCAGCAAGAGAAAGAAACTCAGTTACCTACAAGGGAATACCCATACGACTGTCAGCTGATTTCTCAACAGAAATTTTGCAGACCCGAAGGGAGTAAGAAGAAATATTCAAAGTGATGAACAGCAAGAACCACACACCCAAGATAACTTC
>NW_005871288.1:202993-238907 GCF_000147115.1 Myotis lucifugus
AAAAATTGTGCACCTATGGATGAGGACAGTGGGTGGGGAGTGAGGGCGGAGGGTGGGGTGGGAGCTGGAAGGAGGGGAGTTATGGGGGGAAAAAAAGAGGAACAAATGTAATAATCTGAACAATAAAGATTTAATTTAAAAAAAAATTATTTTCGATGCTACTTCATAACTGTAATGTTGCTACTGTTATGCATCGAAATGCAAATATCTGATATGCAGGATTGTCTTAGGCGACCCCTGTGAAAGGGTCATTTGACCGCCAAAGGGGTCGCGACCCACAGGTTGAGAACCGCTGCCCTAGAGATTCATGTACACCCTAAAGTTTGAGAACAGTGGTCTAATTTTTCATCATCTTTTTTCCAAACATGCAACTAAGACCAAAAAAAAAAAAAAGCTTGAGAATGTTCAAGGTAGCAAGAATAAACTCATATTTCTCCAATGCTGAAAGCTATGGCTAAAGTAGGTCTATAAGGGTCACAGTTAACTTTGTTGGTTGGTTGGATACTGGCTGAGCTACCAACCAGCTTTGGGAATCACTTGCTATTGTCAGAAAGAGCATGTTTGAGAGCTTGTTGATGGATTAGTACCTGTGTGACACCAATCCAAACATGATCATTATGAATTTCCGCCCAGAATCATTGTATCAATCCCAGACCACGAGCAACTGCCAGTATCCTACCTTCCACTTTGAGCCACTTTCTATACAGAAAATGCAAAATATACTATAAGGGGGAACAGTTGTATCCTCAGTTTACCTAGTTACAGAACAAAGTGTGAAAATCAAACGTGATATATTTGTCAATATTTCCCACATAGAAATGAAAACAACAAAGGAGGTAATATGTGGAGGAATTTTTAGTGTGGCTACTACTTACAGCTGAGTATGTGTAAGGCAAGCAAACAGTGGCCCCGTATAGACACAGCTGAGGACACTTAATTAGTGACAATTACAGCATTGTTCCAAGTGGCCTGCAACCTTGCTCTTTTCCTTTAGATAAACTCTTTTAAGTAAATACAATGTCAAGAAAATGGACAAGCCCTTTGACTTGCTAGAGAATCATGAAAGTGGTATATTCTTTTATCAAGTGAAACGTGACTTTTTCAACGGACTTATTTATTAAGGGACATTAGACCTAACATTTGCTAAAAATGTATACAGCTTACAGTCTGCATATTATTTATTACTATAGTTATTTAGTGTTAAAGGTGCCACAATCAGTCTTTTCTTAAAAAAAATTTATGCTAATAATTATCACATACCAACTCTTATGGTTAGAGCCTTTCAAAGAATAAATACCTATAAAAACGTTTTTGAGAAATAGTTTTTCCAACTCACGGATGTTTAATCATTTATAAAAGTATAAACAATTTGGGTGCTTTGCTAATTACCATTTTAAGTGAGAATGGAGTCCAGGAAATGTTTTACTAGAGCATAGTGAAACCGATGTGCATCACCCAAACGCCTGCTGAGCTCAGGTCTGGCTCACATGGATGTGATCTTATGTGGAGAATTTAACAGGTTATATGTGCATTTATATTAAGACAGTGCTTTTATCTCGCATGAGAAAAGGTATGTTAAAAAAGAACAGTGACAAGCAGTTACAGTTGTGGGCAGGAAAGTGAGATAGAACAGTCAGATTGCACAGGCTTTACTAAGAAACTTCAAACGTTAGTCAAAGGACTAATTAACGTAACTTTTAAATACAAATGAATGACAAATATGTATGTACTTTTAATTAAATTCAACAGAGAAAGGAAACATCAAATCATAAATATATGTCTTTAAAAACTACTTTCAAAAACTGTTCTTTTTCCATTCTGCCAACACTGAAGATTAAGACTCTTCTCAATAAACAGAGAGAGGCCATACCAATTTTCTTTTCTAACTTTGCAGTTTGCATTTACTGCTTTACATAGCCAAAAATAAATGTTAAAAAAATTGCAAACAAATGGATGAAGATATTTGCATATGACATGTTTAACACATGAACTAACAAAACAAAAATAAACTCATAGATACAGATAACAGAATGGTGGTTAAAGAAGGCTAAATGGGTAAAGGGATCAAACATACAGGGGTGGGCACAAATAGGTTTACAGTAGTATGGGAAACAGCTTATTCTTGTATTATTTATTAATTATTATATTATTTATTTGTAATACAACTGTAAACCTACTTTTATCCACTTCTGAATGGTAACAGACAGAAAACAGACTTTTGATGGTGAGCCCAAAAGAGAGTATAAAGGCATTAAATTGTAATGTTGTACACTGGAAATTTATATAATGTTATTAACCAATGTAACCTCAATAAAAATAAATAAATGAAAAGACTTGTCCAATTCCATGATTTCCCAAAGACATTCCAGTAATTCTCTTTTAAAGACAAACACATAGCCCTGGCCATGTGGCTCAGATGGTTGGAGTGTTGTTCTGTATCCCAAAAGGTTGTGGGTTCAATTCCTGTCAGGGCACATACCTAGGTTGCAGGTTTGATCCTCATTTGGGGCATGTAAGGGAGACAACCGAGATCTCTCTCTTTCTCCCTCCCTCCCTCCCTCCCTTCCTTTTTGTCTTTTGTCATTAGATGAGGATTAACTTTAAAAAAGACAAAGACCTGTGTGTTTGCTGTTCTGTATTGGGATTGGGATGGGGGAGGCAGCATTCATTTGCTCTGATCCACTTAGTTGCTCTCTCACAGTTCTTTTGAGAGCAATGGCATAAGAAGGGTTCTAGCTCATACTGGTCCCTCTGAACGTTATTCTAGCCAACTTCACTAATCAGTCTCAATTAATCCACCAAAATTCATTAATTCCTTATTTTCCCTGCTAGACATTTTATGTTTAGCTGTATGGATTTTTCAATGAACAATTATCTCACTATCTGTTAAAGCACTCAGAAATGTGCACCTGAATTTCTTTGCTATCTATATGTCTATATCTATATCTATATCTATCTATATCTATCTATCTATCTATCTATCTATCTATCTATCTATCTACACACACACACACACCCTGGCTGGGTAGGTCAGTTGGTTAGATCATCGTCCTAATATGCTAAGGTTTTGGGTTCAATCTCTGGTCAGGGCACATAGAAGAAGCAACCAATGAATGAATGCATCAATAAGTGGAACAACAAATCGGCGTCTCTCTTTCTCTCTCTCTCTCTCTCTCTCTCATTTTCCCCCTCTCTAAAAGCAATAAATAAAAATTATATATATATATATATTGCATTGCACTCACTAAGTATGGTTAAAAGTGTGAACTGAATGACTGGGGAGTTTAGGGGAGCCAACTTTCTCTGGACACATGCTAACTTTTCCCCAAGTCCCTCTGTCACTGTGCCTCTGTTCCCCCCTTTCCTTCTCAGCCGCCCTTTGAGACACCTCTCAAATAGGAAGGCTGACTAGACCTGCCTCAGGTATAGTGTGGTGCTGTGGTGTTTTTTACATACACTTTGTTAAGCCCTCAGCATACTAGATTTTAAAGATTTAATCACTAGAGTTGAGATATCTCAGCCATCTCTGTATCTATATACCTCACAGCAAGGTGTTTTTATTAAAAGAACAAAATATAAAAGGCATTTAAGATATTTAGATTCCTATAAATCTAATTGCTAATATGGTCCTTAATTGTTCTGCACTGAAATAATTTCGGGTCAGCAGAATAAGACCACATTTTCCTGGTACCACCGCCCCACATGGCCAAGTCATTTCAAAAGATAATCAAAGAGAATGTAAATGGGTTGGGGCATAGTCCTTAGCTGGGAAAGTTTGAACAAACTTAATTTAATCTCTTTAAGCCTCATTTTTCTCATTTGTGAAATGGGAACAAATAACTGTGGCCTATTTCATTAAGATTGTGAAATAAGTGGGAAAATATTTGTAAAGCTGATCACAGTCCATGACATAAATTCTTAACAAATGTAGCTATTACTAATAATCTCATTATCATTATAAATTAAAGTTTGTCCATAACTTCTGATATACTTTAGAAAAGCTCAAATGAGTACCTTTATTAATTCTTTCATTCAATACACATTTATTTGGAACCTGGTATATAACTCTTTAGGTATTTAGCAATCTCTTCTGGGAAGCTAGTACAAACTAGGTGCTGTAAGAAATAAGATATTGTCTCAGCCCTCAGTGAGTTTATAATCAAGTTATTACATAGGAAACATATACAAATAGCTATCTTATAAGGAAGAAGGCAAAAGATACCATGTGACTGACTTATAAGACCAACTTTATCAGTCCTGCAGCCAGCAGTGCTCACAAGAAACAAAAGGCCAGGCATTTCCTTCTCCTTAGCCACCTGCGTCAATACCACTCACATGCCACCTGCAGGTGGGGGGATGGAGCCCTCAGCCCCTCCAGCTCTCTGCCTCCTGCAGAGGGAAGTGGAGCCACAACACTGCACAAGCACCCTGACTGATGCATGTCTTCTATTTGTTGGCTTTTCCAGGAAATGCGATGTATGTAAAAGGAATCTGCTTTCATTTGGGGTGTTAGCCATTGGACATGAGGGAGTAGGCAGTGTTTGAACTATTAAAGGAATAAGTATACAAGTGAATTTCCTCCCAAACTGTGTCCAAGCTTCTTTTCTTTAACTTGGCACGGGACTCCAGGTCATGCCAGGCACATACAAGAACATGAATATAAATGCTTTGCTGGTGGTGATGACTCCCTTCTGGTCTCACAGAGGAAAGACACTACAACTCAAGAAAGCCTTTAGGACTTTATTTGTGTGCAACTGGATTTAAAAAATTCAATCAGAATAGCCATTTAATGAATTCAGAGAACAACTGAAGTGACTTTAAGCTTTAATTTTACTGCTCTGCTAACATATAAAGAAATAGACAATTGCAGCCTTTTAAGGACTGGAGATAGGTCCCCTCCCACCTGTGATTACCTTGCAATTACAATCAGTTCACAAGAAAGGGGTTCTCCAAGTAAAGCTACATTAACTCCTCATTAGCAGTACAATCTCACTATCCCCGACGTATTTATAAGAAGCACTGAGACGTATTTATAAGAAGCACTGAGACGTATTTATGAGAAGCACTGAGAGCATGTCCTCAAGCCCGGATTCTGCCCTCAGTGACCTGAGGTCTTGGACCCAGGAAAGCCCGGAGTCTCTGGAATTCGGCCATTGCATCTCTACATCCGGGTGGGGCTGAGGTGCCTGTCCCGCAGCTGCATCAGTGGCAGGACGGAGAGTGAAACTTTCCCTGGAAGGTTGTCTGCTCTGTGCCCACCGCTCACTTGACTCTGCCTCCTCTGGCTTAAACCATGGCAAAGCCACGTGGGGCAGATGGCTCTCCAAGGCTCCTCGCAGGCCAATGAGAGACTGATGGGTTTTCACATTCCTCACCACCAGCAGAGGGAGTGCAAGTGCACAGCAAGTGAATTCTAACAAAATGCAGACTATCTTTACGTTCTATTTCATCCAAATAAACTCTGCTGGGTGTGTCTGGGTGAAGAAATGTGACGTATGTGATATATTTATCTCTTCATGTTTGTGTGGGGGAGATCAGAATTAGCAAAGACCTGGTGGGGGGGGTATGGGCTGGGAGGAGAGAGGGAATGGGGGAAATGGGAGATATCTGTAATACCAGCAACAATAAAAAGTATATTTTAAAAAGCCACAGGAGGAAAGAGAGAAGGCCCACCTGCCCCCAATATTCTTCCTTATAAAGAGGAGCCAACAGGTGCTGTGGTTGCAGGGAAGGGGTGTCAAGCTAGCTGGGCACAGAACTCAGGTCTCCTAATAGAGCCCCTATTTTATGATTTTACTTATTCACATGAAAGCAGGTTTAGGAATAATTGATACGTCACAGAGTAACCAGCTGTGCTCTCTGCTGCCCCTCCTCACCAACTCCTCCCTCTGGCTAACTAGTCCCCCACCCCCAGCTCTACTTTCCATGAATAGAACATGCTTCTTGGTCTCAGGTCTCAAAGTAAATGCCAAAACCTTTCAAATGGCCAACACCTAGAGCCTGTGTTACCCCTCTGCTCTCGCACTCATTATGCTGCAGCCCCACTGGCCTCTAGCCATTCCTCAGACATGTCAAGTTCATCTCATCTCAAGGTCTTTGCACTTGCTCTCCCTCGGCCTAGAACATGACTCCCTGAGATTGCTAGAGGGCTCACTCCCCCTTCTAGTTGTCTCACAAATGTCACCTTCCCTGACTCTAATTTTCATTGCAAATCATTCCTTGCCCACTTTCCTTCCTGCTTTATTTTTCTCCATCTGACATACTGTATTGTATGTCTTACTATCTGTTTGTTTTCCGTCCTAATAAGCATAGGGATTTCTCTCATTTTGTTCACTGCTATTGAATAAATAAGCGAGTGAATGAATGAGTGAATAGGTTTTAAATCTAGTTATACATACAGCATTCAAAGGAAAGAAAAGCAAGTATTCTCTAACGAAAGTGACATTATGTGCCCATTGTGATTCTTTCAGCTCTACCTAAAAATAATTTGCTTTAATTATTTAATCAAGGTTGCTATATTGATTGAAGTTCTAATTATTTGGCTCTGAGAGCAAGTGTGTTCATAACTTTTTCATATTGTCAGAATTGTCAGTTCCTTAGTAAGATAATGCTCCAGTCACCTCCTTCTACCATGACATCGAATTACCTCTCTTGGGGTCTCACATTCCTTTGTGAAAAGCTAACATTAGCTGATATATACCACTCATTCAGTCTTTGCATGTTTGGTATGTGTGACCAAATGCCCTTTAATATGTTCCATACTAATATTATATGAATATTAGTGAATAGTCTAGCACAAGTTTCTATGGGGCCTCTTAAGTAAATATGTGTTTAGTTGGTTATGTTTTATGCATATTTAGAATTTGTTTGCATTATCCAACTTCACATGTATTATTTACCTGCTGGGAATATTTAGCTTTCTGCCACTCCATTTAATTCTATGGACAAATCCACATATGTTTTAAAATTTGCATAGCATTTCCACTAAATCACCCCAATGTCTGGTATAGTTATCTTTTTTTATAAGGTGCTTATCTGTAGCTAGGCATTTAGTTAATCACTAGTTTTCTCACTGAAGACAAGTATCTGTTAAAAAATAAAAAAGAAAGATCCGCCCTGGGTCAGTTGTTTGGGTATCGTCCCATGTACCAAAAGGTTGCCAGTTCGATTACTGGTCGGAGCACATGTCTGGGTTTCAGGGCTCAGTGCTTAATAGGGGGGCATGCAGGAGGCAGCCAATCAATGTTATACTCTCACATCTATGTTTATCTCTCCATCTCCCTTTCTCTCTCTCTCAAATCAATAAAAGTTAAAAAAAAAATCTGCGAGAGTCCCCAGAAAACAAGCAAGCTCAACAAAGAAATTTGTAGTAGACTTTTCCTTAAGAAAACATTAATGTATCAAAAACAAGTAAAGCATAATAATTTCTTGAAAGTTTTCTTTGCTTCCCTCCCCCGCTTATAAAAAGAAACCCCTCTCATATAGTGGTCATAATGAAACCTAACTGCATAATTTTCATAATATCATTCTCAATTTTAATTGAAAAAATTAAACTTATTAAGTATTTAATTGCTTTCCATTTTCACATTTAAAAATCTGGTTATTTATTTTAAAAAGTTAAGTCTGAAGAACTAAAATGAAAAATAATTTAGAAGCAAAGGGTGTGGATGAATAATTTGGTTATATTTTCTTGTTCAGGGTCTCATGGGGGTTTAGAAATAATTATGTTTATTTGTTTTTCCTACGTGAGCCTAACATACTTGACCTATACCATAAGCCATTATATCCAACTAGTTTGCTGGTTTGTTTGCAGACTATTTGATTATGTTCTTAATTTTTTTCATTAAAATCTTTATGAAGGCTAAGTGGCAATTTTATGGTGGAGAAATAAAGCAATGCAAATCACTATGATATATCCATCATCTAAACAGAGTACTTGAGAGTCATGCTCCAGTACCACAGCTTAGTATGCCAGTGTTTCCAACAGGTATAAAAGTCTTTTAATGGACAGTCTGGACAGGAGTTTCTCTATTATGTTCAATCTAAGAGAATGCATGTGATTCCTGTTAAAATTGCAGAAAAATTTTATATCTGTTTGGAATCCAAAGCAATCTAATTTTATGGATTTGGGATCCAAAAAACATTTTATGACTTCTCTGTCTTAGAAGACAGATATTTGGGATGTTTTTAGTTTTATTTTTAAATATCTGTCACTCACAAGTTGCCAAAATAGAGAAATCCCATGGAAAAATCTTATAAAGTTATAGTACTTTTGTTGATTTTTTAAGTGAAGAGTCTTTTGATGGGCTTGTGCCTTCTGAGGCAGGACAATTATAAAGACATGAAATCAAGCTCCACTGATTATCTTTAAGAACAAGAAACCAAGTACTATGATCCTTTGGGCAGCCCCAAGATTTAGCTGCAATGTTATGTATTTCCATCTGGTTGACTTAAATGAGTCTAGTCTATAATTTGACACATTAGCAAAAGAGAAAAGCAGAAAAGAACAAGTAGAAATGCTTCCCCCTGCCACCAGTGTCGGTTTTTCTTACAAAAGAACAAAACAAAACAGAAAAACAACACAATACTCCTGGTGAGATATTTATGAGAACTGTGATCTCTGAGGCTTGTCATTAACTTGTGCATTTCTGGGTTCTTTTTCTCACTGTCCTTTGGGATGAGCACCCCAGGAGCATGAGGACCAAGTCTGTTACTGGTCTGTTCATTACATAATGATTGTTGAGAATTTTATTGTCAATTTAAAGCCATGTTAAAGGCTGCAGATTTTTGAAAATCAACTTCTCTTTTTCTTGACCAGAATAGAGAGCATGATTCCACCTGAAAAGATGGATTCTACCTTATCTGATAAACTATTGGGAGAAAAATAATGTGGATTCAAAAGCACCCTTGTAGACCCCTTTTATTTTTTCTCTTGGTTCTGAGTCCAAGAACCTTTAACCTTTCTGTTCTCTTGGAATGAAATTTTGTCCCTTGTCTCATTCTGTATGTAATCTGCTGGGTAGCTCTCTGCTGGCTTTAACATCAGACATGATATCAACAACTTGTGACTGGAGCAATTAAAGACAAGGGAACTCAGAACTATAAATTAAACCCCAATTAAAATATATCCATTAGCATGAGAAAAATACAGAAAATGCCAAAAACTGGTAAGGAGGTAGAGCATCTGGAACTCTCCTACATTGCTGATGTGAGTATAAGCACATGCAAGCACTCTGGAAACTGGCTTTTCACTAAATCTGAACATATGCACACCAAATGACCCAGAAATTCTACTCCTAGGTTTATATTCAACAGGAGTGTGTGTGTGTGTGTGTGTGTGTGTGTGTGTAAGTGTGTGCGTGCGCGTACTCTTTCCCCCCAAAAGATGTACTAGAATGTTCATAACAGACTGTTGAGAACAGCAAAAAAAGGAAATTCTTCAGTTGCCTGTCAGCAGCAGAATGAATAAATTGTGTCGTATTCAGGGATGGAACACTGCACACTGCACAGCAGAAAGGGTGAACACACACTATCTATATATATAAAAGCCTAATATGCAAAGTGTTCCCTTGGGAGTTCCACCAACTGAGAGTTCAACCGCTCGCTATGACATGTGCTGACCACCAGGGGGCGGCGTGGAATGAAGGAAGCCCTGGCTGGCAGTCGGCAGCCACTAGGGACCCTACATACCTCTAGTACATAATAAATGTTAATGACTCTCTTAAATGTGATGAACAATGAAAGACATTAGACACAGAACAATACATCATGTAAAATTCCATTTACATAAAGTACTATAACAATCAAAATAGGAGAGTGGTTGCCCTTGGTGAGGAGAGTTAGTGACAGGAAGGGCCATAAGGAGAGCTTCTGGGGTGCTAATCATGTTCTGTTTCCTGATCTGGGTACCAGTTATAGAGAGGCACTCAGTGTGTGAAAGGTTATCTTATACACTTAGGATTTGTTCACTTTCTCTGAAAATATTGCCCACAAATGGAAAATTAAAAAAATATATATAAATAAGGCATAGTCTCATAACTGCTTACTTTGGTTTCTAACTCTCCTTCTTCCTTTATACTTGGAGCAGGCTCAGCACAGTGCCATTTTCCCTCTTTCCATTTGCTGTTTCCCTGCTCATCATGACCATCTGTTGGCCCAAGAAGAGGGCCCTGACTTTTCCTGCCCAAGCGTGAAGGTCTCCCCAACCCTCCAAAGAGTTGTGTAGACTTGACAAGGAAAGAGAAAGGTTCTGCGTGTAGGGTTTGAAATATGATTTGTGAAAATCAGCTTCAAAATGAAATTTTCACCAGTGAAAGTCACTTATCCCAGCTCAAAAAAATAAAAATAATTTTTACTAAAAAAGTATTAAAAGTCTCCTTAAAATACACCTTTTAACTCTAACAATTTCAGTAATACTGTCTTCTTTCCCCTACATTTCTTCTTCTCTCTTTAAAATTTGTATTTTTAAAATCAATTTTTTGTCTTTTTAGACATAACAATTTAAGAATTTTAAAATTTTAAAATTTTTAACTTTTTCCTTTTTTTTGAATTAATTGGGGTGACACTGGTTAACATGGACAACAGTGATGATTGTTGGGGGAAGGTGCTTAGGGGGGAGGTGAAAGAGGGTATATATAGGGGAGATAAATGGTGACGGAAGGAATTTGATTTGGGGTTGTGAACACACAATACAGTGTACTGATGATGTGTTGTGAAATTGTGCACCTGCCATTTTTCTTTAAAAAGCAGTGACTACAAATGGGACAGCTGAAACTATTTTACCCTTGTGGTACAAAATAGTGTGGCTTGTAAACAACTTTCCAGTGTCATTTGTCCAGGAGACATCCCTTCCCCTCCAACTCTGTACCACTCTGTATCTTTTCTCTGACCTTGGCAGCAATGGCAACTTAGAACACATATTTATTTAATATTTCTTTATTGAGCACTTCCTTAGTGCTAGGCACCATTTTAGGCACAGAGGACATAGGGATGACAAAACAAATCACTAATTGAAGTTAAACTTGTAGTTGGGACCAGTCAAAGTAAATAATTGAAAAATAAGTAAGATACTATCAGAAAGAAATTGGGACTATGAAGAAAATAAAATCAGAATAATAGCAAAGAGCATATAGGGGCAGAGAACCAGAGACTCCTGTAGAGGGGTGCAGGCAGAGGGCTTCCTTGGGCATGTAACATAGGAGCTGGATCCTAGGTGAGAAGGAAGAGCATCCGTGAGAGGATGGTATCTGAGAGTGCTGACACACAGGCTGCAAAGAACGTCAAGTTACTACTCCTGCAGACCAGCCATTTCCCCATAAATAAGATGCTGGAGGATACTGTCTTGTTGACTATTTTCCAAGTAAAGAATTTTGCAATTCTCTGTTTATATCTATATCTACATCTATCCTATCTAATAAAAGACAAATAGGGTAATTAACCGTACCTCCGATGCACTTCCCATTGGCTAATCAGGGCTATATGCAAATTAACTGCCAACCAAGATGGCGGCTGTCAGCCACACAGCTGAAGCGAACATGAGGCTTGGTTGCCCCAGCGATGGAGGAGGCCAAGGTTCCCCGCCTGCCCGGCTCTGAGCCTGAAAGCAACAGCTCCAAAAGCAACTATGTTTCAATTATAGAAGCTAAACAAACCCCAGATACCTGCTTTCAGCAGCCGAGGCCTCAAGCTGGAGCCGGGCCTCAGAGGTGGAGCTGGCTCTCACCTCCAGTGATAGCCATAGAAGGTAAATAAATCCCAGAATAAAAAAAAGAAAAAGAAAAAAAGGAGAGGTTGGGAGCTTCAGTCGCCCACCAGCCTGAAAACGGCCCTCAGCCCCTCACCCAGACTGGCCAGGCACCCCAGTGGGGACCCCCACCCTGAAGGGGGTGCGACCAGATGCAAACAGCCATCAGCCCCTCATCCAGGCTGGCCAGGCACTCAAGCGGGACCCCCACCCTGATCCGGGACACCCTTCAGGGCAAACCAGCCGGCCCCCACCCGTGCACCAGGACTCTATCCTATATAGTGAAAGGGTAATATGCGAATTGACCCTAACAGCAGAACAACTGGGAATGACTGGTCACTATGACACACACTGACCACAAGGGGGCAGACACTCAATGCAGAAGCTGCCCTCTGGTGGTCAGGGCACTCTCACATGGGAGCTCTGCTCAGCCAGAAGCCAGGCTGATGGCTGTCAGTACAGCGGTGGTGGTGGGAGCCTCTCCTGCCTCCTCAGCAGCACTAAGGATGTCCGACTGCAGCTTATGCCTGCTCCCCACTGGCAAGTGGACATCCCCCGAGGGCTGCCGGGCTGCCAGAGGGATGTCTGACTGCCAGCTTAGGCCTGATACCCCGGGGAGCAGGCCTAAGCCAGCAAGTGGTCATCCCCTGAGGGGTCCCAGACTGCGAGAGGGCACAGGCCGGGCTGAGGGACACCCCCCCGAGTGCACAAATTTTTGTGCACTGGGTCTCTAGTCTATATATAAATCTGCATATAAATAAATCTGTATACCTATGAGTTGGTGAAAAATACTTCTGAGATGCCAACATTTAAACAGGTAAGTTAAATTTAAGGAAAATGTACACGTGAATTCAAGATTGTAATAGAGTTAAAATAACCTTATTTGATAAACACTCTATTTCTATCTACACTAATGAAAGAGAAACATGCAAATTGGGGTCACTCTGCTACGCCCACCAGCCAATCAGGATGAGTATGCAAATTAACCCAACAAAGATGGTGGTTAATTTGCATACGCAGGTGCAGAGCGAAGACTGAAGGCTCTGGCCAGAGTGAAGCCAGAGTGAAGACTGAAGACTGAAGAGGCTTGGCTTCTCCACTGCAGCCGCAACGGAGAAGCCTAGCCTCACTGTGGCCAGAGGGGAGAAGCCTAGCCTTGAGGCTTGGCTTCTCTGCTGCGGCCGGACCAAAGGCCTGGGTCCCGGGTGCCGGAGGAAAACCGGTGCCAGCAGCCAGGGGAAGGAAGGCTTATTGCGTGAATCTTTGTGCAAAGGGCTTCTAGTATTAATTAAAGAGAAAAAATATTTTGATTTATAATCACTAGGCCCATATATGTAAACACATAGAGGTTATAAGCTATCACAGTTCTGTTAACTAAGGAGAACTCTTGAGGGCTATATCTGGATAATAATACAAATTCATGAATTGATAGTTTCTATAATTCCCATTATAAGTGCTAACTAAAATGATCTACATGGGGGCATCTGGTAAGCAAACTAAATATTCCCATTTTCAGGTGTAAGACTTGTTAATTGCTCTAAAATTTAAACTTGATGGTTTATTAAAAATCACTAGCAAATGGATAGATGATGAAAAAGAAATAAAGTTTCCAAAAAAGTTTTTACTTTTCTGAAAAATACTTCCATTGTTACTATCTTTAGAAACTTTTCTTTTAAAAAGTCACATATTTTTCTCTAGCTCTGAGTTAGAGAAAATAAAATACTGTAGATTCTGGGGGAATTTCAATAATGGCCAAGATTATTTTGAAGCAGTGAACTAGGATAAGAAAGGAAGTGAGGGGTGAGTGAAGGTCTCAAGCCAAATGGAAGAAGAAAGAACCCAACTACTTGTGACAAATAGAGGGAGGGCTGCTGCTGACCAGGCTGGTGACCTTATTTATTACTCAGGCAGGAGAGCTGGCCAACGACTGGAATAAAGGAAAACTATATCCTCCCTTGGGGACAAGGTATAAAGATCAAGGCTTCTGTGAAGTCTTGCATGTCCCGCAGTGATGATGATGGTGATAATGACCACAGCAGTCCCTAGAGTGTGACACCAAAGTGAAGTGGAGGAAAAACATCCCCTCACGGAAATGAGGAGCATGTTGCAGGAGATGGAAAGCCTTCATTTGATCTCAAAGTCTGTTGACAAGAAACCCATGCCTCTCCCAGGTTGGCATTGCCTCCCTACTCATCACATCCCTTGGGTAGAACAAAAGTTAGGCAATGCCCATAGGATTTTCTTCAGGGTTCTTTATATTGAGAGTGGGGGGCACCCATGCATTGGCAGCTATTCTTGTCCTGCTGCGAAAAGGTCATTTTCCTCTCTTATTAAAAAAGAAAAGCAGTGGAGGGAAGAAGAGGGTTTAGGCAAAGGTTATTACCATAATGCCAAAAATTATTCTAAGCAAAAGTAAAGTCCACTCTGGCAGTATGCCTTTTCATAACTCTACAAGGTGTCTGAGGAAACAGATGTTCTAGATGTTATTAAACCCTTCACTCCCTTTCCTCTTTATCTTCTTCATTATTCCTCAATCATGAATTAATTATAGCATTGACCACACTTTACTGTGGCTTGAATTAATTTTAGTGGATCTATTGATCCATTTGAATAAATATTTCTGACATATATCATGCCAAAAAGGGCATTCTACAAATGTAAGACTTTAAGCACAAGATGAAGAAAGGCATGCAAAATATTTGGGTTGTAGGACTAATGCTATTACTATGTATTCTTTCGAAATAAGCTGAGGCATACACATCACAAGATAGATTTGGGTTTCATTCTTTTTGATTATTGTAAAAAAGTTAATCATGAAACTGCATAAAAATTATTTTTTTTACTTTGGAAGCAATAATATTCAGAAAGCAGGCTGAGTGTGGTGACAGAGGTCACCCATGCACTGATGTGCACTATGAAATTAGGATCCCACAACAAGGTAGAAACTAAAAGCATAAATGATGCTGCTAATAAACTCTGACTGCAAGGTTTTTAGGACCCAAGATACTACTGAGATGAAGAGTTTAAGAAAGGCGGTCACAGCCAGTGTTATATTGCACATAGCAGCTGCCACCGTGTCTGCCTGTGGAAGGTGTGAAAACAAAGCTCACAAGTTAGTTCCCAGAGCCACAGCCTCCCTGAAGGGCAGCAGTTGGCAGCAAGAGTCATCTGTGCAAATGAAGTGACTCACACCGAACAGAAATAGCAAGCCAGGCCAGGGAGCTGATGAATCGTCATCATTACTTCTCAGGTGCCCTGATCAACTTTCCCGCCACCTAAGGTAAGCCATTTAGAAATCGGGGTGTTTTCTCAGTAAGAATTAAACTCATAAAACTAGTAATTTTATTTATATTTCTCCTTTCATCATTCCACTTCCTCTTATAGACTATTGACTTTGAATGCCACTATCCTGAAGCAACTAGGAGTCCCCAAATAGCGAATGCCTCTGGGAATAAGTACCAATTCATTTCTATAGTAGTCACATTTTACTGTGTTCTCTGCGGTAGTATGGGATTTTGAGAAGTCAGAAAACACAGGTTTTTTTTAGGATCATGTATTAGACATATGACCTTGATCAAGTCATTTAACTCAAGTGTCTGTCTTCTCATTTGTAATATAAGAATAATCACATTTGTCCTGATTACCTAAGGGGACATTGTGGGTATTGTATTGAATAATGTGTGGGAAATCACTTGTCATTAGTCAAATGCTGTTTAAACCAAGGCCCTATTTTTAAAATACATTCTCAGCTCAAACCTTACTGTCTTATAAATCCTTCTTGGCCCTCTTCTTTCACCCAGGCTAGCAGAGGCTCTTTCCCCCTTTGGTAGCACCATGCTGAATGCAGCTGGGCACATAACCACTCAGCTGAGGGCTACATCTCTAGCCTCCCTACTGTGCCTGTGTAACAAAGTTCTCACCAATGGTGTTTGACCACAGCGTTATGGACCATCGTCAGTTCATTTAAAGGGTGGCTCATGTTCTCCCCTCCCCCTTCTCTCCTCTTGCTTGCTGGATTGTATCATCATAGAGGGAGCTGGATAATCATCTCAGATCACAAAAATAGACGCACCAGGTGAGGCTGGCAAAGCAAAAGGACAGAAGGATCCCGAGTCACCCAACACTTGGAGCTGCCGTAGCAGCCCCAGGCTTTCAGTGCTCAGAGTACTGAGTAAGAGAGAATAAACTTCCATTTGTTTAAGCTACTGTAATTCTGGCCTTTGTTACATCAATCTCCTAATGGACACATTCTAATTAATATATGCCTATCTCTACTATAGAATTATCACTATATATTACTTTACTATTATCTTCATAGCTTGCATGTCAAGTCTTTGAGAAGTGACCCCCCCTTGAGAGCAGAGACCATTCATTCATGTGTGCACAGCTCTGAGGACAATGCCTGGCTCAGAGGGGACTAAAGTAATTGAATGATTTAAAAATCATTTAAAAAAAATCAAGAATAAACAAATGAGGCATTTTAAGAAAATCTACAACTTTGTATTCATAATAAATATAATTTCCCAGCATGCTAATATTTTTGTTTTCTGCTATTTAATTTTCCTAATAGTTCTATAATTTGGTGCTGTAGAAGCTTAGACCCAAGTCAACTGTTTCATGTCATATTTCCCTATTTCCAATTTGTTATAAGATTTAATAGTTATAAATATTCTTAAAAATATTTCTAGTGGGGAGATAGAAGTCAGTTCTCAATGGAGAATGGAGGAGATGGACAAGTGAGCTAGTATATGATGATAATATAATATACTGTGATCAATGCTGAAGTAGATACCAGCTATCAGTTAGGATGGTACTATTACAAAGTCCAAAATATCAGCATCTTGAACAAATGGAGCTCGAAATTCAATGGTATGGATATTGGCATTAAGCATCAATGTTATCGGTGTTTAGAGGAAGCATGGTCGTAAATGTTTATCTTCTAGTTATAATCAGAAATATTCACACTAGAATTGCCTAGAAAAGTAAAATAAGTAAAGGAGAGAGAGAGAGAGAGAGAGAGAGAGAGAGAGAGAGAGAGAGGAGGAAGAGAAGGGAGAAGGAAAGTTTGTTTAAAAATAGGAAAGGATGGTGCATCTATCTAATGAAATATTACTCTGTCATTTAAGTCTAACAGCAGAGGAGCTGTTCTGGCCCCTAAAGCCAGCCCTTCTACTTGTGCTTTGGAGTTGATCTTTTCCAATCCCTCAGAAACCTTATGTTACCAATTACACTCTCTGTCATAAATTAACTACTTCCTCTCAGATGGATCCTTCCATTGGCATTTAAATACCTTGTTTTACCACCCTAAATATAGCCTCTCTCTGCCTGAAGTCTCCTCTAGCTACCTGCTACCTCATATCCCCTTCCCAGCTGACCTTACTGAAGGTACTTCACTCTCATAGTCTCCGTTTTCCCATTACCATCTATGGTTCCAAGTGACCTAGAAAAAGAAGCCTGCAGGAGTCAGGGACTCCTTTAAGAAAGTAATCTCAGACTCTCAACCATAAATTTTACTTGTAAAATACTAGTAAGGTAAATAAAAATTAAAGCTGAAAGGGATCTCAAAGAGTCTACTTCTCTGTTTCATTCAGTGGGATGATAGGTGATTGAGTTCAAAAGCAGCCTCTTGTGTGGCCAATTCTTGGAACCATACCTTGTGTGGTCTACTCTAGCTCCATGGCTTTAAATAGCATCTAAATGGTGATGATTCCCAAGTTTATACATCCACCCTCCCTTTTGCATTATTGAAGTATGTATTCAGTTTCCTACTATGTAGACTTCTGAAACTTAACATGTCCAAAACAGAACTCTTGATTTTCTTCCCTAAACCTGCTTCTCTTGCAATACATGGCAACTCTGTTCTTCTAGTTGATCTAGGCAAAAATTTCA
Source organism: Myotis lucifugus (assembly GCF_000147115.1). Classification (NCBI taxonomy): domain Eukaryota; kingdom Metazoa; phylum Chordata; class Mammalia; order Chiroptera; family Vespertilionidae; genus Myotis; species Myotis lucifugus. Next base: position 220,626 of record NW_005871288.1, read on the forward strand.
GCCTCATTTTTTATCATTTCTCATGATGTCATCACTACTGACCTGGTTCAAGCTACCATCTTTATCTCTTGCTACACTATGGAAATGATCTTTTAACTGGTCTCTCTGTTTCTGCTCTTGCCTCCACCTCCTTCAATTTAATGTCCATACAGCAGCCATATCAAAACAAAATTTATATGATAACATTCCTCTGCTCAAAATCTTTCACTTGCTTCTTATGACACTTGAAGTAAAATCTAAAATCCTTGCCCTAGTCAGCGGTTCTCAACCTGTTGGTCGCGACCCCTTTGGGGGTCAAACAACCCTTTCACAGGGGTCGCCTATAAGACCATCCTGCATATCAGATATTTACATTATGATTCATAACAGTAGCAACATTACAGTTATGAAGTAACAACGAAAATAATTTTATGGTTGGGGGTCACAACATGAGGAACTGTATTTAAAGGGCCAGAAGGTTGAGAACCACTGCTGGCTCAGTGGATAGAGTGTCCACCTGTGGACCGAAAGGTCCCAGGTTCAATTATGGTCAAGGGCATGTACCTGGGTTGTAGGCTACTCCTTGGCCGCATGCAGGAGGCAACCAATCAATGTGTTTCTCTCACATCAATATTTCTCTCTTTTTTTAAAAAAATATATTTTATTGAGTTTTTACAGAGAGGAAGGAAGAGGGACAGAGAGTCAGAAACATTGATCAGCTGCCTCCTGCACACCCCCTACTGGGGATGTGCCCACAACCATGGTACATGCCCTTGACTGGAATCGAACCTGGGACCTTTCAGTCCGCAGGCCGACGCTCTATCCACTGAGCCAAACTGGTTAGGGCAATATTTCTCTCTTTCTTTCCCTCTCTCTTCCACTCTCTCTAAAAATCAATGGAAAAATATCCTCAGGTAAGGATTAAAAAACAAACAAACAAACAAATAAATAAATATAAAATTCTTTACTACAAGGCCCTACATGATTGGCATTGGGCACTTTGATTGTCACTCTGCCTTGGGTACTCTGATCTTCATAAAATTCTTCAAAAACAAAACACCATTATGTTTCTGCTTCAAGGTCTTTGTATTTGCCATTTCCACTTCCCAGAACCTTCTCCCAGATATTGGCATGGCTCACATCATCACACCTTAATATTCTTGGATGAATGAATGAGTAAATGAGTGCATGTCTATTATTAGGGCTCTTCTGTACATTACCTCATTTACATTTAATGTTTTACATTTAATCATTTTAATATTTTAAAATGTTCATTTTATTTTTAACTGTAGGAGAGTGGGAAAACTAATTTCTTAAAATGACTGGTGTTGGAATTACTATGAAGGACATAACTGTTTTTGAAAAACGCTTTGTAAACTTGTTTAGTAAAAAATGTGTGGCATGGCAGCAAGAGTTGGCAGAAGAGAAACAACAAAAGGGATTAAACTGCTCTGCATTTGAAATTTGGAGCAATGGAAAGACCAAAACAACAACAACAACAACAACAAAGTAGGAGGAGGAGAAGGGAAAATATAAATAAGGGGCAGGTGAGTAAATTGGGGATGTGTGACCAAGGATTTATGACTAATAGTTAAGGTTAAGTGGTTTGAATTTCTATTATATAAATCACCCTAAAATCTGCTGCTTCCAAGAAGGTCTTTTGTCAGAGGAAGGGGTGTGTGTGTGTGTGTGTGTGTGTGTGTGTGTGTGTAGACAAGGAAACAGACTGCATTCTGTGTTTGGGCCTTTGCCGTGTCAGGTGGAGGTAAAGGCAGTGCATTTATGGTGGCAGAACAAAGATGCACTGCAGGCAGGACATAAACACCAAAACTGGCCCTGAGTGAGTGAGCGCCCCCCACCCCCTCCCTGCCCCTGGAATTGACCAGCACTTTCCTGTAGACACTGGGCCTGGATCCATCTTCCTATCATACTTACTGGTAGAGAGGCCTCGGGGCCCTTTGTGTCACTGACCAAACGTTCCTTGCCTTTAAAGCCTCCTTTAATGCTAACCTTCTTTATTTCTGTTAAAAAAGAACCAAAAAACCCTCAGTATTTGCTTTTGTGCCTTCGGGTTTCTTTTATTTCCCTTAAAAAGAGAAGAAAGCTAGAGTTAATATGCCAAAAAAGGTCTAAAAATGAGTATAGGAGAAATGTTCCTCATTGTAAACATATACAGGGTGTTCCCCAAAATGTGCATGCACTTTCACAGCTGATAGCTCAATTTTGAAAATGAAATAAATTTTAATAAACAATGCCTTTATTGTGATTCAAAGTGTGTGTATACATTTTTTGGGACACCCTATGTTCCTCCTATTTAAAAGATAACAGATATATATAATATATATAATGGACTTTGCCAGTTTACATGTAACTCTTAGTACTCCTCTGATTATTAGATCTTCTTCTAATTATAAGTTCAAAGAATTATTCTGATAAAAATTAGAAGGTGCAAACACTATTATTTTTTGCTACTCAATCCATAGCAATATTTTCCAGTGAGTATCTTCCTATCAGCTGCATGGGGAATTTGTGGATAAATCAAACCTCATTGCAGCAAACTCCAAGTTAGTGTCCAAAGCCTTTCTGTAGAAATACAGTAGGAAAACATTATTTGAAGCTAGCATGCCATTGTCTGGAGTTCAAAAATCTATTTTGAAATAAAATTCAATTTTGATATAAAATAATTTGATAACCTAATAGGTTGCTTTAAATGCAGTTGACACATGACACATCTCAGAATTAGGCAGTGTGTACACACCATGGCTCTGCTACTGTTTAAAAATACATAATGCAACTTGCAGATCTGTGAAGGTGGCCTAAGGAAAGCCCCTTGCCCTGGCACTGATCATGCTGTTGATTAGCTGCTTCACTGGGCTCAGAAAAGCCACCAATTAATGGGGTCCCCAGAGCTTCAGGAAGATTGCAGCTGCGACTGACCTGGGTTCTGGCAGTGCCAGGCTGTGCCCTGTTGGAACTGATGCCACCTGTGCTGACTCCTCTGGCATTTTGGAAATGAAAAGCAACTGGGGGCTCAGGAAAGGAGGGTTGGTTCAGAGAATAGCCCCTACCTTAGTCAATGCAGATGAGGGATTTTCTCTAGCTCCTTTCTTGAAATGATTCATTTTCATGACCTCTGCTCTCTTCTGCCATCTGTTGATCTTTCTCTTTTGCCCTCTTTTATATAGTCCTCCAATTAAGAAAGAAAACATTTGGAACAATACTACAGTCTCCCACTTTCATTGAACTTTCCCTTCAATATAATGGAAATGCTACCAATTAGAATACCTAACCCAAAGAAAGTGATTTTTCTCAATTGCCTTATTCTATAATTGGATTCTTCCCTGATCTGATGTTGGACTAGAACTTCTTGCCCACCAAATAAGGTCATACTTAATCACCAAATTATGTTATATGGTCATGAAAACCAGCATACTTATTTTCACAGGCAAGCTCTCAAAGATCCAAATCTTAACTTGGCTAACGCGTATCTTTTTAACAAATGTTTGTTGATTTGTTTTAAACTGAAGTGAATGAGGAATTGCCAATGGTCTTTTACTTATTGTTGCCATCTGTAACCTATTTATTTTCTGACCAAGAGAAAGACAAAGAGGGAAAACACATTCTTTTGCCCATTATTTGAGGGGCAAAAAAACTTTATTAGTTTATTATTAATTTTATTATTTCCAAAGAAAAAGACTTGAGTCATATCACACAAATACATTTATTCTCTCAAATAGACATTAGTAGGAACAAAAGAAAACTCCACAATCCATAGACTCTGAAAATCTTGTAATTATAAGTTCAAAAAAAGAATGTTGTGAAAATTAGAAGCATGAGCTATATTATTTTTGCTTCCCATCTTTAATCCTCTTAGGGACATGAGGAGGACCAGTCACACACACAAAAATGGGGACTTTGTTTTTGAAATGTTTTAAAATAATGAGAGAGAATATATAATTTTAAAATGTGATACTGGACTTAAATTTTTAATTAGCATTTCCTCAAAGACTTCACTGCTACTTGGAAAGTCAACGACTAACAACAAATTTCCCAGGCACCCTGAGAGCTTCCCTACACTATCAAACCAATGGGTATTTAGAAGGAGAAATTTAATCCACATGCCTTGATTAACTGACAGTTAAATAATCATTTATAAGAGCCATTTGATATCCAAAATGTCTTGTAAGATTTTTATAAGCATTGTTTCTTTGAAGCTAAACCATCTATTATTGTAAAGAGTAAACAAAACTTAAGGGCATATCTACTTTAACAGAAAACACACACACACACACACACACACACACACACACACACACACACCACAAATGAACAGAAACCAAGGCAAAAAAGGCAAAAGCCATTCAATAGCATGATGAAAATGTTTCACTATTGAACTCTCTCAAATTGTGCAGAGCACTTCCAAAGGAGACAGTATGCCATGTGAGAACTGTGCATATTGACAATTCTCTAAGTTTTGGCCCAGGTATGGCTTGTTGGCCAATCACATCTTACCCACTCATATTTGATTTGAAACAAAAGCTAAACTGTTAAATGCAGACAGCTGCTATGACTGACTCACCCCAAACAAATATAGTACTCTTCTCCTCAGACCTTGCTATGACCTTAGACCATAGGAATAAAATTAAAATTTCAGACAGAGAGTTAATTTAAAATTTCCCCAACAGTTATGTAGAAAAAAATAGTTCATCTTTTCTTTAAACTACATGAAACAAAGTAGGAAGCATTAACTTCACTAAGCATGAGACTTCACAGTCCATGGGCCTAACTCACTCTAAAATGTCATAATCTTCCTGTAAGCAGCTTACAAGTGGGAAGAACACCTTGTAGTTTTTCCCATAAGTGAGCCTGGGCAAAGAAACAAACACAGGCATATAAATTATACACGCCAGCTGAATCTTTCCAATATACAGACTATGACTGCCAAAGGTTTTATGACTCAACATTTAGAATCCATTTTGGTAAAAAGTAAATGTGAAACTTAACACTAAATGTCCCTATATTTAAAAAATAATGTATACAAAGAGATGTTTTAACACCAAAGTTTTTACTTCATATACTGAAAGTATTTGCAATTCCTTAGAAATCTCAAAATACTACTTTCAAAAAGTGTTATTTGAATAAAATTTGTTCTAATTCTTATTCACTATAGAAAAATTAGAAGACAAATAAATTTAAATAAATTCAAATCATCTTATTTAGAAATAAATTCAGATAATAACCTAGTCACTAGTTTAACTACTTTCTTATGGTAATCATTACTAATATATGTATATAAACATATATATGCCTAGGTTCTTTTCCATGCATATTTATAAATGTAGGTTTTCTTACAGCAATAAGATGCTACTTAAAGGCTGTAAATATTTTTTTATTCATTCTATAGTCTTTCAACAAATATTAATGGGTGATATCTATTATAAGCCAGGTAATATGTTGGAGAATCAGGCAGAGAAGAGTAAATAAAATAGATGTAATAAGTATACTGTTGTTGCTTAGCGACTGCCACACACACACACACACACACACACACATACACACACCATCACATTCATACATGGAAAAATCAATGCACTAATTACAAATTGAACTAACTAGTTTTAAAGAATCAACAAAGAACTCAAGTGGGAAATGCAGGGGATGGGGTGAAAATGATGAAGAGATCTTTATGTAAAAAGAGGTAATCAGGTTAACAGAAGAATTGTGGGTGAGACCATATTGTAAACATATTTCCATATCAATAAACATAATTTTACAATACCATTCTTAATGTTGCCTAGTAACTTGTAAAATTGTACATTATCTAGTATTAAGATATCTCTGACTGGTTCATCTTTGTAAACAAATTTTGTGTGATTGTCTCATCCTATCATTAAGGCAAATTACTTATGCTACAGCATCAATGTTGTCTTACTATAAATTAGGTGTACAAAATAAAATTAACCTTTTTCTTTCTCACTTATGTTAATTTTCATAGCTTTTTTAGAATCTCTACTCCCACTCAATAGTTGAAAAATCTTAAATTAGTGGATCAAACCGGCTATATAGGCAATATCTATTCTCTTGAGGTTTTTGAACTTGCCCTCCTCCTTCCCAAGGTGGCATTGGGGTACAGCATGGCTTGTGATAACTCCATGGGGCAAGGTCTTCCTCCAACTGGCATCTGGGCACCAGCCTGCAGTTGTGCATCCCCATCCGCAGAGTTTGCAGCAGATAAAACCCTTGATCGCCTCTTTCACACGGGTCATTCCCAGTGACAGGTTTGGGAGTTTGTCCACACTCCACCGTCAGCACGCTAGTGCTCACCTTCTGAGTTCACCTTGGGGTTGTCCTTTAGCCAGCTGCTACCATGCTGCCTTGGAAGATGCATGCCTTTAAGTCTCAGTTATGCCCATATTCTTCCTTGTGCCTGTGACAACCTCGGGCTCATTGCCAGCTATGTGCAGCCCATGGAGACTTGACCCCTCTCTGTTTTAAGGTAGCTATGTTGCCATTTCTACTCTCCTGTTGGCACAGGACGCTCTGTGAGTCTCCTGAAAAGTAGCACATAAAAAAAGAGCACATTCTCTGGCTTCTATTCAAAACTCCCCCTTTCTGTGCCGTTTGGCCTGAAGGGTGGAAACAAGCACATTCACATTGGACTCCTTCCCTTTCCTCCCGTTCTCTAGGGCTTCTCCTCTGTAGCCCCAGGAAAGAATTAGATAATATTCTAGAATTTTTTCCTGCTTGATCATCTGTTCTGTGGTCAGAACTTTAAGCTGTGACTCATTGCAATGTACAAACTTTTCTCATTTATCATTAAAGTCTGGCTTTTGAGAATCAAAAGTACTTGTTTATAGGCTATCAATTCACAAGGGATTAAATAGCCTCTGTTTTGAAATTTAAGTCAAGCAATGATTCCCTTGTTCTTGGCAGTTCCCAGCCCCACTTCCACATAGCAATATTATTCCACCTATCTATTGGGTGAGGCAGCTGCTAAGTAACTCTAAAAAGGGAATTGCCACATAACACATTAGTTTGATGTCTCAAAAATGGATCCCTGATATCACTAGAAGTGAATTTGTTGAGTCAAAGGAAATGTGTTTTATCTATTTCTTATAAGCTTGCAGGCATTTTAGCTCTAATCATTTCCATACTAATATTAGCCATTATTCCTTAAAGACCTTTAATACATGTTACTAAATTATCCTCCAAAAGCATATGATGAATGTCCTTTTAAAACCCTCAAGCGTGTTAATATAAAATATAGGTATTAATATGTTTTAATATTTGTCAAATTGATAAATAACAAATAGTACCTCATTGATTTAATTACTGAAAACTATGAACAAATTTGACAGGTAATTTGATAGTTATAATCATTCATTCATTTAATAAATATGGGTAGGGTTCCATATGTGTGTTAGGCAGTGGAAAAAATGCGCAAGACACGACTCTGCAACTCTTATATTCAAGAGGCTCACAGTCTAATGGGACACAGCTTGTAAACAATTACTTACGGGTGTCAACATGAAGAACGGGAAATAACACATTAAATGATCTTTAAAGTTCTCCAGCCCAAACTGATACTTCAATATTTTTAAGCTTTTTTTTAGAGAGAGGGGGAGAAAGGAAAAAGCTTTCTTTATTAAAATTTTACAAAGCCAACTAACAAGTATAGAAAAAGATGATAGAAAGTGATCATTTTACTAGCATTATAAAAACAATTTATTCAGCTAGCATCATCCTTGGATGCTAGAAGTAATTATTGGATGAATGCTTTTTGGGAGCAGTTTATAGAGAAATTAAGTTGAGAGATACTATCTTACTAGATTATTAAATTTAACAACAATAATAGGAAAAACTAACACCATGTGCCTTTTATGTGATTCAATAAGAGACACGCAACATCAGCTATGTAATATTCTTGCCAAAACATTTAACCTAAATTAATCATAAAGAAACATTTAAGTCAGACAAATTCAAATGAGGGGACATTCTGAAAACAACCGTCCAGGTTCTGAAAGAAAATGACAACACAAAAAGCCCCTCTCTATGTTCCCCTTCCCCCCAGAAAAGATTAGGAAACTGTTCTAGGATAAAGGAGAAAAAAGAGATATAATAACTAGATACAACAAATGACTGTTGATTGGACCCTGAATCAAATAAAAATACACAGAAGGTCTAATTTCTTTTAGATACCTTTGGGCAGTGGGGGAATATTTGAAAGGGATTAGCATATTGGACAACAGTGTCAACAGTACATTTTCTGATTGTGGTTGTGATGGAGAAAGTCCTTTTCATTAGGAGATGAATGTTGAAATATCTAGGGGTGAAACATATTGATGTTTGCAAATATTTCAAGTGGGGGGAGGTAGAGAGTGGGAGGGAGGAGGTGGGGGGAGGCAAAGCAAATACGGCAAAGTTCTAACAATCCATGAACCTAGGGAAGGGGTAGATAGCTATCCATTATAGCATTTGGCAACTTTTCCATAGGTCTTAATTATTTTGAAATAAAAAATTGGAATTTTTTAAATGATTACAAAAAGAAAAAGAAGAGTGCCATGAGAAGGCAATAGTAATGAATAGTGGAGTCACAAGAAATGGGGACACAAACCCTTCTCCCTTTTTGGTCCAGGCACACTCTGTCGCTTGGGGACAGTACACCATTCTGTGGCTTAAATACCGTCTGATGCTGAAGACGGCCAAGTGTTTGTCCCTAGTTCTATCTTCCCCATGAGCTTTTCATTGCTGACTCTCCATTGTCTGGCACCTTGGAGGCCCTCAATAAATGCTTGAGAATGAATCAATACACGCTGCATGGAGGAGTGTGGGGCAATGTCATAGAGTAGGAGGTTCTTCCTGTCAGTTTTTAAAAATGAGCAGATATGAGTAATAAGGTAAATGGAAATGTGGCCTGACACATCTTTGTTGCATTCTTGCTCCAATGCCTTTTGATCTAGACAGTGCCCTAGATGATCAACACGAGCTGGGGCAGAGCGGAAGGGCAGGCGAAGTGGAGCATGGTCTCCCTGTGTCATGGCAATGGCAGGCTTTCGGCTGACTGCTGTCTGTGCTAAAGCAGGCCAAATGTTGTCAACTCTGATTTTCAATAGAAATTGGAAATTCACAGATTCCTGTGAAATTTCCCAATTTTTAAAACAGTTTTCAGGACTAGATGAAACATGTCTACTGAACTATGCAGTTTGAGGTCCCAGATCAAAAACATGATAGAGTAGTAAGAGGTGAGAATTGGGACCATAGAAAGACTCAGATCATGGACACTCATATGCAAGATATACTAAACACTAGAATCAGCCTGAGTTGAGCTTCGTGATCTATGAACCAGGAGGTCATGGTTTGATTTCTGGTCAGGGCACATGCCCAGTTTTCCCCCTGGTACCCTGTAGGGTGTGTGCAGGATGCAGCCAATCAATGATTCTCTCTCATCATTCATGTTTCTCTCTCTCTCTCTCTCTCTCTCTCTCTCTCTCTCTCAAATCAATAGAAATATATTTAAAAATATAGGTTCAACTTTTAGCAAAATATTAAATGTGTTTAATGAGAGAGGAATAAGAAATGATCACTCAGAAACCATCAACAAAACAACAAGAGCCCTAACCGGTTTGGTTCAGTAGCTAGAGCGTCGGCCTGCGGACTGAAAGGTCCCAGGTTCGATTCTGGTCAAGAGCATGTACCTTGGTTATGGGCACATCCCCAGTAGGGGGGTGTGCAGGAGGCAGCTGATCGATGTTTCTCTCTCATCGATGTTTCTAACTCTCTATCCCTCTCCCTTTCTCTCTGTAAAAAGTCAATAAAATGTATTAAAACAAAACAAAACAAGAAAGCCCACTGCATGGGAGAACATATTTGCCAATGCTATCTCAGATAAGGGTTTAATCTCCAAAATGTACAGGGCACTCATACAACTTAACAAAAGGAAGGTAAAGAACCCAATCAAAAAATGGGCAAAGGACCTAAATAGACACTTTTCGAAAGAGGACATACAGAAGGCCAAGAGTCATAAGAAAACATGCTCAAAGTCACTAATCATCCAAGAGATGCGAATCAAAACAACAATGAGGTACCACCTCACACCAGTCAGAATGGCTATCATCAACAAATCAACAAACAACAAGTGCTGGTGAGGATGTGGAGAAAAGGAACCCTTGTGCACTGGCTGACGGGAATGCAGACTGGTGAAGCCACTGTGGAAAACAGTATGGAGTTTCCTCAAAAAGTTAAAAATGGAACTCCCATTTGACCCAGTAATCTCACTTCTGGGAATATATGCCAAGAAATCAGAAACACCAATTAGAAAGGATATATGCACCCCCTATGTTCATAGCAGCACAATTCACCATAGCTAAGATTTGGAAACAGCCTAAGTGCCCATCAGCAGATGAGTGGATTAGAAAACTGTGGCACATCTACACAATGGAACTCTTACCATTTGCAACAACATGGATGGACCTGGAGAGCATTATGCTAAGCGAAATAAGCCAGTTGGAGAAAGATAAATATCACATGATCTCACTCATGTGGGATATAATGAACAACATAAATTGATGAACAAAAATCGATCCAGAGACTAAGAAACACTGAACAGACTGTTCAACCTCAGAGAGAAGGCAGGGGGAGGCGGGTAAGAGATCAACCAAAGGACTTGTATGCAGCATATTAGCATAACCAATGGACACGGACACTGCGGTGGTGGGAGCTTGTCCTGGGGGAGGGCAGGAGTGGTGGTGGTGGTGGGGGTCAATCAGGAAAAAAGGAGACATATGTAATATTTTAAACAAACAAAAAAGAAATGATCATTTGTCAAAGCAGAATAAGGGTGACAAGTTCTAAATAAGAGGCAAAAAATTTTTTTCAACACACACACACACACACACACACACACACACACACACACACACAGTACATTCCTAGCTCTCCAGAGCCCCTCTGCACTGGCTGTGCCTGGGAAAGTGGCAGAGCCTGGCAAAGACGCATTGGTGGTGGAGATTGGATTGCAGGGCCTGGAGCTGAAGCAAAAAATGTCATGTTGACGCTGCCTGGGATGTCACAGATTGTTCTAAGGAATCCTGCCTTAGTAGGTGAAGGCAAGAACCAAAACGCAGAGGTCATAAGTACAGATCCTGACAGCACATTTCCAGCTCTGTAATATTCCTTCATATACCTCCCTGGTATCTTTATCTTCCTAAGGAATTCTGTTAACCTGAGGAAACATTGTTAGCACCTATAGTTTGCATCATTTAGTTTCCCACATTTTTGGCCTCCAGATTTATAATTATTCCATAACTGTTTCTGAGTGCCTACTCTGGGCCAGGGACTATCATAGAGTGAAGAGTTGAAACAGACAATAATAACAAGCCAACAAATTAGCCTGCAATAATTTCATAGATGTTGGCAGGAGAAGTGAGACTCTGATCAAACGCTTAAGTGTTCATCAATAGATAAATGGGTAAAGAAGATGTGTTACACACACACACACACACACACACACAAATAATATTCAGCCATGAGGAAGAAGGAAATCTTACCATTTGCAATAACACCGATGGACCTGGAGGGAGTTATGCTAAAAGTAATAACCCAGACAAAGAAAGACAAATACTACATGGTACCACTTATATGTAGAATTAAAAAAAATTCAAACTCATAGAAACAAAGAGTAGAAAAGTGGTTGTCAGAAGTGGAGTACATAGGGAGAGGTTGGTAAAAAGGTAGAAACTTTTAACTATAAGATAATTAAGGCCTGAGGATCTAATGCAAGACATGGTGACTATAACTGATAATATTGTAATTGAAGTTGTTACAAGAGTGGAACTTGAATGTTCTCACACACAAAAAAGATAAACATGTGAAGTAATGGATGGGTTAATTAACTAGATGGAAATCCGTTCATCATATACATGCATATCAAATCACCACAATGTATACTTTAAATATCTTACAATTTTATTCATCAATTTTATCTCAATGAAATTGAAAAATAAAAAAAAATATTGTGTGGCACATTATGACTTACTCAAAATTCTCTATGAAAGAGTGGAAGCAGCTGTGTATGAGGAAGTGTGGGCCAAAGAAGCAAAATTCAGCACTTCCCCTAAGGTGGGCTTTTGCAGACAACTCCAACTGAGAACCATACTCAGGGGCGAGAGTGATTAGGTAAATTCATAATAATAAGTAGGGTTTTAATGGAAATTGAGTATTAAAACATTTAATAGCACTTGAAACTCCCTTTGTAAAATTCTCACCTTTAGACATTCCATAAATTAAAGATGTTAAGGATACTCCCTTGAATAACTCAAGTTATTATGATGATATCACTCAAGTTATATTTCATGCTAATTTTAGATAACTTTTAATCAGAGCAGCAATTCAGAAATTTTTTGTATCAGTGAGAATGCTTGAGTAAATCACTCATGGGAATTCATAAGTCACAGTAGAGACACAGACCCTTGATATAACAGGATGAAGGGACAAGGCATTCTCAGTGAAAGGCATCCAGGAAGAAATCCAGAAAGCTCTATGTGCACACTTCTCATTGGGACTTAAACCTTTCATGGACATGTAACTGTGTAATCTCTGTCTAGCCACTCCAAACAGCCATAGAGGATTATTAGCCAACTCAAAATGCATCTGAATTTATAGTTAAATTTTTCAAGATGTACTTTCAAAATTCACCTTTGTCATGGAGAGGAGAAGCAAGACCAAGTAATAGTTGTTTATGGCACCATTTAAGAGATTTTCTGTCATTGATTAGAGAGAAAAAAATGATCACAAGTCAAAACAGAATAAGGGAGACAAATCCTAAGCAAGATATAAAAAAATAACTTCAGCCTTGATTTGACATCTTGATTTTGTCAGTAGAGCCTATGACTTAGGTGCCCATATTCTACTTGAGGAAACATAGTTAAATACTGGCAACCAAGATAATTTGATTTCCCATCACCATAACTTCTAGACCATACCTAATGCAGGAGGCCTGGGTTGCTGCTGCTGCTGCTACTACTACTACTACTACCAATAATGTGTTCAAAATATTTTTGTAAATAATCCACCCCCACAATTCTCCAAAATAGAAAAAGTGGTATATAAGATGATCAAGTCTGGAGATTTACTGTCCATGCTGCCACTTCTCTTCTCACACCAACAGCAGACATTACTAATCACTCTTTCTCACTAAGCGTAGATCCCTCTCAGAGTCTTTTTCACTTTCAGTGGATGTGTATATCATAGTTAGCATGACAAGAACAAAGGCATATTAGCCATTCCTAACCCATCCTTTTACAGATAAAGAAATGTTTGCAAGATGATTCCATAGCAAATTAGTGGCAGAGTTAGGACAACAATACGACTCATCTCCCCACTCTCAGCTCTTTCTGCTGCCCCACATGTCATCTGCCAGAAAATACCACCCAAATGACAGAATTTAAAAAGCTCACAATAATTTTTAAATTTCATTATTCAGAAAGCTGTTCTAATAAAGAGACTTTGGTCCAATATATTTACTAGCTCATCTGGCCACCATTCTTTGCACAGCAAGTATAATCAGTTGTCTCTGGGGGGAAGAGGGAGATTTCAGCAGTTGCTGAAATACATGCATTTATAAAGACTGCTAGCATGTTCGCATCCTACAAAAATGCACACAATCAATCTCAAAACATCACCAGCCCTTCAAATAGAAGGATTCTAACTACATGTGAGGGGTAACAGATCAAAGTCAGCTAAGACTAATAAACATGAAAAAAGCAGAGCCAGAGAGAAAGACAGATGCCGATGAGTACTTCTTACCATTTAAGACAACTTATAACTCTAACCAGTCTGCTAAAAACAGACAATGGACTGATTGCTATTGTTTTACTGATTAACGATTCTCTATGCTTTTTCCCAAAAGGCACCCAGGCAAACTTTACTAAGTAAATATTGACACCTGTAGACCAAGCTGGCTAATGCCTTTGGCTCTCCAGCTATCTTCCCATCTGTTGCCTGAGAATTTTAAGCAACGTATTTTGGGACTCTTGCTCTCTTTCCATTGTAAACTGTAAAAAATGCTACCCAAGAAGCTAATCCGAAAGCCACATGGCCCTAGAGGAGCCTGTGGCAAGTAAAGGGAAATGTAGTCTAATATGTAAAATGCGTCTCCCACTGGCCTCCTCGGCCACCCCGTCTTTAGTTAACAGCATGCCAGGGTAATCTGCTTAGTTACCAAGTGGGGCTTTCTTCTCTCTTCCCTATGAGATCACCCAGACCACGATCAAAGCCCAAACACACTCTCTGCCAGCTCTATTGTTCCCCAGAGTGGGATTAATGGCTAATTATGTCAGGTCACTCATCCAGATGGCCTCTCAGATGTCCCTTTGTCATTGTCTGACCTTCCATATGCCCCTTTGACCTTGAGGTTTATTTCCATGGAAACATGAAGCCTCAGTTTCCTTGCTGAGATTGCCAAGAATTGGCCAAAAGGGGGGATAGGGGATAATCTACCCACACTTTGTATTCTGCGTCCATCTCATGCCTTGTTAAATCCAATGAATAGATAAAAAAACGCTATCTGGTCCCAGCTGAGTGATGACCATGGTCATGATTCTATGTTACATGCTATGTTTTTTAAATTAGCAGACAGCTTTGCACATGGAAACGTGCATTCAATTTGAAGAACATCAATCGCCATAATGTGAGCTTTTTATCTCATTAATGTTAAGCAAGGGTAATAGAATGGAATTACAAAATATCACTGTGAAAGGAATACAATTCAGGGAATTATAGATATCCCCCATTAAAGCCCTAGAGATGTTTGGATCAGTCAACTTGTTCAGTTTCATAAATTAAAGATTCTTTACTTGCTACCTTTTCTGGGATTTAAATTATAGCCTCAGATGTTGATCTTAATCTGGAGAAGGATTTTAAAGTGGTTAGTGAAATAGAGACATTTCCTCAAAACTACCAAATAAGTAAATAAAAACAGGAAACTGACTCATGAACTCAATTAAATAAAAGAGGTTGAATATGTATTTGATGGGATGAAATGTATTTCCCTTTACACTTTAAAGAAGACTAAAGAATAATTCAAATATCTAAACACTCTCTTGAGTTCATCCAAGTATGAAATGTCTCCCTGCTCTGTACATGAATTCATACAAGCACAGGGTCCTCGTGGGGAATGCAAGCAGAGTGGGAGGTGCCACATGTGCCCAAGTTCCCTGGCAGGGTGCAGCCTATGAATCTTCCCTCACTGGTGGTCAGGAAGCTGCAGGTTCCAGCGGAGAATTCTCAATTTATTGAAGAAGAAAATCATAGAGCTTGGTAAAAGAAGGGATTTTCTTTTTCTTTCTTGTATTATTTTTGATGGACCATTTTGCCTTCTGAATCCAGAAAGGAAGACTTGGGTCAAAAGGAAGAATTCCCCTTGGTTAATGCCAAGCAATCCCCTCCCCTCCCCCACCCCCACCCCCCACTCCCAGGGCTCTAAGGCCCTTTGGAAGCAGCAGGGGTGCCTTGCTCACTGCACACTACAGGATCTCCAGGATCTCCAGTGCCCAGCACAGTGCCTGCATAATCTAGGTTTCTACAACCTTGCTGAATGAATGAATGAGGAATGAATGTTAGTGCCAGCCTGTGTGTGCCAGAGACCTTGAAAACTTTGTTTTCATCCAATAATAGTCAGGAGTTGTTTATTTAAAAAAGTATCCTGTGTATGCAAATTCAGCCTCGAGGAACACAAATTCAACATACAACACAGGAATCTTTTCCTTCCATTAAAAAGAGACCGATAGATTTCTACCAGTGTAAAAGGACAGAACGTTCCTAATCGTTTGAGAATGTGGCCAGAGAACTCCTGCTATGTTTCAGCGTTCTAGGCCTTTTGTTATGGCTCCATTCCACACGCAATACTCATTACATCTTTTGGGTTTGCCATCACCACTCCCAGACAGAGATTCTCTTCCTTCTCAGAATAGCATTGCTCAGAGACACGGCAAACTGATAGCCCATACTGTGGACACGGAGGGGTGACAGGTGACCTGTCAACAGTGGAAGCTATAAATCTGCTACCTTCCAGGTTATGCAACAGTGTAATTTAGTGGTTTTTATTATTTCCATTTGTGGAAGACATGTTTTTTCCTAGGGATATATCTATTTAAATCATTTTTTAATTTCTAAGAAATGCTTTGTCATGTATAAGACTTACAGACTTTACCAGTCGTAAGACTTCATCATCTTAATTAGCAACATATCCCAAATGCTGACATTCTAACTCAGTAGAAATATGACTCGAACATAAATTCAAATCTTTCATTAACTGAGGCTCATCTTAACAGCATCTGACACTTGTCTAGATTCCAGTTTCCTCATCTGCAGATCATACTAATGTACCCTGTTAAGTCCTTGTAACAGCTAGGAGTTGGAATCACTCTCCTGCACTGGAGAATTTCACATACTGAAACTAAAATCTCAGGGTTGCCTGAAAGGTTCAGGAGAACCAGCTAGTATATTAGAATACCGACTGCATCAAGGAGGAAATGAGTGTCTCAAAGAACAGGGCCCTGGAGGCCAGTGTCACTCACGCACTGCTTGCTTGATTTTTATGATCCTTGTAAATTGCCTTATAAGTTGTTTACATCAATGAAAAAATATTTAAGTGTCTGTCATGTGCCAGGTCCTGGCTGAGTTTCTGGAAGTACAATATGATGGTCTCTACTTTCTTTTAGTAGAAAGACTGAGGAGTCAACCCAGGGTGCCTTCGGAAAGCACAGGCCAACTTCCTGGAAGAGGTGATATCTAAGTTGATCTCTAAATAAGGGCAGACCCAGACAACCAGGGAAGAGTAAAGAAAAGTATTCAGATAAAGGGAGAAATGCTTCCAAGTCCTGTGGGAAAAAGTGGACAGGCCAAATTCAGAGATCTGCAAGTAGCTCAGTATGACTGGGGTACGGGGGTGTGAGGGTGAGGCTGGAGAGATGAGCAGGAACCAATAAATCAGTAAGTTGATTACATACACAACCGCTAGAAAGGCTTCGTGTTCCATGTTAGGGAATCTAGAGGCCCAAGGGATCCAAGCAGGCAATGCTAGGAGACTCACAGTGAACTTTGTGGTCAGGTGGCAGTGCCTCAGACTCCTGGTTGGAGTTCAAGGGAAGCATTCCAGTCCAAAGAAAGGGATGCCCAAGGTAACCAGGGCACCAGTCCTAGGCAGAACTGGGTCACTGGGAACAAGTGGGTAAAAATTATGTGGATACTGGTTATAGGGACAAGGAAGAAACTCAGAACTCTTTTGTTTCTCTTGGACAAGCATTGGAAGTAACTTGGAGCTGAGTTTCAAAGTGTTGCATTACAGTTTCTTATTTCTCCCCTTTCTAGAGAGAGGAGTTGGGTGGAGTCAGAGGGGACATCACCAATCTTTACAAGTCAGGTGAAGAGGCCCGGGCTGCAGAAAGAGGAGAGAGGCAAAGGCAGGAACTTGGTAGGTGCCTCTCTTGTAACAGTGTGAGACAATGAATCTAGAGGTGATTAAATATGTGACTTGGAGAAAGTTTCCTAATCATCTCACTGAGCCTCCATTTCCTCACCTATAAAATGGGAACAATGATGCTTTCCTTGTTGGATTGTTGTGTGCATGCAGGCACTTCGTGGTGGTAGTTAATAAGTACAGTTGGCCCTTCAAAAACATGGGTTTGAATATCGTAGATCCACTTACATGTGGATTTTTTCAATGAATATTATAAATATGTTTTCTCTTTCTTATGATTTTCTTAGTAACATTTTCTTCTCTTAGCTTACTTTATTATAAGAATACAGTATAAAGTACATATACAAAATTGTGTTAATCAACTGTTTATATTATTGGTAGGCTATTATGAAAGTTTTGAGGGAGTTGAAAGTTATACATGGAATTTTGTGCAGGGGGTTGGCATTCCCTAACCCTTATGTTGTTCAAGGGTCAACTGTGGTAGCTTTTATTAAGAGTGTGATTGATTCTGTGGGAGACATGCATTAGCCATCACAGAGAATAACTAACAATTATCTTCACACTTCTTTTATTTGCATCTGTTTTGTAGTATTTTCATTCCACTTTATACTAGTAATCATGAAAATATTATGATAATTCCATTATTAGTGTCTTTTATATTCTAACTAGAGGCCCGGTACACAAAATTCGTGCACTGGGGTGGGGGCAGCCTGGCCTGTGCCCTCTCACAGTGCGGGAGCTCTGTGATCCATCACCCCTAAGAGGTAGGCCCCACCCACACATCTGAGGCGTCCTCAATGGATTGCCCCAAAGAGGTAGGCCAGAGC